>NC_143012.1:313613509-313939224 GCF_055824585.1 Amblyomma mixtum | reverse complement strand
GCTCGCGCGCGCACACACACAATAAAAAGCTTGCCTAACTTACCTCAAGTTTCCCCAGAACACCACCTATGTCCCACCGCTACAAATTGGAAAAGAAAAAAAAAGAAGCAAAAATAACTGTTCCAGGTATAGACTCCCGGCTGCCGTTATGTAACGATATTTCATTTTGTTTCGCCTTGAGTTATGACTGGCAAAGGAGCACATGGACACCGCCTAAACAAAAGTAAAATAAAACGCTATGCTTGGAGCGCCATGCAGCGGTGGCGTAGATATATGGTTTGGTGCTGCATAGTGTAGTATGGTACACTATGGCACGGCATATAGTGTGGTGCGGCATGTCGTGTGCAGAAAGATGTAACGTTACACGAGAGCTAGTGCGGTTTCTCACTTTTCCTGTATTGCGCGCTGTTATGTCATTTTGCTTTGCCGGTTTCTCTCATGCAAAAGATCAAAGGGTCTCTCATGCAAAAGGTCACACCATGGCAGTGTCCTTCTCTCTCGAGTCGCTTTCGAGTAAACGAGTTATTAAGTCGTTGCGCTGACAAAACTTCCCATGCGTCAGGGTGGTCGGCGGCATCTGACACATTATTCTCGTACTTTTTTGAAGCGCAAAAGAAAGACACGGCAAGACACACTTGTACAGAGGATAATAAAGCACATCCACAATTCTTTATTGTAACATTAAAACTAGCAAAGCTGAAATAAGTTCCTGCATTTTTTTTGCCCCGTTCGTGATCGCCTAATAAACTTTTCTTCTGATCTTGTGCGAGTGATCCAACCTTTGGTCCACTTTGACACCGCCTGCTTTGGCGACTTGATGTGCCTCGACTACTTCACGCACTTAACGCTTAAAAATAAGCTTTCATCAAGTCCAAGGAAGCAAGAACGGTCGCAAGACGGGAGTGTGCGGCAAGATGGGAATGTCTTTCCTGAAGGCCTCGCCATTCAGGGAACGGGAATCGCGAGCCACGGTCTCGTCCGAGTGGCACACCAACTGTCGGCATAAAATATACCGGTTTATTCCTGACCAAACCAAAGCTTCCAAACGGCACATCACAGAACATAGCGGTGGAGCCAGGCATGCGGTCGAGGCTCTCGACAGTGCAATGCTAAGGCTACAAAAAAAAAAAAAATGGCAGTGGTTTTGCTGTGGTCAAACCTGGAGGATTGCGAAAGCAACCAGGAGAGAGAGAGAGAGAGGCGATGAGAAGCGCGGCCGCGGCAGCGGTGCATGGCGGCCCCGGCACGCTAGTGTTGCGGCGCTACTGCGCATCGCAGAGGAGAGAGAGAGGCGATGGAGAGCGCGCGGCAGCGGCGGTGCTCCTCGCGCATGCGCAATATGGCCTTTCTTCGCCTCCGCGAAATGGATCGGGGACTAGCGCAGTGTTGCTTTCGCAACAAAAAAGGCTGTAGAACATGAGCGTGGCACAACAAAAATGCATGGAGTAGAGCGGACAAGAAGGAAGGAAACAGCGCAGTGAGACGCGAAATGGACGAAGCGGCCAGAATAAGGGTTCGAAGCAGTACATGAAACCTGGCCTCTGGCGTAGCAAGCACTCAGGCGAAACAGCTATTTCGTCTTTGCAGTGGCTACTTCCATCTGTTTTCTTCGTCCTCGTATACGGTGCCGTCCCGCCGTCCTACATCCTGACGGCGTGTGCCGAGCGCCGAATGCAGGACTGCGCCCCAGCAGCGCTCTCGCAGGAACCCTCCCGTGATGCTTTCACTGCCTCTATCAAGTGATCACCTCAGCGATCACATGCCACATCTGGCGAACAACAGCTCGGTCATGCGGAGTTGAGCACCTTGATGGCTGGAAGGGAGCGCGTGCTCTTCAAGTGACTAAAAAGGGCCGTAGACAAAGGAGAAACGGACGAAGCGACCGGAGGAAAGTCCAAAAATTCGAAGGGACACTTGAGCTCTACGCCATGGTTATTCAGTTAATGCCCATATACGCAGAATGGAGCATCCTCTACTTAACATTCATAGATCCCAAGGAGTAATACTACTCCTCCTGGCACAGTGGTGCAGCTGTTAAGCGATGCGGAACTGCTCTGTGATGGCAGGTGCTGCCAGCGGTGGGACATGTCCGATCCAGGTTGCTCTTCCCAGCTGCCAATCGGGACCAATCATTAATTTAACTGCCACCTGCCACAGCGGGCAATTCGCTCACAACAACCCGGTGGGCAGGTTGTGGTGACGACAAAAGGTCACGTGACCAGGTTGGTCCAACTACCTCCTAGGCTGTGAAGGTGTAGGTTGCGCAACCACGGGACGAACCACGAAGAAAAGACACGGAGACACACACAAGTGTCTTTTCTTCGTGGTTCGTCCCGTGGTCGCGCAACCTACTCCTTCACAACATCATGTACCAACTAGGCCCAACCGAAGTTTTATTGAACCTCCTAGGCTGCTTCTCCGGGGATTTATAGCTCTAGGACAACGACGCCGATGCCTGCGATGACGCCGTATTTTCTGCGACAGCAGCTTCCTAACGCTATCCCTTTAAAAGCGGAGATAAGGAAAGCGTCCGCGCAGAGGAGCAGTGGAGGGAGGTGCGATGAGGCCGCCGACTTGGCTTCGAGCGGAGAGGGAATCACTCGGTACTCGGCCACGAAGCGAGGTAGGCCGCTACCGTGATCTCCTCACATGAAGACCGCTGCACCTACACATTGGCAGGCGTTGGTAAGCACTTATGCGCCAGAGAGGGAGATAGACTGTATGTGTGAGAGAGAAACCCTTCAATGAAAAATAGAGAATTTAGAGGGCGTTTAAAAAATCACTGGCTTGCACGTATGCGCCTATCACTCCTTGGAGGAACGCATTCGGGGTAGCGGATTACAGATAAAAGACGCTGACAGCCAATGAAACCGTAAGAGCATCTGTAGTCTTGGTTTATGGGTCTTCGGGTTTCTGACGTTCCAAACCGGAAGAAGATATGAGAGAAGCTGCAGTGGAGGACTCCGGATAATTTGCACCACCTGAACTTCTTGTACCTGCACTGACATCGCGTATGGGACGGACCTCAAGCATTGCGCCTCCATGGAAATGCGACTGGCCTGGTCGGGATCGAACCCGCGTCGTTCAGACCAGCAGCCGATCACTATAACCCCCGAACTGCCTGGGCAGCTGCAGCCGTAAATTCAAGCTTAAAATGAAGTAAGTGTAGAGTTTACTTTTGCAAAGAGTGCAGAGCCACCGCGGTGGATCGGTTATTATGGCACTCAATTGCTGTTCCGAAAAACGCGGGTTCGATCCCGGCAGCGGCGGTCGCATTTCTCCGGATGCGAATTGTTAGTCTCGTGTACCCTGCGTTGTAAGCGCAGGTCAAAGAACCACAGACGGTAAAGTTATCGGAGCTCTCCATTACAGCGTCACATAGAGCCTGAGTTGCTTGGGGACGTTAAACCCCATAGACCATAAACCAACAAAGACTGTGCATACTGCACAGGGACTACTACTTGCGAGTGACACATTTACACAGTATGTCATGTTCTTGGCGCTTGTACTCTGGAACGTGTCCGTTGTGGTTGGTTTCAAGCCACAGATGATATGCAATGCAAGGAACCTTTTGAGTACTTTCTTCCCTTGCCGGGAAGGTTGTTCTTACAGTGGTATACACGTCTACAAAGCAGAAAAAAGAAAAATGTGGTTGACATGCCAAGCGCTGAAAATCGCGGCATTTATTCCTTCTCAACGCACAGTTGTCGAGCTAAGAGCCGTGCATGAACTCGTCGATTGCTTCTCCGGCGTCTCCGAAGGCATTGCCTACGGTGCTTGCGACGGGCCCCGTCCGGGCTTGCTCGGAATCTGCGCATAAAATGAACACAGGGTGTTAGCTCAAGATAGGGCTGCTTGCGGCAACTGTATACCAAATGAATCATGCAGTGGGAACGACCACCTGTTGGTCTATGTGCGTTAGGAAAGCACTGTATCCCCCCCTCCCTCCGCAAAAAAAAAAATGCAATCAGGTGTCGTAGAGTTCATGGTCTGGCGGCTATAATTCGAAATCTTTCATGCGATGCATGGAGCCTACTTCAGTTGCTTTCTGAGGGAGGTTTGCGTTTCATGCCGACTTGTCGCGTAAAGGCCTGCCACTTCTCAGTTGTGCATTAGGGCATCGTTCCGAATCCAAAAAGCACAGAAAGCATTTATTTATTCCTACGCGAAATCAGCTGCTCTGTAGTGCATATTAAACTGCTATCACAATGCTTTGGTCTCCGTGAGTTTCGCCGACTGTTGCGCTCTGCATGCCATGATCAGTCACTGAAGATTAGAATAATTACCTTCTAGTTTTTTTCTGAAAAAAAAAAAGCGCTCAGTCGCGAGGATATCGACAAGCCTGCCACCTAAAGTGTCACGTGACAAAGCAAGGTCTGAGGAAAACGCGGCGCAGCATTCGGGTGAGCAATTCACCGGCGAGGCAGAGGGCAGGAACCGCGGCCAGAATGACTGCAGGGAGTTGAGGGAAGTAAAAAACACATGAATAAACGAAGTCAAATAACCGCGTTGATTTCTGTATCGGCGAATAACGCGATGACAGGCATAATGAGTTCCGCATGCACTGCGCCATAAAGTTGTATTTAAGCTAGTTCATGCATATATTCTGTTCTGTTGGCCATGGGCTCAATTTTATCTCTGCCGGGAGATGTTTTCCGATGCTGCTATAATGGAACGGATACCCTCCTTTAAAACAGCGTGCTACGGAGTTCAGATTGAACCAACGTGCTTTAAACGTTCGTCATAACGAGCAAAAAGCTGTTGTGTAGGGCATACTGTTGGGTACACATAAGGTTACCACGATGTCATGGAATCAGCCTAATCAAAATCTATTCAACCATCAGAACAAGATTTTAATGCGTGCTTCTGTGGTTGTACAGAAAGTTACGTTTGAAGGCTGCGCTGAAATGTGGCAAGAAGGATGCACTACCGTTAACTTGCCCAACACGCCGTTTTGAGTTTCAGGAGGTTCTGTTTCAGCAACACAATAGTTAGCGAAATTTCGCGCCAATGTTAAGGGCAAGTGAAGCCCAGTTCAAGGAAGTTTATCTGGCTTATTTTATAGTACATTCCTAAGGGCCCTTTCTTAAGAAAGGCGCCTACGTCAACGCTGCTGTCCAGATGTGTACGCTGATTTTTAATCTATTTTTGCTTAGCTTGCTCCTCTCCAACCACCCCATTGACGTTTAGCAAAGAGCACAACATCATGTATCTATGGGTTTGGTAATATAGATGCAAGCCCAGCAAAGTCTCACCTAGAACTGCGAGGGCCAGAATCATGACAGTGGAGCAAAGGCGAGCCATTTTCGCTGGATAGGGCGGACGAGAGGCAGTAGATTTCACCTGCGCAGGAACAATGACATCAAAGAGGCTATAAAAGCATTACGGAAGATGCCATTCCCGAAGCGGCAGTGGCAGTCGCTGGGAAGAGGAAGATTTCACAAGCTTTGGAGTCTGCCCATGATGTCTGTAGCGTACTAGTTCCTCTTTCTCAAAAACACGCGAGTGCTGAAGAAACTGCGGAAGATCGCTATGTGAGCATTAAAACGGTAGATGAACAAAACGATAGCGCCCCCGATGACAAGAATGTTCATATGTATGAACTCACCAGCAAGCTGTGATGCTGTCGATTAAAGGATAGGCAGTCGATGTTGTCTGAGTTGGAGACCGGCTAGATGCTGTATTTATACGATTTATACACTGCGTCAACGTGGTCATTGTCGTGGCCGCATTGTGTAACGTCATCTTTGCCGCTTGCACAGGAAGCTTCAAAATAGAAAAAAAAAGCGATTTAATTTGTCTTTAGAGGGAAATGAACGGAAAACACTTAAAGATGATTGCAATGGAGTGCAATGAACCGAATTGCATAGCGTAAGAATCAACATGGTATGTCTCACGTGCGTCATGCGGCTGTTATTTTACATTACAAAGCTTCCGGTTACGCAGGAAATGCGTCTTCATGGTTTAGGTGCACAGTTTGGCCTTGCAGCAGTACAGTGATCACGAAAATTATGACATCGATCAATACTTCCTCGATGAGAGCAATGACACGTCGCTATCGTGCCATAGCATCGTCCAAGCGATAAATATTACTGTCGTGTTAATTTTCGAACTTTTCGAAATGCGAATGGAATGTCTCGCTATTCGATACTCTTAATCGAATGTGATGCTATTCGATTCGCTTAACGCATCAAGTAGTGCATGTTAATAATTATTCGGAAAGAATTGAATCTTTCGTCTAATTTTGGAAACATCTTCGAATATTTGGCACCTGCTTATAATTCTCTTCGACGATTGCTGCAAAACCAAATGTGACGCCGCACTGCACTCTAGTGCAGTCGTTCTGTACGGCAAGAAGCCTTGAGCGCCGTTCCGCGGACCGTTCGTGCAACAGTGCGCACAGTGATCATACATGTGGCATCCGAGATCGGGTGACACGACAGGCTTGAATCAGGTTTAGTGAAACATGCATTCATGCTTGATATCGGAAGCCATGGCTCGAACTCTCGCCCCGCTCATAAACTGAGAATTGGCACTTGTTTGCCATCATGGTCATTTTCTGGTGCATGTGACATAACGATCATAGACCTGGTATACTAACTTCGTGTCTTGTGTTCCATTGAGAAGACCACTGTTGCGTCTTCTGAGAGCTGAAACTTTCAAAATCACGACTTATTCCTCTCTGACGCTTTGTGCACAATAATCTGCAACTCGAACTCAGTTTTTGGAGCTCAGCTCTTAGGCGCCCGTTTATGCGTTTCGCAGCATCGCCGTCGCCGTCGCCGTTGTCCGTTGTAACCAGCAGTGGACACCTTAGTCGCGCTTTAAGCTGCGAAACCAATGTAGCGGGAGCTTGGAAAGCAGAGGGTAAAATGGGTAAATTGGTTTTTACCCATTTTACCCATACCACATATTGCCGTGGACATCCGAACCGCGCCGTAAGGGAAGGAATAAAGGAAAGAGCGGAAGAAGAAAGGAAGAAAGTGGTGCCCTAGTGGAGGTCTCCGGAATAATTTCGACCACCTGGGGATCTTTAACGTGCACTGACATCGCAGAGCACACGGGTGTCTTTTGCTTTCCGCTTCCATCGAAACGCGGCCGCCGCGGTCGGGTTCGAACCCGGGTACTTCGGCTCGGTAGACGAGCGCCTGAACCATTGAGGCACCGCGGCGGGTGCCATTCTTATGCACATTTCGTAACTGTTAATGGGATCATTATTTCAGTGTGATCTCGGGATGTTTGTGGGTCTGCTTATATCTTACGATGTTTGTTGGTTTGGCCAAGTGAAAGAGGCACATAAAAAGAAATCAAGTAATGTCCGTGATTAGGATTCGATACCGTGGCGGCGCGAACGGATCAGCTTCGCTGGCCAATGCGCGAGAGCATTAGGCTATCGCCTTCTTCATTAGGTTCCAGCTGCGGCGCGAAGACAGATAACGCCCTGTCTTCATCGTCGCCGTTATCGTTTATGCCACTGCTTTCGCAGGTGTATAGAAGTTGGGCAAAAATCCTCTGTCATTTTTTTCCCCGCAAGTCCAAGAATAATATATAGTCAACAGAGAAATTGATGCCAAGTTCTTTCGGGTGTTTGCTGGACAAGTCGTGGCATCTCTGTAAAAAAGTTATTTCCTTGCATTTCACGCTGAAAAACTAGAAATATATCTTTCTTGACGCCTGAATATACAATGTAGGTGAAAAAATAGTTATTTTCGATGGAAAGAGAAAATGGGGCTAAGAAGTATTATAGCCGCCTTTAGCGCTGCACTTTTCCGCATGAACTAGCCTGTGGGTATTCGTTTCCGCTCTGAAAAAATAATATTCGGAAACTCATACTAAACATGAATTTCGTACAGCTCGCGTTAACGATACAACAAAGTTTGTTTCTTTAGATGCTTATAATCGAAGGAAGCTTGTAATTATCCTGTGAGGCGTTCTGTGTCCTGTACTGAAAACATAGCGACGTCAGACACTGCTCTATGTTTAAAGCTTGGGTGAACGTACGCCACAGCTACCGCAGTGTGGAACAGTAGTTTTTTATTGTACCGTAACAGCGTAGTACAGAATGCAGCATTTCCCTCGCTGTGCAAACATAAATCAAAATTCTTATAGGGGCGAAAGAATTTCATTGAGAATTATTGCCCAGCAGGGGCAGTAAACGGCGTACTGGAGCAAAGATAAAGCATGCGGCCAATGCATAAAAAGGCATTTCATGGGAATGGGGAACCGGAAGTTTCACGGAATAAGAGCCGCATTACTGTAAACTTTTCAAAAGCTTATTTCTGATGTTGTGCCATGAAGTTCATTACACGATGATGAATTGGGCGTTTACTTTTTGCGCAGTCGTTTTCCTGCATATAGGAATCCATGTGCTTTTTTCGGGCTTTCATGTTACTCGTGGCATCGACGTCACACCTTAAGGTCATGGTGGTCAGGACTCTGATGCTGTGCATATATAAAGAGGGTATGGAGTCAGAGCTCGTATAATCTACGTCCTCTGTCCGTTGCTTGAAGTAAGAGCATTGTAGTTTGTGCATAAGGCTGACAAATATTCCCTCTTCTTACCACCTCCTCCTCATTTGAGGGCACTGTGATTTTTTTTATCTGACCTTGTAATTTTTTAATCTAACTTTCCGCATAGTTTGTAAAACTTCTAAGATCTGTGCAGGCCTTTCTCTATTTTGTGGACGGGAGCTGTGACGCCTAGCTGTGTCATGGAAATGCCAAGTTTACATAAACTACGCGCAGTAAGGTAGTACGGGCCTGATTTGATCTAGGTGAATTATAGCTTTTAGCTGAATTATGGCTGAATTATAGCTGATACGCTATTTACCACTTCATTCAGCCGCGGGTAGTGTTCACAAGAACCATTCGAAAACTGCTCGAAAAACTTTACACGCATTTGATCTCAATAAAAATCGTGGGCGGGTGTGCGATTGCCGCAACTATAGTTCAGCGACGAAATCAATGCTTACTTTGGTACCATTCATAGAAATAATACAGATTTACCTCACATGGCGCAATGATGCACACCAGAAATACTTCAGCTCATGGTTAGTACTGTGTCACGTCTATCCTCACGTCTGCGCCCCATTCTTGTTAATGTCATTAGTGTTGAGCATGAAGTGCTTTTGTTACCGCTGTCGGCACACCGCTGGCGACCATGGCGCTGGAATGGAGGAGAACACGGAAGCGAACCAAAACGAACTTTGGTGAAACATTCAGTTCACCTAGTGCTACTCGCTGCGCTGCCGCTGGAGCTTCGCATGCGGCAACAGCAGCTCCTTCGTGGAACGATGGCAGGGGCATTTGTTACATCCGGCGTCGTCGCTTCGGTGGACGCGGTTGTTGCGACGCGCGTCGGTTCTTTCTTTCCTCTCACATCTTTCATCTCTCTTCTGTCTGCACGTGGCGGCGAATGTGGCTCAGCTCGAGCCAATGGGCAGCCCCGTGCACTTTCTTTTTCATCCTTCGTTTTGTAGCGAAAATAACTACAACAACTCCTTTGTGGTCCCGTGATATCCCGCGACACGGCGAAGCCTCAGTTTTACCCTTTAGCCCGGGAGGGTCCAGCGCAGTCCTGGTGGCAATCGATGAGCCAGGCGAATGAGCCAGGTGGCAATCGAACCAGCAATCGATGAGCCAGGTGGCAATCGATGAGCCAGCGACCGTCATTATGTAATTCACGCGATCCCTAAACAAAGCTCCCGTGGCGGCATCTATAAGACCACGGCCAGTAACCATCTCTGATTTGTTGTTGTTCGACATGGTGGTCGGCGGAGGCGGAGACGGCGGTGTCCAGTCGAGGCGAGCATCCCAGCATTCTATGTAGCACGTGCTGGCACCATACCCTGTTCTCCAGGAGGCGGCGAGCGCTGGTCGCCATACATAAAAGTTCATAAGGCGCTTAATGCTGCTCACGTGCAGTTAAGGAGAAAGCATGTGTTTGTGTCATCGTGAGGGTTCGACCTCAACGCAGGTTGCGCACTGAGAAATGAAACGAAGACGCGACCCCTGACGCTGATTCCACAAACGCTGATTCCACAAAGGTCCGGGTGAAACGTTCGAACACGGCTCGAATCCCTCTCACGAGCTGGCCTCCTGTCTAAGAAACGTATGCTTTATGAAGAGAAATCGTATACGCCAACCGCAACTGTGCAAGATTCATAATTACTGGCAACGAGGGTTGGTGCATTGCGAGCCTTTTTTTGTTCCAAGAGGAAAAACCATGCCAATGGAGGGAAATGTAACTGGCTAAAAGCTAAGGGAACTGCTCCGCCAGGTGTCGTTGCTACGAAGAAAACTGCATTTAGTTAGGCCTAAGAGCTTGAAAATCGCCAAATTATCTGAAAAAGAGGGGCTACAGCTATCGCTTACACTTCGACGTGTGGGCGAGAGTGTGCGAAATAAAAGTGAACCCCTATCATTCGAGCGAGCTATCGCGTCGAAGAATCCAGCGGCGACATGTATTTATTCCGACATTCTCATTCCAACAATCTCATCTAATGGTTCAACAATGCACTGGTTGGATTCGCGGTTATCAAAACAAAGCAGTATTGCGGCGGTCGTTTCCAGTTAGAGTCAATTCAATTTACCTTGATGCAAATAACGCTACTTCCTTACGAGGAAGGAAACAGTGCTGTACTCTCTCTTTGAAGGTGGACAGCCCAACCAGGCCGTGAAGAAAGAGGTGAAAGACCTTTGCTTTTTTCTTTCTCTTTGTTTTTCTGGCCTATTCTTCTGTTATGCATCCTCACCCCCGCCACCCGCCCCCTGCAATAATGCCTACGGGCGCTGCAGGTATTTCTAATAAATAAATAAATAAATAAATAAATAAATAAATAAATAAATAAATAAATAAATAAATAAATAAATAAATAAATAAATAAATAAATAAATAAATAAATAAATAAATAAATAAATAAATAAATAAATAAATAAATAAATAAATAAATAAATAAATAAATAAATAAATAAATAAATAAATAAATAAATAAACGCTATGCTGGGAGCGCTATACACCGGCGCCGTAGATATACATGTATGCTGTGATGCAGCATAGTGCGGTATGGTACAGTATGGCACGGCATATGGTGTTGTGTGGCATGTCGTGTGCAGAAAGATGCAACGTTACACGAGAGCTAGTGTGGTCTCTCACTGTACTTGTAATACGCGCTGTTATGTCATTTGGCCTTGCGCGTTGCGAAGTCAGGGGTTTCTCACCCAAAAAATCACATCATGGCAGTCTTCTTCTCTCTCTAGTCTCTTTCGCAGTGAACAACTCATTAAATAGTTGCGCTAACAAAACTTCACATGCGTCAGGGTGGTCGGCCACTAGCACATTATTCTCGTAGTTTTAGGAAGCGCGAAAGAAAGGCTCGGCAAGACACACATGTACGAAGGACAATTAAGCGCATCACAATAACATTAAAACTAGCAAAGCTGAAATACGTTCCTCCATTTTTTTTTCCCCATTCGCAATCGCCTAATAAACTTTAGTTCTGATCTTCCGCGAGCGATTCAAGCTTTGGTCCACTTTGATGCAGCCCGCTTTCGCGACTTGATGTGCCTCGACTATTTCACGCACTTAACGCTTAAAAATAAGCTTTCATCAAGTCCAAGAAAGCATGAACGGTCCCAAGACGGGAGTGCGCGGCGAGATGGTAATGTCTATCCTGAAGGCCTCGCCGTCCAGGAAACGGGAATCGCGAGCCACGGTCTCGTCCGTCGAGTAACACTCCAACTCTCGGCGTAAAATATAGCAGTTTATTCCGGACCAAACTAAAGCTTATAAAGGACGCACCACAGAACATAGCGGTGGAGCCAGGCATGCGGTCGAGGCTCTCGACAGTGCAATACTAAAGCTACAAAATAAAAAAGGACACTAGAACATGAGCGCGGAAGAACAAAAAAGATACATTGAGTAGAGTGAGCACGAGGAAAGGAAATAGCACAATGACAGGCCAATGGGACGAAGCGGCAGCGATAAGGGCTTGAATCAGTACATGAAACCTGGCTCCTCGCGTAGCAGGCACTCACGCCAAACAGCTATTCCATCTTTGCAGAGGCTACTTCCATCTGTTCTCTTCATCCTCGTATACGGTGCCGTCCCGCCGTCCGTCTACATCCTGAGGGCATGTGCTGGCCGCCGAAGGCAGGACAGCGCCCCAGCAGAGCTCTCGCAGGAACTCCTCTCCCCCCTCCCTGTGCTGCTTTCACTGCCTTTATCACGTCATTAAGTTATCAAATCCTCACCTCAGCGATCACATGCCACATCTGTCGAAGAACTACTCAGTCATGCGGAGTTGAACACCTAGATGGCTGGAAGGGAGCGCGCGCTCTTTAAATGGCTAAAAAGGGCTGTAGAGACAACCCCCGTCCACTAAAAGACGAAACTTCCCGGGGCATAAAAAAAACGGAAGACAATTGGTGAGGTTAGGGGCACAGAACAATGGCGTGCTGCGGTTGGGTAGTAATCTAAGCCCTTAAACTAAACATACTTAACGAATGTGCCATGGAATCAGAAATATAAATCCTGTAATGCCTTCCATTCAGTTGGCGCGGTTAGAGACGGACACAGAGAGCACTCAACAAGAGGGCACAGACTCGTCCTGCGCTCTTTGCCTTCTCTGTGTGTCTGTATTCGCACCTGAATATTGTTCTTAACCTAACATAATGCGGTGATTATATTCGACGTCAGTCGGTCTTGCTTAGTTTGTACCATATATATATATTGACGAGACTCGAACCAACCAGAGGTTGGAAACGAAGTACCTACGTTTCGTACCTACTCGCTCCCTTCATCATCATCATCAGCCTGATTACGCCCAGTGCAGGAGAAAGGCTTCTCGCATATCTCTCCAATTGACCGTGCCCTGTGCCAGACTGCAAATTATGCACGCGCGGTGAGAGGCTGTGGTGTTTGCCCAGTGGTATAAGGCCGCGGGGTGCGAAGCTGATCTGTTTTCCGCACCGCCCGTTCAAATTCCGCTCGAGGCTAAAGATGTTTTCTGCCCCGACGAAAAGTTTCCGAGTGCTCCGGAGTCTGAAGCCTCTCGGAACCAATCATTAATTTGACTGCCACCTTCCACGGTGGACAGTTCGCTCACAATCCGGTGGGCCGGTTGGGATGACGCCACAAGGTCACGTGACCAGGCTGGCAAACTACCTGCTAGGTTGCTTCTCCGGCGATTGTTAGCTCTCGGTCAACGATGCCGACCCCTGCGATGACGCCATATTTTCTGCGACAGGAGCTTCCTAGCACTATCCCGCAAAAAAAAAAAAAGGGAGATAAGGAAGGCGTCCGCGCTGAGGAGCAGTGGAGGGAGGCGCGATGAGGCCGCCGACTTGGCTTCGAGCGGAGAGGGAATAACTCCGTATTCGGCCACGAAGCGAGGTAGGCCGCTACCGTGATCTCCTCACGTGAAGACCGCTGCACTTACACATTGGCAGGCGTTGGAAAGGACATATGCGCCAGAGAGGGAGAGAGAGTGTATGTGTGAGAGAGAAACTCGTTAATGAAAAATAGAGAATTTAGACGGCGTTTAAAAATCACTGGCTTGCACGTATGCGCCTATCGCTCCTTGGAGGAACGCATTCGGGGTAGCGGATTACAGATAAAAGACGCTGACAGCCAATGAAGCCGTAAGAGCAGCTGTAGTCTTGGTTTATTGGTCTTCGGGTTTCTGACGTTCCAAACCGGAAGAAGATATGAGAGAAGCTGCAGTGGAGGACTCCGGATAATTTGCACCACCTGAACTTCTTGTACCTGCACTGACATCGCGTATGGGACGGACCTCAAGCATTGCGCCTCCATGGAAATGCGACTGGCCTGGTCGGGATCGAACCCGCGTCGTTCAGGCCAGCAGCCGATCACTATAACCCCCGAACTACCGCGGCAGCTACAGCCGTAAATTCAAGCTTAAAAAGAAGTAAGTGTAGAGTTTACTTTTGCAAAGAGTGCAGAGCCACCGCGGGGGATCGGTTATTATGGCACTCAATTGCTGTTCAGAAAAACGCGGGTTCGATCCCGGCAGCGGCGGTCGCATTTCTCCGGATGCGAATTGTTAGTCTCGTGTAGCCTGCGTTGTAAGCGCAGGTCAAATAACCACAGGCGGTAAAGTTATCGGGAGCTTTCCATTACAGCGTCACATATGGCCTGAGTTGCTTGGGGACGTTAAACCCCATAGACCATAAACCAGCAAAGACTGTGCATACTACACAGGTACACAGGTACTGCTGGGCATACTACGGTACTGCTTGCTAGTGACACATTTGCACAGTATGTCACATTCTTGGAGCTTGTACTCTGGAACGTGTCCGTGGCTGGTTTCAAGCCACAGACGATATGCAATGTAAGGAATCTTTTGAGTACTTTCTTCCCTTGCCGGTCAGCTTCTTTCAGTGGTACTGGTCTACAGAGCAAAAAAGAAAAGAAAAAGCGGTTGAGATGCCAAGTGCTGCAAATCGCGGCATTTATTCCTTCTCAACGCACAGTTGTTGAGCTAAGAGCCGTGCATGAACTCGTCGATTGCTTCTCCGGCGTCTCCGAAGGCATTGCCTACGGTACTTGCGACGGGCCCCGTCCGGGCTTGCTCGGAATCTGCGCATAAAATGAACACAGGGTGTTAGCTCAAGATAGGGCTGCTTGCGGCAACTGTATATAAAATGAATCAGTGGGAAGGACCGCCTGTTGGTCTATGTGCGAGAGGAAAGCACTGTATCCCCCCTCCCTCCGCAAAAAAAAATGCAATGAGGTGGCGTAGAGTTCATGGTCTGGCGCCTATAATTCCAACTTTTTCATGCGATGCATGGAGCCTACTTCAGTTGCTTTCTATGGGTGGTTTGCGTTTCATGCCGGCTTGTCGCGTAAAGGCCTGCCAGTTCTCAATTGTGCACTAGGGCATCGTTCCGAATCCAAAAAGCACAGAAAGCATTTATTTATTCCCACACAAAATCAGCTGCTCTCTAATGCGTATTAAACTGCTATCATAATGCTTTGGTCTCCGTGAGTTTTGCCGACTGTTGCGCTCTGCATGCCATGATTAGTCACTGAAGATTAGAATAGTTACATTTTAGTTTTTTTTTTTAGAAAAAAAAAGCGCTCAGCCGCGAGCATATTGACAAGCCTGGCACCTAAAGAGTCACGTGACAAAGCAAGATCTGAGGAAAACGCGGCGCAGCATTCGGGTGAGCAACTCACCGGCGAGGCAGAGGGCGGGAACCGCGGCCAGGATGACTGCAGGGAGTTGAGGGAAGTACAAAAACACTTGAATGAACGAAGTCAAATAACCGCATTGATTTCTGTAGCTGCGAATAACGCTTTGACGAGCATAATTAGTTCCGCATGTACTGCGCCATAAAGTTGTATTTAAGCTAGTTCATGCATATATTCTGTTCTGTTGGCCATGGGCTCAATTTTATCTCTGCCAAGAGATGTTTTCCAATGCTGCTAGGGTGGAATGGATACCCTGCTTTAAAAAAGCGTGCTACGGAGTTCAGATTGAACCAACGTGCTTTAAACGTTCGTCATAACGAGAAAAAAGCTGTTGTGTAGGGCATACTGCTGGGTACGCATAAGTAATCTACGATGTCATGGAATCCACAATGTCATGGAATCAGCCTAATCAAAGGCTATTCAACCATCAGAACAAGAGTTTAATGCGTGCTTCTGTGGTTGTACAGAAACTAACGTTTAAAGGCTGCGCTGAAATGTGGTAAGAACGATGCAATACCGTTAACTTGCCCAACAATACCCGTTTTAAGTTGCAGGAGGTTCTGTGTCAGTAGCAGAATAGTTAGCGAAATTTCGCGCCAATGTTAAGGCGAAGTGAAGCCCAGTTCAAGGAAGTTTAGTAGGCTTATTTTATAGTACAATCCCACGGCCCTTTATTAAGAAAGGCGCCTACGTCAACGCGGTCCAGATGTGTACGCTGATTTTTAATCTATTTTTACTTAACTTGCTGCACTCCAACAGCCCCCTTGACGCTTAGCAAAGAGCTAAACCACATATGCTTATGGGTTTAGTAATAAAAATGCATGGCCTGCAAAGTCTCACCAAGAACTGCGAGGGCCAGAATCATGACAGTGGAGCAAAGGCGAGCCATTTTCGCTGGATAGGGCGGACGAGAAGCAGTGGATTTCACCTGCGCAGGAACAATAACATCAAAGAGGCTATATAAACATTACGGACGATGCCATTCCCGAAGCGGCAGTGGCAGTCGCTGGGAAGCGGAAGATTTCACAAGCTTTGGAGTCTGCCCATGATGTCTGTAGCTTACTACTTCCTCTTTATCGAAAACGCGCAAATGCTGAATAAACTGTGGAAGATGAGCGCACCCACGGACAAGAATGCGCACGTGCCCGAACTCACCAGCAAGCTGAGATGCTCTCGATTGAAGGATGGGCAGTCGATGTGGTCTGAGTTGGAGACCGTCTAGATGCTGTATTTATACACAGCGTCAACGTGGTCGTAAACGTGGCTGCGTTGTTTAATGTCATCGTTGCCGCTGACAAAGGCAGCTTCAAAAAAAAAAGTTTACTAATTTCTCTACAGGCGGAAACGATCGCGAGAACACTTAACGATGAGTTCGTTGGCGTGCAATGAACCGAATTGCACAGCGTAAGAATCAAGATGGTATGTCTCACGTGCGTCATGTGGCTGTTATTTTACATTACAAAGCTTCCGGTTATGCAGGAAATGATTGTTCATGATTTAGGTGTACAGGTTGGCCTTGCAGCAGTAGGGTGATCACGGAAATCATGACATCGATCAATACTTCCTCGATGAGAGCAATGACACGTCGCTATGGTTCCATAGCATCGTACAAGCGATAAATATTACTGTCGTGTTAATATTCGAACTTTTCGAAATGCGAATGGAATTTCTTGCTATTCGATAGTCTTAATCGAATGCCATGCTATTCGATTCACTGAACGCATCAAGTAGTGTGTGTTTAGAATTATTCTGAAAGAATTGAATCCTTCGTCAAATTTTCGAAACGTCTTCGAATATTTGGCACCTGGTTTACTTATAATTCTCTTCGACGACTGTTGAAAAAACCAAATGTGGCGCCGCACTGCACTCTAGAGAAGTCGTTCTGTACGGAAAGAAGCGCTGAGCGCCGCTCCGCGGACTGTTAGTGCAACAATGCACACAGTGATCATACATGTGGCATTCGAGATTGGGCGACTCAGGCATGCATTTATGCTTGATGTCGGACTCCATGGCTCGAACTCTCGCCCCGCTGGTAAACTGAGAATTGGCACTTGTTCGCCATCGTGATCAGTCGGACTTGGTCATTTTCTGGTGCGTGTGACATAACGATCATAACCCTGGTATACTAACTTCTTGTCTTGTGTCTTGTGTTCCCTTGTGAAGACCACTGTTACGTCTTCTGAGAGCTGAAACTTTCAACTTCACGACTTATCCCTCTCTGCCGCTTTGTGCAACTCGAACTCACAGTTTTATTGCGAAAGTAATACTACTCCCAAGAACGGCCTTATGCGTAGGGGCGGCCACTTGGCACGTTTGACCTTCAGAATGACCCCTGACATCATACCATACGGAGTGACGTCACAGCATGCCGTCATACCAGGAGCGAGAGACGGGCTACCAACTCGGCTTGTGTAACGGCGGCCGCTTGGCACGTCGCGCCGCGCTCTTCCCACTGCTTTCGCAACCTACCAGGCTTAACCAAAGCTAAGCCTCCGCCAATTTTTTAGATCTCAGCTCTTTGGCGCCCGTTTCTGCGTTTCTCAGCGCCGCCGTCGCCGTTGTCCGTTGTAACCAGCAGTGGACACCTTAGTCGCGCTGTGAAACCAATGGAGCGGGAGCTTGGAAAGCAGAGGGTAAAATGGGTAAATTGGTTTTTGAGGAAATGAAATGGCACAGTAAATGTCTCACATATTGCCGTGGACATCCGAACCGCGCCGTAAGGGAAGGAATAAAGGAGGGAGTGAAAGAAGAAAGGAAGAAACAGGTGCCGCAGTGGAGGTCTCCGGAAATTTCGACCACCTGGAGATCTTTAACGTGCACTGACATCGCACGGCACACGGGCACCTCTTGCGTTTCGTCTCCATCGAAACGCGGCCGCCGCGGTCAGGTTCGAACCCTGGTACTCCGGCTCAGTAGAAGAGCGCCTTAACCATTGAGGCACCGCGGCGGGTGCCATTCTTATGCAGATTTCGTAACTGCTAATGGGATCATTCTTTTAGTGTGATCTGAGGTTGTTTGTGGGTCTGCTTATATCTTTGCGAAGTTGGTTGGGTTGGTCAATTGAAAGAGGCACATAAAAAGAAATCAAGTAAATGTCCGTGATTGGGATTCGATCCCTTGGCGGCGCGAACGGATCAGCTTCGCTGGCCACTGCGCGAGAGGTCTAGGCTATCACCTTCTTCATTAACTTCCAGCTGCAGCGCGAAGAGAGATAATGCTCTGTCTTCATCGTTGTCGTTATCGTTTGTGCCACTGCTTTCGCAGGTGTATAGAAGTTGGGCAAAAATCCTTTGTCATTTTTTCCCCCGCAAGTCCAAGAATAATATATAGTCAACACAGAAATTGATGCCAAATTCTTTTGGGTGTTTGCTGGACAAGTCGTGGCATCTCTGTAAAAAAGGTATTTGATTGCATTTCAGGCTGAAAAACTAGAAATATATCTTTCTTGAAGCCTGAATATACAATGTAGGTGCAAAAATAGTTGTTTTCGATGGAAAGAGAAAATGGGGCTAAGGAGTATTATAGCCGCCTTTAGCACTGCACTGTTCCGCATGAATATTCGTTTATACGAATATTCGCACAAGTACCGAAAATTTGCTCGAATATTAGACTTGTATGCGTATCGGTTATTTAATTATTCGATTCATATTCGATTGGTTTTTTTCTTATAACAATCGGATTCAATTCAGTAGCGAATTTGGCCTGTTGGTATTCGTTTCCGCTCTGAGAAAATAATATTCGGAAACCCATACTAAACATGAATTTCGTACAGATCGCGTTAACGATACCACAAAATTTGTATCTATAGATGCTTATAATCGAAGGAAGCTTGTAATTATCCGGTGAGGCGTTCTGTGTCGTGTACTGAAAACATAGCGACGTCAGACACTGCTCTATGTTCAAAGCTTGGGTGCTGTGGAACAGTAGTTTTTTATCGTTCCGCAACAGCGTAGCACGGAATGCAGCATTTCCCCCGCTGAGCAAACATAAATCGATATCCTGATGCCGGCGAAAGAATGTCATAGATAATTATTGCACAGCGTACGGCTGCGGCTAAGCATGCGGCTAATCCATAAAAAGTGATTTCCTGGAGAACCGGAAGTGTTGCGAATAAGAGCCACATCACTGAACTTGTCAAAAGCTTGTTATTTCTGATGTTGTGCCATGAGGTTCATTACACGATGACGAATTTGGCGTTTACTGTTTGCGCAGTCGTTCTCCTGCATTCAGGAATCCGTGTGCTTTTTTAGGGCTTCCATGTTACTGGTGGCATTGACGTCACACCTTAAGGTCATGGTGGTCAGGGCTCTGATGCTGTTCATAAAGAGGGTATCGAGTCAGAGAAACTACGTCCAGTGCTTGAAGCAACAGCATTGCGGCTTGCTGGTGAATAAGGCCGACAAATATTCCCTTTTTCCACCTCCTTTTCCCATGTGGGTACTGTGATTTTTTTTTGTGTCTCACCTCGAAATTTTTTAATCTAACTTTACTCACAATTTGTAAAACTTCTAAGATCTGTGCATGCCTTTCTCTATTTTGTGGATGAGAGCTCTGGCGCCCAGCTATGTCATGGAAATGTCAAGTTTACATGAACTATGTGCAGTAAGGCAATACGGGCCTAGTTTGATCTAGCTGAATTATAGCTTGTAGCTGATACGCTATTTACCACTTCATCGAGCCGCGCGTAGTGTTCACAAGAGCCATCCGAAAACAGCTCGAGGAACTCCACACACATTTTATCTCAATACAAACGGTGTGCGGGTGTGCGATAGCCGCAACTATAGTTCAGCGACGGAATCAATATTTAGTTTCGTACCATTAATACGACGAGAAATAATGCAGGTTTACCTCATATGGCACAACGATGCACACCATAAACACTTCAGCTCATGGTTTGTAGTGTGTCGCATATTTTCTCACTTCTCCACCCCTCTTTTGTTAACGTCATTAGTTTTTGGCACGAAATGCTTTTAGTTCCCATTGTCGGCACACCGCGGGCTACCTTGGCGCCGCAACGGAGGAAAATACGGAATCGAATCTAAATGAACTTTGGAACTTTCAGTTCACCTGCTGTTACGGGCTTTGCTGCCGCTGGAGCTTCGCATGCGGCAACAAGAGCTTCTTCGTGGTCCCGTGTTATCGCGTGACAAGAAGGAGCCTAAGCTTTGCCCTTCAGCTCGAGAGGGTCCAGCGCAGTCCTGGTGGCGATCGATAAGCCAGGCGAATGACCGCGTGAGTTTCCGCCATTATGTAATGCATGCGAACCCTAGAACACAGATACCGTGGTAGCATCTATACGGCCACGGCCAGTAACCGCCGCCGCGATGGCTCAGTGGTTACGGTGCTCGGCTGCTGGCCCGGAATACGCGGGCTCGATCCCTGCCATGGCGGTCTAATTTGGATGGAGGCGAAATTCTCGAGGCTCGTCTACTGTGCGATGTCCGCGCACGTTAAATAACCCCAGGTGGTCGAAATTTCCAAAGCTCTTTACTACGGCTTCCCCCATAGAATGAGTCGCTTTGAAAGTTTAAACCCCCATAAAACCAAAACCATTTTCTTCTTATTCGTTTCTTCTTAGTCCCGATATAATTTTTGTATTACTTCCTTCTCTGTTGCCCACTCTAATGAATGTATTTTTCTTCAGCTGCGATCAGCTTTTGGCGCCCGTTTTCTTGTAGTCTTATCACTGCGCTGTTGGGATCCTCTACACCATGCCTGGCTCCGCCGCTATGTTCTGTGATGTGCCCTTTTGGAAGCGTTGGTTTGGTCCGGAATGAACGGGTCTTTTACGCTAACAGTGGTTGTGTGGCTCGTCGTTCGAGACCATGGCTCGCCGCACACTCCCGTCTTACGATCGTTCTTGCTTTCTTGGACTTGATGAAACCTTATTTTTAAGCGTCAAGTGCGTGATGTAGTCGAGGCACATCAATTCCCCAAAGCAGGCGGCATCACAGTGGACCAAAGCTTGAATTGCTCGCACAAGATAAGAAGTAAAGTTTAGTAAGCGACCACGAATTGGAGGAAAAAAAGAACTTTTTCGTGCATTTCTTCTGCTTTTGTTCTGCACTTTCTCGGTCAGGTATTTCCAATTTTAGGTTTTCTCTTTGCTAGTTTTTGTGTTACAATAAAGAATTACGCGCTTTGTTCTCCTGCGTACAAGTGTTTTGCGTGTCTTGTCTCTTTCTACCGCGCCTCCAAAAAGTGCAAGGATGACGCCGTATTTTCTGCGACAGGAGCTTCCTAACGCTATCCAGTTGAAAGGGGAGATAAGCAAGGCGTCCGCGCAGAGGAACAGTGCAAGGAGGCGTGATGAGGCCGCCGACTTGGCTTCGAGCGGAGAGGGGGTCACTTGGCACTCGGCCACGAAACAATATTGTTACGTGACGGCCCGTCGAAGAATGAGGCGTGATGAACCATGAACGAGAGATGATTTAATGGCCGCTGGCCTAGCGCGAGCGCTCCGTCCCGCGCCACTGCCAGCCTCGTCGTCTTCGTCACAGTACCCGGGGCCACCGAGCGATCATCCCGATCGGTGACAAACAGACGCGCGAAATGGTGATCAGCTTCAGAGGATGGTGGGACGGAAAGGATAAAGTGGTGAGGTGCTGGCCGCCACGATGAAGGAGAGGGCTGAATGATTTCTAGTCCGCGACGCTTCCGGGCCGCATGCCACCAGGAGCTGACGGCCGAGGCCCCAGGACGAGCCGAACGGCATGGGCAGGGGAACGGTGTCGTCACGTGTGGGCAGCGTCTCGGGTCGGTGGGGTCTTCAGGTCGGGTCCGACCTGAGTGAACCTCATGCACAGTGTTTCTATCGAAATAACAGGTAACCGGAACGCGTACCTTGTTATGACGCTGCATGCTCTTGGGCCCTGTAGTTAGGGCGTTTATCTCGCTCATATATTCTGACTGCCGAAAAAAAAAAGCGTAATGTTGCAAGCAACCCCTCTGATCGCATCGGCGTTTCGAGATTGAGCCGACTAGTTCAATTGAGACCTTTCTCACCATGCCGCAAGTGCAAGAAACCACACTTCTATATGTGAAACGGCTATGTGTGAAGGCTGTCGCCTTCCTCGAAAACTCTCAAATGCCGAAGAAAGAGCGACGAATTGCTATGTGCATACACCAAATGGATAGATTAAGAACTATGAAGATAAGTTTATTTGTACCTTGGAGCACACAAGGGACAGCCGTCCCTCTACAAAATAGAAAAACACTTTACGGTGACCGATGTCGCCCGATGCAACACACATATATACACTCACAAGCAACGCAAGAGTCGAAAACACAAAGTGCCCAAAGTAAAAGGTTCAGGAGGGTCCAAATACGCGGGGGAAGCACGCGGGAGGAAGACCGCGCACCAATTCCGCGCACAAACATCGCGCAACACAGTATGGCAGGAGCCGCACTGTCACACGGCCCCTGCTTGCGTCGATGAAGCGGGTGCTCCACCGTCGCAGGAACTTCTTCCGGCAGCGTCACCCTAAGCACGCCTGCTGGAACAGGCGTGCTCGCACTCGCTGCAACATCGGGAGCATGGCCCGCTGGGGTCGGCCCTGTAAGGAAGCGGCGCCTCTCTGTTAGTGTCCCTGCCCTCACCAACAAGATCGGATGCCTATTGATGGGCCGTCGACGTGGTATCACGTAGAATACGGCTCGAAGCCGTATTTATTCACAGTGTCAGCGGGGTAGCCTTCGTGGCCTCAATGCGTAATGTCATTTTTGCCGCTGGCATGGGAAGCTTTTGAGGAACAAAAAAATAAAAGGAATACTCATTTTGACGAAAGCGGGAAACTATCGTAAAAATAGTTAACGATGAATTTATTCGCATGTAATGAACCTAATTGTACAGCTTAAGAAACAAGATAGTATGTCTCGTGCGTGTCATATGGCTGTTATTTTGCGAAGCATCCGCTTAGGCAGAAATTGTTTATTTATAGTTTAGGCGCATAGTTTTGCTTACACCAGCAGGGTGCTCATGGACAAATGCATCGATTAATAATTTCTCTATTAGCGTACTGACATTTCTCTATCACAATTTAGCATCGTCTAAGGCGTGCGTTAACATTCAAAGTTGTCGAATAGCAAGTAGAATATCCTACTTTTCGATTCTCTGACGAATCAAGTAGTGCATGTTCAAATAATTCGGAACGAATCGAATCCTTTCTCAACTCTTCGAATATTTGTCGAATGATTGCCATCAAGTTCGAATAGGACATGCTGTAGTTCTTTTCGACGACTGATGCAAAACCGTGTCCCTCTGCGACGCCAGACAGCCCGCTAGCGCGGTCAATCTGTTCGGCAAGGACGGCTTAGCGCCGTGCCACGGTCCGTTCTGGAAGCAGCGTTCATAATGATCATCGATGTGGCATTCGAGATTGCGCGACGGGCCATGGCTCAGCGCGATTTACTAAACCCTTCCTTGATGCCTGATATAAGCAAGGCAGCGAGAATGAAGGTGCCCGAAGCCGAAACGAAAAAAAATAGACCGATTTCACAAGCAGTTGCGCTACGCCACCGCCGCCGCGATGCACTCTGGGAGTTGTGGTACTCCGGCCGGCGGCCGCGTCAGCACGGTGCGTGGCGCACGAGCGAGAAGCAGCCCTGTTTGCGTTGCCACACGGTGTTTCTCTGCGTGAATGCTGTATTTGCGGGACAAGTGCGTTCACCTGAGGTGTGTCGTGAGCTCCGACAACTGTGCGAAGCAGAGCGTCCCGGATTTTCCGTTTTCTAGAAGAGAAATGTCCAAACGACATTGCGTAGAAGCTGTTCACGAGATGCAGCCGAAGAAGTGCTGTTCAGTACATTTAGCCGTACTGTCCCTGTTGATCAGTGGACAATGACAAATTTTCAAGTTCTTAACTGTATTAAATGCCTTTTACGCGGCGCTCAGCTTTAAGGCAGTCCCTTAAATTGTTAAAAAGGAGGCAATCGGATTTGCCTTCGTGCTGCGTCCTCAAGCCTTCTTTGCAGCGATTTCTGCCGTGTGCGAGGTTGTAAGGGAACAAGTGTGCTCAGATTTATTGTTATATTCAGGAATCCACAATGTTAGCTTGGTGCACGTATTCACTCCTGATGTCTCGAGCCCCCATACTAGCGATAATGCTTTCTCTATTTCACGGAATGAGAAAGCGAGGCTATAACACTGCCGAAATGTGGAATAATTTCCAATGTTTTGTTGTTCACTGGTCGTTGAGCATACATGGTATTCCAGTAACAGCCACATGTCATTTATGCCGGGATATCACCCACATTTTGTCAGTTGTTTTCGATAAAAAAGGCCATCTAGTGTTTACCAATCAGTCAACGTGTTCAGACTCGTACTGCGAAAATAGCGAAAGTGAGTCGTACGGGAGACGCCCTGGCAGAAGATTATACTAACCTAAATAAAAAAGTAATTAGTGTATCAATAATCAAAATAAAACTATTCGTCACGAAATTAAAATCCCCTAAACCCTAATGAGGCGTACTCAAAAGCTCCCCGATTGGCTTCTCCTTTTCTTATTTTGTACTGAACACAAGCATTTGTCACATCTCCATTTAGAAAAACGGCATAGCTCCCTCGAATCGCTCACCTTTCCTGCTGGTGACCCGCCGAGCACGTCGTGAATACATGTATGTGTTTACGTGAACAAAAAAAAAAACAATCGCATGGCCGGTTTTGACCAAGGGCTATGATGAAAAAATAAAGGCAACAAACGCTGTGTGACACGTCTATAGCGAATGCCTTGGTGAATACAGCGAATACTGAAACAGCAAAATGAGGTGGCAAGAAATGTAAATACTGTCTGAAAACGTCAACTAAATCACGTGCATCGCTATGCGTTCAAATGTTCTGCTGACAAAATTAACGAAAGCGGCGGTCAAGCGCGTTTTTATCGCCACCTGCCGCATTTTCCAAAGCAAGGTTCGAGGAACAAATGCAGCGTCGCCACCGCGGCCAGTCCACTTCATGCGGCAACTGACCACCCTCTCTGCGCTGCTCCTACCGCGATTAGCATTGCACCCCTCGAAACTCCGCCGTGGAGCCTGTTTCCTTTATAGAGCTCAACACAATAAACGAAACGGCGGAAAGCTACTGCGGCCGGCTATAATGCCAGTCAAAGCGCAAAGTAATGTAGGCTGTCGTGCAGACGACGCCACGAAGGACTACAGCCAAGATGGCGGCTGGCTACTTCCGGTAAACGCGCGCATGCGCAGTAGGCTTTGTGAAATCGGTCTATTGGCACTGGTTTAGCTCCGGTTAAACCTGGAGGATTGCGAAAGCAACGAGGAGAGGGTGAGAGAGGCGATGGAGAGCGCGCGGCAGCGGCGGTGGCCCCGGCACGCTAGCTATGCTCCGCTACTGCGCCTGCGCAACTGGCTAGCGCGGCGGCGGCGCCTCTCATCCACGCAGCGACGGCGGCGGCGCGCCAGCTGTGCGCCGTGTGACGTCACTGCTCCTCGCGCATGCGCAGTATGGCCTTTCGTCAGCTCTGCGAAATGGCTCGGCGACTCGCGTAGCGTTGCTTTCGCAACAAAAGGCATAGGAAAGAGAGCTGTTTGAAGCGCTCTCAGCACTCTTTCCTGTCCCTTCGTTTCGCCTTCAGGAACCTTCATTCGCGCTGCTTTGCTTGCGTCAGAGTGGACCAACTAGACCAGCGAAAAGTTCGACTTTAATGCCTGAGATCGGAGGCCATGGCTCATACCCTCGTCCCGCTCATCAACTGAGATTTGGCACTTGTTCGCTGTCGTCATTAGTATGTCATTTTCTTGCGCGTACGACATACGGTCACAGATTTCATATACGAACTTCATGTCGTGTGTACCATAGTGGCGGTCAGCTTTGCGTATTTTTGACAGCCACAAGTTTAACTCCATTAGTTATAGCCGCCGCTGTAGCCCTGCTCTGTTTCAGATGAACATTCGTTTTGCAAGAAAATACAAGCTGCGGGTAATCGAACAAATATTCGAATAGTATTCTATTTAGTTTCGAAACAGCACTGCTCGCAAGCACGTACTAAACATATAGACTTTGTCCACGTCGTGTCAACGGCACCACAAAGTTTATAATTATCGATGTTTGTGCCGAAGGAAGCTTATATTTAACCGGTCAGGTTAAATATCATGAGGACACAGCGACGTTTGACGTTTAGAGTCTGGGTGAACGCGCGCCACGGCCACCATGATGTCGAACAGTGTTTTTTTATAATTCTGTAAGAGCATAGCTCAGAACGTGCATTGCTCTCGTCGAACAAATATAGCTCGAAATGCAGCTGCTGGCGAAAGAATGCCATTGGCAATTTTAGCACAGCTCGTCTGTAAACAGCCCGCGCCGCTCAACAAATAAACTTTACAGCTAATCCATAAAAAGGCACTTCCTGCAAAACATCACTGCGAACGAGATATATAGATATTCTTATTTCTTATGTTGTACCATGAAGTTCATTGCGCGACTAGAAAGTCAGGGTTTGCAATTTCTGCAGCCGTTACTAGCGTCCTAGAATGGGTGCGTTTTTTTCAGGCTTCCATTAACGTCACAGCTTAAGTTCATGGTAGTGAGGATTCTGACGTTGTGCATAAATAGGTCGTCGTGCCTGAGTGTGTACAAAGCACATCGACTGCCCGTCGCTTGAAGCAAGGGAATCGCAACTTGTTGGCGAGTATCTACACAGAGAAAAATATTCTTGGTCGTGAGGAGACTGGGATATTTTTATTTGACCTTTTAATTCTTTAAATCTAGCTGTCATCATACCTTGTTACACTTCGAGGATCTCTGCATGCCTTTCTTCATTTTGCAGGCGGAAGCTCTGACGTCCAATCCTTTCATGGAAATGTGGTGAAGTTTACATGAACTATATGCAGTAAGATAGGTGCATTGCTGCTTATTGCTGACATGCCATTCACCACTCCATCAAGCCACGTTTATTGTTCACAAGAGTCACTTGCTCCCATTAAAAACTGTGGGCGTGTGTGCGACTTCCCCATCGACGAACTTGGCGAAGAAAGCAAGACTTACCATTGCAGCGTCCTTGTAGCGAGATATAATAAACATTTACTGCACATTGCACAACAGAGCACAATATTAGACGCATAAGCCGGTGATTTATACTGTGTCGCATCTTTCCCAACCTTGTTAACATCGTCATTTTATCAAGCAGAATGTGTTGTATACACTGTTTCTCAGCTACCTTCATCTAACGGTTTAGCAAAAACTGATTCGATTCACAAGTATCAATCTAAAACAATATTGGTACCGTCGTTCTGAGTTATACGAAGTATGTTTTTATTCTTCCGAATACTAACAATGCTACCTGCCTGTGATAAGGGGTACGGCGCAGTAACTCTATCGCTGATGGTGGACACCCAACCGCGCGAAGACGAAAGTGATGAAAGAGCTCTGTGAATGCGCAACTTATCAGCACGATTTCTTATCTCTTGCTATCTTCCATGTATGCAGGTGGCGCCTTGCCTTGCCTGGACTGCCCTTAATATCGAATATGGCCCGTGTCCGCGCCACTGTAATGCTCCTGGCTCTGGTAGCTCTGGGTGAGAGAGCAAGCAATGCGTTTGTCTTACTATTTATACACCCTCTAAACAGAAATGAGTAAAAAAGGGAGTAGGTTGTCCTCTAGCGCACTCCATTTTATAAAAGGGAGTGCGGCAGAGGACAGCTTTACTCCCTCTTTACTCCCATACAGGCGTCATCACCATCAGCCTGATTACGCCCACTACAAGGCAAAGGCCTCTCCTATGTCTCTCCAATTAACCCTGTCCTTTGCTAGTTGCGGCCACCGTATGCCCGTGAACTTCTTAATCCCACACGCCCACCTAACTTTCGGCCGCCCGCTGCTGTTCTGACCTTCTCTTGGAATCCACTCCGTTACCCTTAAGGACCAGCGGTTATCTTGCGTATTCATGTTTAAGTGTAGGCGCGATGCTGCAGCCCATTGTACACTGGGCTTGGCCGGAAGAAACCGTAAGCGACAGAAACGTGGATCACGCTCAGGTAGACGTCGATTGCGCAATTAAAGGAAAAGCGTTGAAACTGGGAATGACGTTACTGAGTAGTAGTACTCGGGAATACAGTGCCGTCAGTACGTATCTTCGAGTGACAAGTGCTTTTATGCGTCAACGCTGTGAAACCTTCAGGAAGCTCGAATCGATTTTTAACTTAATAGCGTATCACTTGGTGTTTGAGTGAAGGATTTCTAGAAAAGCTGAGACGCACTGAAATGTCTGGCCAGCTCACAGCATCAGCATGCACTTCGTATCAGTCTACAGCAGCATCTGAAGACTGTTTAACAGTACTTGTTACTAGACGAGTTGGTTAATTACTGCTAGTAACAACGAAATGAGCAAAAAAAGAAGACATACATAAGAGACGAGAATAAAAAGTAGGACTGCGTGAATAAGACAAGGACAGTAGACATTGGAACGAAAACGACGTCACGAGCGCAGTCCTATCTTTTAATGAAATGAACCAACTAGCCCGCAAGAAAGTTCTACTGGAGGCGAGATTGACAGGACGAGCGGAAGCTTTAAACTGAGTGTACTGGCTTCAAAGTAACAGCTTATATAGAGAGTGAAAAAAAAAAAAAGCCCCCCGAAACGAGCGTTTGCAAGTCAAGCCACTGCGCATACGCCATATAAAGAGAACCGGTGATGCTGGCGGCTGTGAAACATCAGTTTTATTGTACCATTTGGACACAAAATTTCTAAATCGTTTCGCTAGAAATACCCACAGGCTTGACTTGCAACCCCTCTTTTCGGGACGACTTTTTAACGCTGCCTGCAGAAGCAGTTACTGCGAAGGCAATAAAATCAGCTGCAAGTCTCCGCTAGTCCGGTCAATCTGATGTCCTGTGCCTATCTCTTTGTTTCCGCATTTTGTCATTAGAAATTATGGTGCCGTAAAGAGATTTAAAAGCACTGTAGCTCATATAACGTTTTTTGGCACACTATGGCAGTTGAACATTGTCGCTTCGTCGTGCGTGAGAAGGTATGTAGTGCAGAAGAAAGAGCCTCGGGTAAAATAACTGACCCCCAACTGCCTTATACGAGGAAGTTGATCACCAACGAAAGTAGATATCTCGACGTCATGTAATCCCGCGATACAATAAATTTCGTAGTTATTTGTATTGATTTGTTTCATTTTACAATTTACCGATTTCCTGCAATCGGCCTTTACGCGGTTCCTGCTCTTTGCAAGCCAAGGGCCCTTCGTGAGGCTGGTAAGCTGCTCTTTTGAGCGGTGCAGTGTATTCTCCCCAGATGCTGCTGGGCTGTAGTTTCTCCGGGTCGCAGCTTAGTGAATCGTTTTTTCGGCCTCCTCGAAAATGATATCCCCATCTTAGCGAACAAAGCCAGGAATGAGACGCCCAGCGCAACAGCCGGGAATCAAAAACAACTTTCTTACGATAATAATAGATAAATGTGAAGGATTTATGCTGCGGTAGGAAACGTGTTTTTTGTGCTTTCTGTATAGGCGGACAAAATTAACTGTTCGTGGTACCCAAGCAAACAAATGAAGACTGGTAATATATAGGGCCCCATGGCCTTCGAATATGCATGTATGAGCTGTGTGATTGCGGAGCCTGACCACACCTTAGCTAGGGAGCATTTGGGCTGCTTACGTGGAATTTAACGCCAAAGATTTCTGGCGTCGCTGTCAGTAACATTTAAAAGTGGTAATAGGATCAGTCATTTGCGCGGTGAACAGCATTCGACAATGACGCTGCCAATGGTACTTGATCATGCCACTTTCCATAGCACAGCATTTCATATGTAAGAGGGTCTAGGGTTTCCTCACTGCAATGCGAAAAAGCAGCTATAACCTGGGCCCCCTCGATTTAGTTGCAAGCGTGTCCAAATAAATGAAATGAAATAATTCGGCTGGCCAGCAGCACTTGATGGTGCTGCTGGTGATAAGCATTTGATAGTGCAGTTGGTGGTAAACATTAGATAGCGTCGAATTATCGCTCACCGGGGAAGCCGACGTACATGATCTGTCGGCTGGTCCAGGGGTTGTCTGTGGCGCGGATGGCGAACCCAAGTGCTGCTCCGCCTACCAGGCCAGCAGCCATGAGCAGAGGAAGCAGCCGGCTGGGCACGCCCTCCACCCCCTGCTGTGGGCGTTCCTCTTCCACCTCCACCGGCAACGGACCGCTGCCGCCCGATTGGACACCACTCGACGACGACGGGCCTTTCTGCTGCTGCTGCTGTAGCTGTTGCTGCTGCAGCTGTTGCTGGCGCTGCTGCACGAGCGAGGTGCCCGAATTCTGGACTACGGAGTTCCACGGAGAATTTTCGGCGCTGGGGCCACCGCCGTCCGCTCCGCCGTACCCGCGTTTCTGTGGGTCTGAAACCCGCGGAAAGGCAATGGACAAAACGGAACGTTTTAAAAAATTTGAAGGGACACGCTTAAAGTCCGCCTTAAAGGGAGACTGAAGCACTTTTTCTGAAAATCGGGCTGGCAGCGGCATCCTATAGTTTTCCATACTGTATGCTGGAATATCGCATCCAAATAAGGCAAAAACAAGCGCGAATTGCCTTTTTTTAGCCGAAATATGCGGCCTGTGCCACGGGGCACGCCGCGCGGCGCGCCGCCGCCCGTGATTGGTCAAGAGAGGTCGTGACGTCACTTTGAGGACTGGAGAAGCTGCCGATGCGGATCTGGCGCTGCGTTGGGGGCAGATCGCAGCTTTCCGTGTCGTTGTAACAGCGAATACGGCGATTATTTTTTTTTACTGACCACCGAAGAAAAGGATACTACAGTTTGCTCATTCCACGTATCGCCTGAAACCAAAAAAGACACAAGCAAAAAATTCTATGCCTAGCACAAGCATACGCCAGCGTCAAAGACGCGATACAGACCATGCGTAAAAGGTGCCAGCACAACATCGGCTCGTACTCTCGGAAAGGAGGGAGGGCGCCACCAGCGCCACCGTGATCGGCTGTGCGCACACCGAGCTGCAGCAAAATCACGTCTACGTCCAGGTTCCTGACCTCGGATCGCCACCAACCGGTCTATAGGAGTGCTACTTCATCGCCAGTACGCCTGGTAATCAAAATTCCAAGCGTTCTGCGCCGTTTTCTGGCACATCAGCATCTGGCTGGCCGCCCACGCCGGGCGCGCTAAGCCAAGCCTACATCTGCACCGCCGGGGCAACGCCCCCCGCGCTCGCCAGCATGCTCGCAGCCGGAACGGCGGGGAGCTCGCCTAGCCAGTCAGCAGCCCAGGCGCTGAATCACAAGCACTGTGCTCCCGCGGCGCCCCGGCAAGCCACCGCAGCCACGATCGTCATGAAATTTGCGAACCACCTCAACCTCGGCAACACTTTATTCCCTGTGCTCTGTCGGTCCGTCATGGATTCCGCCCTCCTAACCAAGACTGAACGTGACAATACCTACATCAAACTCCGCACCTCGCAAAACATCCTGGCCATCGATACCCACCGCCCAGCCGCTGCTGACAAGCTGCTCCAACTCAAGCAAGTTTCACTGAACAACACCCAGTACGAAGTCACCTCGTACGTAGCTAACGACCCCCTTAACGCCCGTGGGAACGTTTGCCCTTGGGTGGCGAAGAGAAGTCGAAAACCGGACGTCAAGAAAGAAGAAAGAAGGCACAAGAGACAGCAGACGGATCTTCGACGATCATCACCGATCATCGCAGCTTCGACACCAGTGTAGGTGGGAAGAGGAATCGTGGACACCAACAGAGGAAAGCAGGACGGACTTAAATTGAAGGGTACTTGAGAGTGCGGCGGCGTTTCGTAACAAGACTTGTGGCGTATCAGCGTGAAGTTCATTGTGAGAGAACTCTCGAACTTGGTTTGATTGACGATCTTTGAAGAGAAGGCAGCGAAAGAAAAACGGTGAGCGAACAGCGCTGCTCTCAAACTTCGTGCTTTATGCTTACGAGGGGAAAGAGTAAACTACTGTCGCCAGAGATGGATAGTAACATGACTGGGGAAATGAGCGAGACAAGCACGGAAAACGGCCAATCTGGACCCAATAGGCAAATTGATATAGAAATTGAGAAAATGAGGCTAGAGAGGGCCAAAATTGAATTTGAGACAGAGAAATTACGCAGGCAAGGCACAGCTGATCTGTCAGAGGGGAAAGAAGCAGTAAAATACTCCACAATGCTGAGCAGTGTACTACCTCGAATGCCGAAAGATGAGTCGCTTATTCCGGGGTGGTTTGATTCTGTGGAGATGCTTTTTCACTCCTTCAGAGTACCGGAAAGCGTGCAGTCTATCACCCTGATTCCATACCTCACTGACCGCATGCGATCGATGGCGATGCAAAGTGGAACAAAGGAGATACTTGAGTACAAACTGCTAAAGGAGGTAATTTTGAGGGAGTTGCGATTAAGCCCGGCGGAATATAAAAGAATGTTTGACACAGCTAAGAAAGGACCGCAAGAATCGTGGCGCCAATTCGGCTACCGACTACGCAGTTATTACTCTTATTATATCAGCAGCAGAAAAGTGACCGAAATTGAGGAGCTGATGGAGCTGGTAGTGGTCGATAAAATGAAAGAGGTCTTGTCTAACGACGCGCTCCGACAGATAGCTCTTCAAGAAAACAAAAATTGGCTTAAAATCGACGGACTTACAGAAGTAGTCGAGGCGGTGGAGAGCAGCCGAGGGAAAGCATTTGGGGCTGGCGTTGCGCGCATGAGTACGGCCCGCGGCCAAGGATGTAGGAAAGAGGGGGAGGCCGGGGCGTCGCAACTTCGTGGGGGAGAACCCATGGAGGTGAAGTATGCGCCATTTAGAGCACATACGATGACACGCCAGTGTTACCGTTGTGGCCGGCTAGGTCACATGTCTAGGGAGTGTCGGGAAACTGAGGTAAAGATCGGAAACAGATATATGGGTTTCCGCAATGTTGCTACGGAGGGGCATTCTGCCGGCAGGGAATGGGAGCAGGATAGGGGAAAGAACCCAGCGTCACCCCTCTGTTACCGCTGTGGCCGTTTAGGGCATATGGCCCGAGAATGCCAAGAGACGGAGGTCAGGAAGATTACAGCCAGAGTGATAGAAGTAACCCCTCACAGCGCTGAAATTCTGTGCCAGGACAGGGAGCCAAAAGCCAGCACTCAGTTGACGGAGACGCATAAGGTGGGCGATGTCTCCCTCTTTTCGGGGGAATCAGTGATCTTGGCACGAGTGGATTCGGGCACGGACATCACAGTGGTCAGGAGGTCACTACTGCCGCAGGAAAGAGTAGATCCACGAGGCAAAATCGCATTGAAGGGTGCCTTCGGACATCAGATTGAGGCTGAGCTGGCGTATGTGCCACTAAGAATTGATCGGAGGGGCTCACATGTTGCCATCTTGTGCGCATTGACAGAGGAATTGGCGAATGAAATTAATTGTTTGTTATCAGTGAGCGACTATAATGAACTGGTCAAGCAGAAAGAAAACGAACAGATCGAGGACGACTGTAATTTAGGGAAATCGCGCGCTACTGTGGCGGCGGTTGTCGCACAGCCAAATGAAAACGAACAGCTGGGGGAAGCAACGGCATTGAACTTTAGGGCACTACAGCTGGAGGATGAAAGCTTAAAAACTTCATGGCAACAGGCGAAGGCAGGCACCCATGGTATGCAGGTAACCAACGGCCTGCTATATCATTCAGATAAGATAAATGGGAGGATAGTGAAACAGCTGATTCTGCCGAAGTGCAAGAGGCAGGCAGTGTTACAGGTAGCCCATGACAGAGAAGTTGGTGGGCATCTTGCGGCAAAGAAAACAAGGCAGCGCATAAAGAATTCATTCTTTTGGCCGAACATGAACACCGAGATTCTTAGGTATTGTCAGGCATGCCCACAGTGTCAAAAGAATGCTATACAAAGGAAGTCGGACAGGGTGCCGATAGCACCCCTGACAAGACCAGCAAGCCCATTTCAGGTGATAGTTATGGACTGTGTAGGTCCAATAGAACCCCCGTCGTCAAAAGGCCACAAGTATGCTCTGTGTTTGATGGACGTATGCTCTCGGTGGCCAGAGGTAGTCTGCTTGAAATCGTTGACAGCCCGAGCACTGTGCGACGCCCTGGTGGAAATATTCTCTAGGGTTGGGGTGCCGGAGATGGTCTGCTCGGACCAGGGGACAAACTTTACGGCAAAGGTAACCCAGGAACTGTTGGCCCGTCTCGGGGCATCACCTAGATTTTCAACCCCTGGTCATCCGGAAAGCAATGGCCTTGTTGGAAGATGGAATGGGACATTCAAAAGAATGCTGCGGCATGTGATTGGAGAACATGGACGGGGGTGGGACCGACTGGTCCCGTGCCTTTTGTGGGCATATCGCGAAGTGCCCAATGAAACGACCGGAGTGTCGCCATTTGAGCTCCTTTATGGGCGCACCCCTACAGGGCCATTAGCAATATTAGAGAAGTCTTGGACCGGAAACTGGACCCTTCCGATTACACTGAATGAGTCGGCAGAAAGGTATTTACTGGAACTACGTCAGCGGCTGGCTGCCATGTCGGAGGTGGTGGGGCAAAATGCAGCCGATAACCAAAGAGCATATACGCGACACGGTATAGTCTGAGAGCACGGCCGAAGAAGTTTAATTGCGACGATCTCGTTCTAGTCAGGAATGAGGATACATCTAAGGGGCAGTACGCCTGGAAGGGGCCGGTAAAGGTAGTTGAGAGGAAGCGAAAGGATAGCTACGTGGTGCAGATGGAGGATGGATCCCGAAAGTGGATACACGCAAATAATTTGAAACCGTTTACGGTCGGGGTAAGGACAGTCGGGGTCGTATTTGAGGATGAAGAGTTCGGAAAGGTGGAGGAGGTACCGGTAGTATCTGTTCGCATGAGCGAAGCAGAAGTAGAAGACTCTCATATCCAGGAAGTTGTCCGTCGGCACAGTGAGGTGTTTTCGGGAAAGCCGGGGAAAAGTAGGGCAGGTAAGCACACGATCCGCATAATGGCCAACGCACGTCCTGCTCCTCGTCACCAGTACCGGGTGCCGCTAAAGATGAGAGTCGAGGTTGAGAGATAAGTGCAGGAGCTAGTGGCAGAGGGAATGATCTATCCCACCGAATCCCCTTACGCCCACCCTGTGGTGTGTGTGGCGAAAAGCGACGGGAGTGTGAGGCTCTGCGTTGATTACAGATTCCTCAACTCCATTACAGAGGTAGACGCCTTTCCGATGAAAAAGGTAGACGACCTCCTGGTGACTGTGGCAAAGGCATGCTGCATAACAATTCTGGATTTGACACGCGGGTACTGGCAAATTCCGCTAGACGAGCAGAGCCAAAGATTAACCGCATTCGCGACCGACAGTGGACAGTACTCCTGGACAGTGATGCCGTATGGACTAAGAAATTCCGCGGCCACTTTCCAGCGGATTATGAATGAAATTCTCTATGAGCATAGAGCGTATGCGTGCGCTTACATCGATGACATCGCAGTTTTTTCTGAAAACATGAGCGAACATGCCCAACATCTCGATGCGGTGTTGGAGACACTCAAATCTGTGGGGCTCAAGGTAAATGCTGAAAAATGCAAATTTGCACAGGGGAGCGTAAAGTACCTGGGGCACATAGTCGGTTCTGGAACGCATTGTCCCGATCCTGAGAGGGTTCGAGCAATAGAGGCAATGCAGCCACCACGAACAAAGGCGGAACTCAGAAGCGTACTAGGGGTAATGAACTATTACCGCAACTACATAAAAGAGTACTCGCGGGTAGTGCTGCCCCTCACAAACTTAACGAAGGGTCGTCGAAACGGCCCGATCAGCTGGCAGAGTGAACAAGAGCAAGCATTCCAAGAGGTGAAGAGTGCGCTGGCAACTCTAGCTGTTCTGTGTCCACCAGACATGTCCAAGCCTTTCATTCTATCAACCGACGCGTCCCAGGAGGCAATCGGAGCATGTCTGGCGCAGAATGCAGACGGAAGAGAATACCCAATTGGATTCTTGAGCAAAAAGTTGAGCGAATCTCAAGTGAAGTGGTCGACGATTGAAAAAGAAGCGTTCGCTGTGGTATGGGCATTGGATCAGGTGAGCACATGGGTACTGGGAGCGGAAGTGCATGTCAGGACGGATCACAACCCTCTGCAGTATGTGGCCACTGCGGCATCGAGCAGTGCACGGCTCACGAGGTGGGCGCTGTCGCTACAGAAGTACAACATCACGGTCCAGCATATCAAGGGGGGCCACAACGTGCTTGCGGACGCGCTTTCCCGCATTCAAACCTAACATGAGAAAAGAAAAAAGGAACCCCTGAGCACAGAGCATGAGAGCAGCGATGTTCGAGGCTTGCCTTGGTGGACTGTTGTGGTTGCTTTCCTTTTTATTTGTATGCATGGTGTTTGTATAATTTACTTTCACTTGAAACATGTCATCCTGTAGCGTATGGTGCGTTGTGCAGAAGTGTACCTTGTTTTCATGTACTTGCATGCCTGTGTTCTTTTTCGGAGTGTATCTCGGAGGGAAGCTTTAGTGCTTTCTCGCACTAGAGAGAGAGGCGGCGGCTTGAGGCAGCCTAAAGGAGAAGCATGCTTTGTTCGTAACCGGCGAAAAAAAAAAAGAAAAAGGGTCGGGGGAAAGATTTGAGAACAAGGGGGGAGGTGTCACGCCGCAGCTAGCGTGCGTCGTGGTAAAGTGTGAGGAGTGTCGCCGAAAGGGAGCAGGGGAATGCGCAGACAAAAGGAGAAGGACTTAAAACGGCGTAGCGTGCGAGGGTCGTGCTTCTCGGCCCCAGCGAGTGGGGAATGGTTTCTTCTAGGAAGTCAGTCCGAAACCCGAGACGACGACAGGACGGCTGGGGAGGACACGCGCTGTTCTTGTTTTCGTTCTTGCTAGCTGGCCAGAGCGGCTAACAGTGGAGCGTGTGTTTTGAATTGTGTTTGTGTCCTTTTATTGTAATAGTTTTTAGTTAGCCATGGCTGCTTACAGCGAGGCGTGTGTTTTATATTGTTTACTTGTCTTTTGCCTTGTGACCTCTTACTTCTAAACGACGGCGGGAAAGTCGTCTATTGGCTAGAAAGTAAGTTTTGGCGGGAGGATTGTTTATTGGCGGAGGATGGAGTTTTTGGCGCGAATGTGACGAGATGGGTGCGCGCGAAGGAGAGCGCCGGAGGTTGGGTGTGTGGCAGCCGGACAGATCGGTCGTGTGTGACCGGTGGTGGTCCCGGGGCCGAGAGCGTAGAGTTGGAGACGCGAGTTAGTTGAGCGGCGGCCGGACGGGTTGGCCGTGTGGTGGCCAGCGGTGGTCCGGAGTCGTGGAAGTTTTGAGGTTTTATATTTAGTTAAAGTGGAGAGGCCGAAATCATTCGGCATATGTAAATAAGTTGTATATACATGTGCAATAAATAATTTCTTGAAGAAAGCCTTCCAAGTGCCTCACCATCCGAAGACCTGCACACCTGTCTAAACCCACCAGTCGCAAAGTACGTCCCCCGGGTCACTCACGAGACCCGCCCTCTACGACTCCGCATCAACATCAAGGAGAACAACATCAACAACGACAGAGCAGAGAGGGAGAAAATTCGTGACTCCCGCCTTTGATGTTTTCTTTGCGAGAAGACTGGGCACAAGGCGTCGGATTGTCGGACAAAGCCGAAGCAATCGTATTGCACCTGGTGCCGCGAGGTAGGACATGATGCCCAGTCATGCAAAGCTAAGAGACCAGGAGATCGTGAGGAGTCCGCCTGTTGCATGACACCTCGATATTCACATCCCGATAACCCTGCAGAGGTAACGCGCGTAGAGGGACAGTTGGGGGAGATGGTCTGTCCTTCCAACCCGGTGGAAACTGCTATGCCCGTGGCGCACGGTGAGGTGTTCGGCCAGCCTGGTTCGGTGTTACGGGATACGGGCAGCACCGGCATTGTTGTGCGTGAGTCCCTTGTACCGGCAGCGGCACTTACAGGGAAGCAGGCTACAGTATTCTTGGCCAATGGGACCCGTGTAGAAGTTCCGGAAGCGGAGGTGGTGATTTCCTCACCGTACTTTTCGGGTAAGGCCATCGCGCGGTGCTTGTCTACACCCCGCGTCTATAATAGGCAATGTCCCTGGCGCTAAACCTCCATTCTCGGTTGACCCGCCAGTTCTAACTGATCAGGCAGTTTCCCTTGCCATGACGGGTGCGGTCGATGTTCCTTCCCTAACGGTGACAGCAAAGGTTTCAGAGAGTAGTAAAAGCCCCACTCTGAACACACTCCACTTGTCACGGCCGGAGTTTCGCCTCAAACAGGAAGAAGACCCGACCTTAGAGGTGTGTCGCAGGAAGTTGGGGCAAATATTTCGTGGCAAGGGACAGGCCGCCCACTCTTTTGATACAGATGACGGTGTTCTTTTCCGGACATACCAAGTGTGTCCCGGCCAAGTCGTTGAGCAAGCGGTGGTACCGAAGGGCTTACGCACGCAAGTCCTTAAGTTGGCGCATAAGAGTGCATTATCCGGCCATCAAGGAATACGGAAAACAATAGCAAGGGTGCTCAGTGAGTTTTACTGACCCGGTGTACAGGCTGACATTAAGAGTTATGTCAGATCGTGTGCTAAGTGTCAACCGACTGTGTCAAAGGAAAGGGAGAACAAAGTAAATGACGCCGTTGTTCCATCGGTGCCGGCGGACAACGGCCGGCACAGAGTGTATAACATCGTAGGACGGGGACATTTAAAACCATGGTGGAGACCGAGGTCGGTTTGGAGAAACCGGTTTCACAAAAGAAAACGGAAGTACTAGTTGAAAGAGTTCTCGCGACGGTGAAGTGGTTTGATGTGAAGAATGGAATACGGAAGAATGTAGCCCACACCTGTTCTTGTTGGCATTATCTGTGTTCATGTTTGTTTTTGAGTGTCGGCTACCTAATTTGTATGCCTTCCGTGTTTCTTCGCCCTTCTATGGACGCTTCACGTTGACTTTTCATGTGCTCTCTGTGCTGTGTGTGCGAATGTCTGTGAACGCTTCGAACATTGACGACCGTCGTATTGTGTGTGGTGTGTAGTGTGCGCGCTGTGGTGCGGTGTTCTGTGTTGCGATCGTCGAACGCGTCTGGTGTCGCTCTCCTGAAGTTGAGTTCTTTCCCTTGGAAAAAACTTCCGAAGAGGGGGCCTTCTGTAAGGAGATAGCGCCACCCAGCGGCGTTCGTGAGGAGAAGAAGACAAAGCACGAGGAGCGCGTGCGGAGGGGTACGCCGGGACAGGTCGAAGAGGATTACGTGGGAGAGAAAAGAGCGCGGTGGGCGACGGACGTGGACGAGTTCTGCTGGCTCCCCGAGTTCCGGGCTTGGGCCTCAGCCGCAGACGTCCGGGCCACCAGACCTGGACATCCATCGTCGAGACCTCAACCACCAGGCCCAGGCGCCACTCTTCTCCGTCCATCCGTCAGCTGCTCCACACAGGCCGCTTCTGGCGCCTACGTGACTTTTCCGGGATACCAGACCTGGGAACCGTGCTGGGAGCCCACGGACGCTGACGCTGCGGTAGCGTTGCATCGACATTGGAACGCCAAGAGACTCCCGAACTGCCCGACACCCAGCCAGTCCTCCCCGCACGTTGCTCGAACAAGAGACAAGTAGTGTGACTTTCCTCTTTGACTTTCTTTTTCCTGTATTTTTCGTAAGCATTTTGTTCTGTTCCCCCGTGTGTTTTCCCGTGTGTTGTTGCGTTGCTCTCTTGTTCCTTTCCTTTTTTCTCGCTCATATTGAAATTGGTTTCCTTTCCGATAAATGCCGCCTCGTTTATTGTTTGTACTTTTGTGTTTGTTTAAAATAAGACCTGCAATCTCACAGATCCTCACACCATCTACGCCGCAAATGCTCTGATCGCAGACGCCGCCATTTTCAACTCCCTCGAAGAACGCGCAGCAGCACACCACCGAGCCCAGATACACCGTCTCTCTACCTCCGAGCAAGGCAGAGACCTCCTCAGCCTTTTCGGACACACCATTTCCCAACTACCCTCGCTTCAACCATCTGCTCCCCCGTGGAAAAGCCTCCCGCGTCTTACTGTAAAACCCATTCCACGCCACATGTCTCCAACGATAAATCCCGGGCGGCGTGAAGCACTGGCGAACCATTTACCCGCACTGGGCCACGACACTTACTATACCGATGCCCATATCCTCGAACACCAAGTAGTTACTGCAGTAGTCGGCCCTCGAAGCACCTCCACGCATCTCCACACAGGAGTGCCCTCCTCAACCGACGCAGAAACGCTGGCCATAGCAGAGGCGATTACGCTTCACGACCACCTTTCCTCCACCATCACCGTACGTGCAGACCCTCAGGCTGCCATACGCTCATTCGAATCTCAAAAACTCCCTCCCCATATCCTAGACACTTTGCTGCAATACCTAACAGCCCACCCTACGCTCCATGTCCGCCTTGACTGGATTCCTGGTCATCAAGGTATACCGGAGAATGAGCTTGCTCATGCTCTGGCCCGTGAAAAAATACCACCGGGCCCTCCGACTGCCTGGCCAGCCCATTATAATCCCAAGGCAGACCGCGCTACACACCGACAGGACCGCCGCGAACACCTTCGCAATTTGCGCCACATGCGACGAACCCTTCCGTCACCCTCCCATTTCCTTTGCCGTGCTGACGCCACTCTAATTCGACAGGCACAGACTAACTCCCTTCCCTGCGAACTGTATTCCCACTACATCCTTCATAAACCGGGCAAACCCGCCTGTCTCGTGTGCGGAGAGCACCCCTCAAACATTCTGAAACAGAATTCGCGCCAGATGCGATGACTCCGTCCTAAGCATCCCCACGCGCGACCCCCCCCCCCCCCCCCCCCCCCTCCTCACGCACACACTTCTCGCTGTCTGGTCTCCGACGGTGAGAAAGCAGTTGTCTGGCCAGTGACCCTCGGTACGCGGAATTCCGCAGCACAGTGCGGAAGGTTCCCTTTGAGCAGGAGCCTCTTGTTGACACCCCCTTCAGCAAAGTCCCGGTCGAGAACATACGGGGAAAAGATAATGTCGGTGCTGATTACCTCAGCCGAGTTTCAGAGCCCAGCACTCGCCAACAAGTCGATGTTGATCTCTAACGATCAAGATGCTTTCGCTTCAAATTGTTTATGGAGTCTGTTCTTCCATGTGTGTCTACATAATCCTTGTGCGTGCATGTATTCCGCGGTATTATCTCAGTGTGTTTATACTTGTATTTCTCAGTATTATCTCAGTGTGTCTGTGCTATGATTACAGTAGAATGTTCTCGTGTCGCATACGGCGAAGTATGCGCGACTTCTGTTTTTGGAGTGTGGAATGTTATCAGCAATGACATTCTTGACGCGGAGGTGGTGAAACAGAATTCGCGCCAGTTGCGATTTTCCCCAGCGGCGGTTGAGCCCGGCGGCGGGGACTCCGTCCTAAGCATCCCCACGTGGTGCGCTGGTGCGCTGGAAACCAAGCCAAATACGCGCACAAATACGCTTCACTCCTGGCGCGTTCAGCAGATGCCAGAAAATATTAATCGCTGCCTCGGAAACGTTCGCCCTTCCTAGATTTGCAGTTTAGGTTCAGTGAAGTAGTTGCCAACTATATGTGTGTTTAAAAGCCAAGCTAGCTGCAACTCGACCGCTGCCACAACTTGATGAAGAAACCGAGTAAGGTTGCGGTGTTTTTTTGCAAAAACTCGGTTGGCATTCATTTCTCTCATAAATTTGCATCCGAAATCAACGTCGAACGCTTTCATTTTAATTGCTTAGCTAGGATTAAACGAGATGCCGCATATGAAGAGCTTCGATGCTTGCTTGCTTTGCTTTATTGTGATTTGCTCTGCTTGCTTGCTTTGCTTTATTGTGATTTGCTCTGCTTGCTTGCTTGCTTGCTTGCTTGCTTGCTTGCTTGCTTGCTTGCTTGCTTGCTTGCTTGCTTGCTTGGACACGTCGAACCGAGTATAAAATCACTAACCGAGCCTTGCTGAGCACGTCTCAGGTGGTTTGGCCGCACCTAAGCTGAGGAGAGCGACACATGCTTAAGCCTCTATAAGGTTTCTTCAGGGGCTAAGTGAGCATGTTTCTACTTTTAAAAGAGGCGCTTCTTCAGAATGGTGACACGCCTCTTATGCGCGAGGAAATCGATGGAACTGTGTCATGGTTCAGCCGCGCCTTTTCGACAGAAATCTCCAGAGATCACACTAGGACAACCTCTGCCTGTAGCCGCTCTTACGAAAGTGTTTCGAGCAGAGTAAGCTTGCTTTAGTCGGCTTGAACTCTTCGTCACAGCAGCGAGCGGTTGCGCTGCGAGCTTGTGGTCTTGCGGAAAACAGTGGAAGACGACACAGTCGCGGTCGTAGTTGTTCGTGGACACGAACGCAGAGTAGCACCTGTTGAATCTGATTCTCAAGGTCGGCTGACACGCTTTGTACGTCGCAACGCACGTAGTACGAGGAACAACGCATGCAGCACGAGAAACAACGCGCGCTGAAAGCGCGCTCGGGTGCGCCGAAGCATCCCCGGCTCCTCAACATGACGTCACGCAGGCCGACATGGACGAGGTTTCCCTCTCCGCTGTTCCCCTCTCCTGCGCTCGCGCGGGGCGCGGGAAATTTAAACATCGCGTTTTAATTGGTGATTGCGCCACTGTTTTAGCCAAAATCGAAAAAATAATTTCACAGACGTGATCAGCAATGACACTACTTCAAAACCCTGGAAGGTTAGCCGATTCGAAAACCGCCTCAGTATCCCTTTAAGGGTATGATGCGACAGCGTTAATGAGTGAATGCCCGTATATGCGGAATTGGTCACTCTGGATTTTCACCACTCCTGGTGCAGTGGTGCAACGGTTAATCGATGCGCCACACTCTAAAAAAAAAAAAGGTAGTTGAGGTTACTACATTTTGGGCTAGCAACAACCGTCACATATATGACTACCTATGTAGTAACTGTGCGTAGTAACTGGAAGGTAGTAACATTTACTACCTCTGGAGAGGTAGCAACAGTAACTACCTGCAGTAACATTTGCTAGATTGTTAGATTTGCTGCCATTCAGGAAACCCTTTTCATTATATAAAAACATGGGGCACTGAGTAGCAATGTCACCAGGAATGTTAGTGTACATACGTGTGCATATTCCTATCATCTATTTCCAGATCAACGTAGTAATGGATACTACCAGGGTTATAATGAGGTAGTACAAGTGTAATGACTGCCAAAAAACGTAGTAACAGCAGAAGTCTCTACCTTGTTACTACTTAATTTTCTTTTGAGGTAGGAACAAGGTCTTAGGAACATAGTACACAGGTAGTAAGGGTTAAAAAAAAGGCTGCAACAGCAGCCGTTACTACGTTTCCACTACCTTTTATTTCACTGCCCTGCCATGGCATGTGCTGCCACCGGTGGGTCTTGTGCGACCCAGGTTGCTCTTCCCGAGCAACCTCTCGCAAACTATCATTAATTTAACTGCCACCTACCACTGTGGTCCGCCTGCTCATAATCCGGTGGGCAGATTGGGATGACGACACACGGTCACGTGACCTAGTCGGCCCACCTAGGCTGCTTCTCTTGGGATTCTTCGCTCATAACGCCGACGACGGCGGCGAATTATCTGGGGAACGGGAGCCTTAAAGCTATCGCGTTAAAATTAGGGACCCACTACGGGACACGTGGGATGCTCTGAAGCGATACTGGGGAATTCGTTTGACGCTCTAGGGTAGCTGCTGTGTATGGTATTCCGCAGGGAGCTTCTTTGAGGGACCACTTTTGGAGCCGCTGCGGAACCACTCGTTTTGGTTTGATTTGGTTTATGGCGTTTAACGTCCCAAAGCGACTCAGGCTATTAGGGACGCCGTAGTGAAGGGCTCCGGAAATTTCGACCACCTGCGGTAATGTCAGTGCACGTTAAAGAACCCCAGTCGTTTTGGGATAGCTAATCGAATGTAAGGTTAGACTCCTGAGAAAAGAAAATGCGCGGGAACTTCCGCAATAAGATCGCACAGCGACTGGTTGTAGCTAAGCGCCGCTGTAAGGGGTCTGGTATTTCGATGGTTGCAGATGTCGAGAAGTCAGCCCCGCTCGTTCGGTGGAGTTCGCGGAGATCTCTGGGGTTCACGTTTGGGAAAGGGGTCGAAACGCGTCTCTTTTGTCCTGTTTAATCACGGCAGCTATGCGAGGGGCTAAAAAGCACGTTAATTTTTCACGCTCACCAAGTTACGGTCCTGCATCTTCGACCCCTTCCAGATTGTGGACCGAACACCAAGGAGGACAGACCGTGAAGACGAAAGCTCGCGCTTGCCGCATCCGTGATCGTTTTCGCTGCAGTGGAATAAGTTTTCTGTCGCGACATAATGCCTCGACCAAATGCGGCCCCAATGATGTTTGCGCAGAGGAAAAAAAATCCTACTGTCGTAAATTAAAGAGGTGGTTAGAGCCAAACAAAGATTGCTGTTTTTCTGTAGATTGGCCCCCTACTTCTGCATTAAGAAGAGGAAGACGAGAAGCCATGCTCGCGGCTGCGCTCATTTTTTTTCTGTGCCTTGGCCACTCCCCCGTAGTGGGTATGTGCCATTTTGTTTGAGGCCGTCCAACCAACTCATGGTTCCATGCCGCACGAGCCAGCAGTCCACGTCGCCATCTACAAGACTGGTCGCTTTCCCTAGCAGCCATCTTTCTCGGATCTGGACTAACTGGGCGTTGCTCTAAGTGTACAGCATCACCACCACCATCATCATCATCAGCCTGACTACGCCCACTGCAGGGCAAAAGCCTCTCCCATGTCTCTCCAATAACCCTGTCCTGCGCTAGCCGCGGCCACCATATTCCCGCAAACTTTTTTATCTCACCGACCCACCTAACTTTCTGCCGCCCCCTGCTACGTTTGCCTTCTCTTGGAATCCACTCCGTTACCCTTAAGGACCAGCGGTTGTCTTCCCTTCGCATTACATGCCCTGCCCAAGCCCACTACTTGCTCTTGTTTTCAACCTCTTGCCATATTTGCATTCGGGCTGGAAGCACTGTACGTCACGGGGGTATAACTCAGGTCGATCTGCACTGAGCGGCCGTAATTGACCTAAATCTGGAGCTGGACTACGAAATGCGCACGCATTCAAACCGCTTTCAACTCTCGGTCCCGCCTTGGGGAAACCGTCCGTGACGGGTAATGTGCAGCTGGGTTTATCAACGTTGATGAAATCTTGCGCAAGGACCGCCGTTCATATGAGATGCGGTGCGATAAACCACAGGTGCAGTGAATAGGAAACGTCACAGCGGAAGTACCACGTGGTCCTTTTTTTTTCCTTTCTATTCCTGGCTTGTCTCGTTGTATATCACAGTGAATTGACCAACTTGCCCAGCTTTATAACCTTTCTAATCGGGGTGCAGGATGGACGCTGGTGGTTAGGCTAGCGATCTTCAGGACGGCGGTTTGTTATAGCTCTTCCGTAAATGCACGGGTAATTGCCATTGGCCGGTGCTCCAGAGAGAAGTTTATAGGCTGCTGAATAGTTCTCACCCATAGGCAGGATGGCTCTTACCCATAGGCAGGCCCATGAAAATCCTACTTTTGTAGGGGAGAATTTCTGGGCAGAATTAACGGCCTAGTTCCATCCCCAAACGTTGGTTGAAAGTATACATTATAAAGCTCATCATCCAAAGGCTCAACTTCGAAGAAACCTTACCGGCATTCCTCAGCTCTAAATAGATGGCGAGAGCGTTGTGCACGTAGGCGATGGCCACAGTACTTCGACCATTTCTTTCCTATTGTAGCCTGCTGAGAAATAAATTCCAACGTTTAAGTTGATTAAGAATGGAGGTATACCCTTAGATCACGGTACTCGGTTGACAACTCTACATTAAAACGGTAACGCATGGACACCACAGCCCGTGGTGTCCATGCGAGGTGGGCGCATGGACACCACGGGCACTTACTACAGTCCATGTACTTGGGGTTTACGTGCCCTTCTGTGCGCTCCTTCCTCTTATAGAGAGACCTGCCTTATAGAGACCTGCATTTTCGGTTTGCGAAATTTAGTGCGTGCGAAATAATCTAACGGCGAAATCATTAGCAAGACTTTGAGGTATAGAATAATAAGTTTGCAGTATTCGCCGCAAAAGTAATGTGGGTGGTCCGTTACGGTGAAGTGATAGCACTCGACACCCCGCACTTCCGTTTATATACTCGCACAGTCAGATGTTGTCACGAAGGCAAAAAATGCACAGGAACACCTAATTACATTGACTTTTAATTCGATAGCATTAGAAGCTGTTGAGGGCCGCCGCGGTGGCTCAGCGGTTATGGTGTTCGGCTGCTGACCCAAGACGCTTGTTCGATTCCGGCCGCGGGGATTGAATTTCGATGGAGGCTAAATACCAGAAGCCCGTGTGCTGTGCGATGTCAGTGCACGTTAAAGAACCCCAGGTGGTCGAAATTTCCGGAGCCCTTTACTACGGCCTCCCTCATAGCCTGAGTTGCTTTGGGACGTTAAACCCCAATAAACCAAACCAAGCTGTTGATATATTTAGGGATGTGACGTCACTTCCGGTCTAGTGATGTCCCTGCCCTCCAGCCAATGGGAATTATCAGGTGTGGTGACGTCACCTTCCTTCAGCCAATGACCCGGTCTGGTGAGGTCTCTTACCACCAGCTAACGAGAATTACCAGGTCTGGTGACGTCATTTCCCCCAGCCAACGGGAATTATTCGCTCTGGTGACGTCGTTTTCCTGCGGCCAGCGGTATAATTTTATGACCGATGGCACAATTTTTTTTTCCCCGATGACACTTTTATTGCCATCGCAATAACACTCCAGGCTTACTCGTGGGGAGCCAGGTAAAATTATCCTTCATGGTGCCGTGAATGACGCAGGCGTGATCGGTGCCCTGGTGGCCACCGCGGTGGACCTGCTGGTGTTCTCGGCGAGCCCGCCCACCCTGCAGGTGTAGATTGAGATCCTCATGACGGTGCCCATCCTCTGGTTTCCTACATACATCGTCACCCGCGGACTGGTAAGCTCCATGTTCTCGATGCGCTGTTATAGCCCCGCGGGAGTAGGTCAAGAGCAAATTCAAGCACTCCTTAGAGCTGTCAGATCTTGATACTCGTTGGTGAACACCGGGCAGGGCCGGATTAAGAAAAGTGGGGGCCCTGGGCTAATGCGCATCTAGGCCCCCTCTCCCTTTTCCTCCACTGATCCCCGTGCCCCCTGCTGCACTACTCGAGCCGCCGCGGTGGCTCAGTGGTTATGGCGCTCGGCTGCTGCCCCGAAAGACGCCGGTTCGATCCCGGCCGCGGCGGTTGAATTTCTTTGTGGGAGAAATTCTAGAGACTCGTGTACTGTGCGATGTCAGTGCACGTTAAAGAACCCCGGTGGTCGAAATTTCCGGAGCCCTTCACTACGGCGTCTCTCATAGCCTGAGTCGCTTTGGGACGTTAAATCCCCATAAACCAAACCACTACTGGAATGTATCCCATGTTTCATTGTAATTCCACCTAATTAAAATGAACGAAGTGCGATCAATGGGATTCGTGTAACAGTAACGCAGCAGCATTAGTTTTGCGCACAAAACACTACGGGACTCTTGGAACGCGCGACACGTGTCCGTCGGTGCCCGAGCGCCGAACGCCACGGAAGAGCCGCGTGAGCCGACCGACATCATGCGAGGCTGCATTGCAGCTAAATTGCAGCGCGCTGCGTGCGCCGCCTACTCTCCTTTTTCACTGACACCGTGCACAAGCCGACAGACAGGTTTTTGTTCGCAGCACTGTTTTAATGCTAACGCATTAAAGAAAAGCAGGCTGAGCTAGCTTCCTACAGTCGAGCTGGGTGCTTCGGCAGCGACTACGAAATAGAAACACTCGTTAATTAGTGCCCCGAGAGGGTAATATTAAAAGTTGTTAAAATTAATTTGACTACACGATGAACGTTTACTACTGCCCTCACGAGGCGCATTTGAATAGCAGAATTAAAGTCCTGGATGAGTGGTGAGCGTGCTCGGCGCTGAGCCGAGTATCCGGGTTCAAATCCAGCCGCACGGCGGCCGCGTTTTGATGGAGGCGAAATGCAAAAATGCGCCCATATGCTGTGCGATTTCAGAGCACGTTAAAGATCCCCAGGTGGTCGAAATTATTCCCGAGAGCTCCAAAACGGCACCTCTTTTTTTTTTTTTTTGCTGCCGCGGTGAATCAGTGGTCATGGCGCTCGGCTGCTGACCCGAAAGATGCGGATCCGAACCCGGCCACGGCGGTCGAATTTCGATGGAGGCGAAATTCTAGAGGCCCATGTACTGTGCGATGTCAGTGCACGTTAAAGAACCCCAGGTGGTCGAAATTTATTGCCAGTCTGCTATCATTTTCTTGTACTAATGAATTATTTTTTGGGGCAAAACGTAATGCTATTGCTTCACTGTCGGGCGACGTCCTTTGCAAATTTGTAGCTTGACACAGTAGAAAGAAAGACTGTGCATCCATCAAGGCGTTACAAATGCAAACTGTGGGCTTTGCACCAGATCTCCTTATTTGTTATTCAAAGAAAAGTCGTGGGAAAGTACATAATACTTGCCAATTAATGCTCCAAAGCTAGACAGAGGACATTGAAGGATGCCCTGCTGCGGGGTCCAGGTTACTTTTGACCACCGGCAGTTTTGTAATGTGTACTGGCATTCATGCATTTTAACAAAATATTGTTAAAATGCATAAATGCTGCTGTCAGTGTAGTCGGCATTAAGAGAAAAAATTCCGGTGGCCCTCCTGTCACTAAGTCACGTGACCTTGTGACGTTATCACAACCTGGATCTCAGAAACCCCACCAGTGGCTGTGTTTGAAACAGCCGCTGTTCCAAACATAGCCACCTTCTGTGGCAGTGGCACATCACTTAACCGCTCCTCCACTGTGCCAGGATCGGTAGGAGGACTTCCTCCGTTCAATAAATGTAAAGTAGGGAATGGCCAATATTGCATACTTGGGCATGTAGGTAGAACCTAGGCGATAGAGAAGGACTACTTGTGCGAGAGGTATCAGTAATGCTATTGCACTGTATCCTTAAGTGTGGGTTAAGCGTTACGTGATGGCGAAGTAATTCTTAAGTTCAGGTTAAGCGTTACATGATGGCGTAGGAATTCTTAAGTGTAGGTTAAGCTTTATATGATGGCGAAGGAACGAATAGTTTCCATGGCTGTGAAGTGATATGCCAAGAAAACCCTAGGCCACTGAAGGGACCATTTACGCTATCACATCATACCCTGAAGGCGGGGCTTAAATGCTCCATCAGGTTTTTGTCCCTAGCTAAATGCATATGAGCATTGAAACCGTGGTGTGGTGCTCGTCAGCTAAGTGCCTAAGCCACTGAGTTTTTGTGTAAACATTGGATTAGGGCGCTTAGCTTGTACTAGCTAAGTATAATAAGCCTCTTAGTAATCAACTTGCCTAACTTTGTTTTCTGGTGGCAAGATGTATTAGGCTGTTTCATTTCGACCAAGTTGTCTATCCACTGGAGAGAGAACTTAAAGCAGTCAGAATAATGAACACAACAGGATTGAACACAACAGGATGAACACAACAGGAGATTTGCCATCGGGCATCCGCAGGCCAGAAGTTGAGTGGTCGCACGGCGAACGAGTAATCACGGCGAACCACGGCGAACGATTGCATAAGCTGCCACGCGCAGTCTGCTGCGCTGAAATTGGCCATGGTTTCTTTGCGGCAACCGAAAGCTCCTCGCGAACATAAACGTAAGCCCAGCTGTGCTGCTGAGAAACGTAGCAAAACATTTTAAAATTCTATGTTTTGGGAATAGGAACGTTTCTTTCCGCTTGGTAAGCGGCTTTGGGCAGAGTTTCGTGAGAATAGTATGGCAACACTGGGATAGCAGACGGCGAGTACGTCTCACGAAACTCTGCCGCGGCTTTTGGCCTACACAGCTACCCTCCTAAGGAAGGGCACTTCTCACTGTACTTCCAGTGGTTGACCCTCTTGTCTGTCCTGGCTTCACTTGTTGCATCAAGTTGCTGATTGTATGGTTCTACACAGGGCGCGTGGCTATTGAATACTTGGATCCAAACCCCGAAGTGCAGAAGAAGTACGCCTTCAAGTGTCACCGTGCCAAAGACAGCAATGGCATCGAGCTCATCTACCCTGTGAACGCAACTGTGAACGCATTCCACAACTTGTACAACACATTTGCGGCGGGAGACAGTGACGGCCACGTGAACATCTGGGACGGCTTCAACAAGAAGCGTCTCTGTCAGTTCCACAAGTACCCATCGAGCATTGCATCCCTGGCCTTTAGCCATGATGGCTCGCTGTTGGCTATTTATTCCTCTGCGAACAGGGCGAGATTCATAAAAAACCGCACGACGCCATCTTTGTGCGTCGTGTCACTGATCAGGAGACAAAGCCGAAACAACTCCATTATCACTGACTTGTTTTTGTTTTATTTCTTTATTTTATTCAATAAACATTAATGTTTAACTCTGAACACCTGTACTGTCTCCACTTCAGCACCCCTTTTGAAGTGACCTTGTGAATTGTTCTTTTTCCGTTTTCATTTTGCTGGATGACTTTTGAGCTTATAAGCTTTTAAGCAACAGGCATTAGCTGCATATGGAAAGTGTACAGCTTGGTTGATTTCAAGAAGCAAAATTGGTTGTTAGTAAGTGGAGCTCAATGCTCACAGTACTTTCATCCAATATTTTCCTTGTTTGCATTAGCTGAACTCAAATTAGAATATCGAAAATTCGAACTCGCCAGAATCGAGCTTTTGGTTCATTCGAACTGACGAATTGGCCACGTCTGAATTACGTGTATCTCAGTAAGAAAAAATGCCCACTAATTTGAATGCACGAGCGAGTGCCACTGTTAATTCGCTCAGTCTGAGCTGAGATTTGCCATCGGGCATCCGCAGGCCAGAAGTTGAGTGGTCGCACGGCGAACGAGTAATCACGGCGAACCACGGCGAACGATTGCATAAGCTGCCACGCGCAGTCTGCTGCGCTGAAATTGGCCATGGTTTCTTTGCGGCAACCGAAAGCTCCTCGCGAACATAAACGTAAGCCCAGCTGTGCTGCTGAGAAACGTAGCAAAACATTTTAAAATTCTATGTTTTGGGAATAGGAACGTTTCTTTCCGCTTGGTAAGCGGCTTTGGGCAGAGTTTCGTGAGAATAGTATGGCAACACTGGGATAGCAGACGGCGAGTACGTCTCACGAAACTCTGCCGCGGCTTTTGTGGAAACCCTCACACATTGACTTACATTAGAGGAGTGAAGACTGTCACCAGCGCTGAAATCACATACACAGCCAGTTTAAACCACTAGAGTGGTTTATCACTGAAACAATGTTATTTATTTCTGTCACCAATATCGGCAACTGTTATTTTGCTGGTCCTGGACTAGGGTGACTCGTATCCCCATCGAGGCGCCCAGTTGTGGACGTGATGTCACTGCGTTGTTACCGTGGTGGCAGTCGTAACTTAAAAAAAATATATCTAGAAAATCAGAGCTAAATATAACGATTTACTTGTAGTGGCAAACAAAAAAGTCAGTGGTGGGAATGCTGCGGCGATTGCGCAAACTTGCGCCTTTATATTAAATCTGATACATGCTGCTACAAAGTGCCGAGGGGCTGCACATGCGCGGGAAGGCTTAGCGCGGTTTACGTGTCCGCTGTTTGGAACGCCTTTGTCGGTGACTGCTTTGCACCCGCCGCGGTGACTCAATTGTTAGGCGCTCGGCTACTGTGCCGCAGTACCTGGGTGCGAACCCGACCGCGGCGGCCGCGTCTCAATGGAGGCGAAATGCGGAAGGCGCCCGTATTCTGCGATGTTATTGCATGTTAAAAATCCTCAGGTGGTCGAAATTATTCCGGAGACCTCCACTGCGGCACCGCGGGTGGACAGTACCATGTAGTAACTGAGCTGACGTCGCATGAACAGAGGCTTCGGACGACGTAGGCGGGACTCGTCTCAGGATATTAGGGACGGAAACTACCTCGACCGGGTAGTTTTGCCGGTAGAAATCCGTCAATGCATTAGAGTCGGAGCGCTCCCTACCCAATGGGCATTGGAAGTCCCATGGATGTCCTGCGGATGTTTAGGATGTCTGCAGGACGTCTATGGGAGGTTCAGTGCCCATCGGGTAAGAATGTGCTGGTGGGTCGTCACGATGGACGGAGAGGGCCAAGGCGCAGCTCCTTAGAGAAAAATACTCGGGGGATGGAAGCACCGTGGAGTCTCCGCTGGGAGCATTTCCCGCAAGGTAGTAGCCTCGGCAGTTACGCGAGCAGAGTTGGGATGGCTGAAGAGGATACTACAACGCTAGGAATTACTCAGGAAGGCGCCAGCACCATTCTTTGCGATTACAAGACGGTCCTCCGCAACATTGCGCGAGGGCGAATCTCCGCCACCGAGTACCACGATGCCAAAAGGCAGGAAAGTTATTGGCCTAGTTTGGGTCCCGGCTCATGAAGGGGCCGCTCACCAGTACGCTAGAGGTTTTGTCAGCCGTGCTGGTGAGGAAGACTCCGACGCGGGGACCTTGCGAATTGAGACGCTGGACAGCTGCCAGGCCATTGCGAGTTATTACAGAGATCTTAGGGGCGAGTCTGCCTCCCCCGAATACGTCGCTGAGCCGAGATCAAGCCACCACGGGGAGGCGACTGCAGACACGGTCGCTGCCAAATTCATGGATCAGTGCGAATATATTTCTGATCTAGTAAATCCTTACTGCCAGCGTTGCGGTGAACTAGCAACGCTGGATCACATAATTTGGGATTGCGCGGAGGATCTTTCTCCAGCAGGCCTGGTTATAGCTCCCTCAAAAACATGGGAAGCGTACAGTCCAAGGCCGTGGCAAGAGTGCAAGAGGTAGCCAGAAATATTTTTCGAGGGTGTCATTCGCCGCCGGTAGAAAAGTAAAAGAAAGCCTGCGCCCAAACAGTATCGTAGTCCATAGAGTTAAAATACTTTTAATTGCTTTCATAAAGCCGAAGGGTCCGTCGTTTCGTTCACTCTAATCTCTACATAAAATACTTGTGCACACAGGATTGCGTGAACTTGATTCGCAGAGAACATACGTAAAAAACGAAAAGTCGCGGCAGTTTCAACCATTTTCATGTGATTTACAACAACACAAGAGCTTCTGCTCAATAGCAAAGTCAGCAACTGCGAACGAATGGTATTTGTCAAAATTTATACTTCATGCATGTAAACCTGCGCCCGGCCGCAGAGGCGCTTAAAAAAAGCACTTTTTATTTTCGTAATAGTTTATGATCATTTGAGGACAACGCAAAGGATGAAAAAGTAGGCTGACGTGAAAAGGTATGTTTAATCGGGTGAACTGTGCCTACTGTTAAAAGGAGTGCCATACTTCGTGCGGTAGCGAAGAGGTGTGATTCTTCTCAGCAATAAGTTCCGCTTCCTATTCTAGAGCCACGACAACGTAGTACATACATCGATCTTTTCAGGAATAAACCGACACTCATCTTATTTTTGCTTTTACATTTTAATATATCGATGCGGTGTGTAAATAGCATCGGCGAAATAAAAAGGCCGAAAGGTGTGTGAGAGAGAGGAGATGCGGCACTCAGAAAATTTCGGGGGGGGGGGGGGGGAGGGGGGGGAAGGGGTGCTTTGGCACTGACCCCGCAATGTGCAATATTCGCAACATTCGCAACATTCGCAATATCCACAATATTCGCAATGTGCTTTCCTTCACTGTTTATGCTCTAGTGATATAATGGTAACGTTCCAAGGCGCCCGTTCAAGTGAGCGCGGTTTCATCGATAACCTGCCTTATTCCGTTGCCGTCTCTCCTATCGGGGTGAATAGGTGACGTTGCACTTGCATGAAGCAGCCTGAAAAAAGTCAGTCGAGCGCGGTAGGGCGAGAGCCTAAAACTTAGGTGAAACAATGCGATCGCCACCTAAAAAAAAAGAAACAAAGGTTTTTGCTGTAGCCTCAGATGGAACACGTGCGAAGTAAGGCAAAAGATAAGGTCACACCCGCTTGTTCTCGGCACGGCGGGCGAGAATTCGCGAGATTAGGCCTAAGTCTACCGGGCAGTAGCGATGCGGCGGCAGCATGGCCGCGCCCTTTCAGTGGTGCTCGGGTGTAATTATCTTAATTATTGGTGACGTTGTTGGAAACTGACCTTGACTGAGTGAACTAATGAAACCCTTCTTGCCTCGCTCGTCGAACTGTGATGTCTCCTGAAGCCCTGCATTAATTGGGGCCTTGAAACTATTGTCAAGTTAGAGTCGGACCAGAATTGAAGAACCCAGCTATTACCGCGGCGCCTGACAACGTCGTGTTTGTGCCACCTGTTCGCCTGTCCATCGCTAAACACGGCGGATAACCTCTTCAATCACGAAACAACGAACTTCTGCAAAGGTGCCACTGCTGCCAGCCTGTCAACGAAGTGCGTTGTTTTCGGCGTCGCCCCTTCAAAGGGGGAACTCGGCTTGCATGGACGATGCCTTCCCAAAGCTTCATCCGCGGCAGCAAGAACGGTAAGTGCGATTACAATCGGTCCGTTCTGCTACTCGCACTGCTGGATTCGCGAGTTTTGCAATACTCGAGCTTCTGTTAGCGTAGAAAATGCGCTGAACGCACTTACGAAGATAGCGTAACAACTTTTATCCGGAGTGATTTCTGGCGCCAGTCGCAGAAGCACAGCTAGCTGTAAACAGGGATAGGCAACATGCGATCATGTGTAGCTGAGGGGTGATCGCGTGTCTGTTGTTGGTCTAGAAGTTAGGGCACAGCTGCAAGCAACGATAGGCAGCACGCAGTGATGTGTAGCTGAGAGGTGATCGCTGATCTAGAAGTCAAAGGCACGCCCTGAGACGAGCGTCTCTTCTAGAAAGCTGGGAGGGAAGTAAGCACCGAAATTGTCGCTCAGCGATTACTGCAGATTAAGGAATTAGAAGCACTGTTTTTCCCGGTACCGCAGGGATGGAACTTTCGTACCAGTGGGTTTAAGCATTCTCCTTTAGGAGAGAAAAGGAAATGTGGGGAGGTTAGCTGGAAGAGGACACCGGATCGATACCCTGAACTGGGGGAAATGAATGAGAGGATGTCAAGGTGCACGAGAAACGGTAAAGCGCTGTTCTCTAAAGAATGAAAGAGCCGTTCCACTTCGTAACACCTTAGAAGCCTTCATTTTTTAGGTGATAGAAAGGCACGAGATTGGCTAGCATCGGCCCGAATGCTCCGTCTTTTGCATCGATTGCACTGGCACGCATATATTGACGAGGGGGCCCGAAGTTTCGCCGAGACTTCAGCCCACTCAAGTTGCGCTACTATGAACTATGTCGAGGGCATTTTGTTGGCACTGTGTGGAGGGGGGTGGGCATTTTGTTGAACTGCGTGGAGGGCATTGTGCTGCCGGCTGCCTGCCTCAGCTTGATGTGCCGCTCTGCGTTCGCACAACAGAGTACGCGGCCCTGTAATTAGCCACAATGTGTACGCAGAAGCAGAAAACCTTCGCAACGTTGTCGCAAAAAAGCCCTTGGCGTGAAATTCCTAACTATTCGGCTCCGGCATACATGATCGTATCGCACAGATCTTCATTAACTCGTCGCGTTCTTTTATTTTTGATACCTTTTGATCGGCCACAACAAGAAGTAGGACCAGATTCATGCCAAGCTGTCGCAGACACGATGCGCTGCCAAGTTCCAATGCTATCGGGATTTGTTCGCCTATCTACGTAGCGGTTTGTTGCGATTATATTTACAGTCACCATTCAGGTTCATCACCGCCGACGCGCGGCCTTAGCAATCGTCTTTCGCCAGGACTCGCGTATGCGCGCCAGACGTGATTAGAAGGCTGGCGAAATATCGCAGTTTTGAAGCGAAAAGCTTCACTACCCGCACTACAGCCGCGCTTAGCGTGAGCCGTCGGAGCCAAGATTTGCCGCAGCTGCGCATGCGCGAAACCGAGCGACGTCACGCGCGGCGCAGGTGGCCGCAGCCGCGCCGACTCCGCCGCCTGACCGTTCGGCGCAGCCGCGCGCTACTGCGCATGTGCGCCGCCTCCTCACCGCCGCTACTACTGCGCGCTCGCCTCCTCGACACCGTTTGACCTTTCGCTGCAGCCGCGTGTTTACCACAGTTACTACGTATGCGCAAGGAGGGCTATATAACGCGCTTGCCTACACCGTTATCGTGGTGCTCCCAGTGCATTGTGCGCGAACTGCGACAGCCATGACGTCAAGCAAAGCATAACTGCAGCTTTTCGCTTGTATATCCAGGCTTAACCAGAGCTAAGCCACTGCCATTTTTTTTTCACTTATGATTTCGCAATGTTAGAAACTGTTCGCAGAGAAGTATGTATACGGGCTTTGCCAAAAACACCATATATGTTTCACCTAAGATGTTCAGCAATTTTTTAATATGGGCTTTTTCAGTTAGAAGAGTGCTTTTTATCTGCATAGCATTGTCAGCGGTATAGCTCATCAGAGTACTGCTAAAACATGCTAACTTGTAGGCTGGTTAACTAAACTTTGCAGTTGTTGCTCAGTTTTATTTAGTGAGATGCGTGAAATCCTTCGTGAGTAATATCGATGCCAGTTTTTAGAATTTCGAAAACGCATTTACTTTCGCCCCGCCACGGTGGCTCAGTGGTTACGGCGCTCGGCTGCTGACCCGAAAGACGCGGGTTCGATCCCGGCCGCGGAGGCCGAATTTCGATGAAGGCGAAATTCTAGAGGTCCGTGTGCTGTGCGATGTCAGTGCACGTTAAAGAACCCCAGGTGGTCGAAATTTCCGGAGCCCTTCACTAAGGCGTCCCTCATAGCCTAAGTTTCTTCGGGACGTTAAACCCCAATAAACCAATAAACCAAACCAAAAGCATTTACTTTCGGTGCTGTGAGCCAACAATTTTGCCTACGTCGCGTCAAAATACACGCGCTCTCGAAAAGCTTGCAGGCGAAGCAACCCCTGCAGTGCTCGTAACTCGTCCAAATAGCCAAAATATGTTGGGCCATAGCGCGGAGAGCAGCTGCGTTTCAATTCTAAAAACTGATATTCATATTATTTGCGCTGGGCCACATGCCTATCAGTAAATAAGGAGACTAACAGTAATAATTAAAAGTTCACTATTTTATATCAGTTACCATCCTACTAGTTAGTAGTTCTTAACTGTATTCTGATGCGCTACACTGCGGACAATGCTGTGCTGAAAAAGCGCTCGTGTAGCTCAAAAAGCCCATTTTCAAAACTCGCAGGTCTTCTTAAGTGAAAAACTCGGTATGTAGTACAGCCTGCCTAGTTCGAATCCGGGCCATGCACCGTGGCTCGCTTTGGCGGTCCAAATCTGTCGGCTGTGAGGCGAACTGTTGCTCACCTGTCCGGGACTTCCCAGAGTGCTATAGACAGCCCCAGTACATGACATATAAACAAACTTTTTTTGGCTGTTTTCCTACAGCGGTTGCATAGTCCAGCGCAACATGAAGGTTCACTGTCGCTTAGGCCGAAAGGCACCAACAACTTTTTACCGGTGTAAGGTTCGTTTACTCGCCAGCCAATAATAAAAATGGCGGTACAGTGTTGAGAAACCTAATGACTAGCTGTGCTGATGTGTGCTGTACTCAGCCTTCTTGAGGCATTGCACAGCGTTAGAGTACTTTATTTTAGGTGAATTAGGCCCGAAGTGATCGCCTGCAAATCGCCAGACTACGTATTATCGTGCTCAGCATGCAGTTCAGCGCCTGCATTCGACGTCGACCATGTAGCGGTATGCGCTACGCGGTCGCAAGGTTAGTTGGTGGAGCGTTGTCTAGGAAAAAGTAAATATAGCTGTAATTTAAACGTACACTGAATAGTAATCTGAACTCGTCTTTTTACCGCGGGAACTCGATCTACACGTTCTAGGAATTCTTAGAAATTTCGAATTATAGTCCTGTGCGACCGATTTCCTCAATTTAAATCGAATTAAACTTCCGTCTCCCGCCTTTTTTTGAACTCGCCGCAGACGGTAGGAGGAGTCAACCGATATTTCAACCAGTTCCGTGGCGGCTTGCCGCTCTGCCATCGGCGGAATGATACGTACCGGTCGGCGAAAGCAAAGAGTCCGCGCGTATTTTTATTTCTGTGGGCCTAATTTGCGGCTATGTAGCCTCTGGCTGGAGTAATTTATTCACGGCAACCTAAAAAACAAAATACAAGCGAAAGCGAAGCCGCCACACGACCGCCTGAAAGGCACTTCACGCGTTAGTTGACTCCTCCTACCGTCTGCGGCGAGTTAAAAAAAAAATGGGAGCCGGGACGTTTAATCCGATTTAAATTACGGAAATCGGTCGCACAGGACAATAATTCGAAGTTTCCATGAATGCTCGGAACGTGTAGATCGAGTTCCCGCGCTAAAAAGACTAGCTTCGATTACTCTTCGGTGCACCTTTAACACACACCACACAGAAAGACTGACGGGACGGGACGGGCTCCGAACGACAGCGCCCGTCCTGTCCGCCTTTCTGTGTGCTGTGTGTTAAATTAGCCCTGTTTTTACCTTTTGTTAGATAGACACCGCTTGAATGTGTCGTGATGGACACTGCAGAAGACCATGCACTTTCTAGTACCAGCTGCGTGTATAACTTTCCGACACCGCCGGGCGACCGCTGCTTTGTGATTGGAGCTCCGCCTATAACTTGAGTATTTCAAGACATAGTGAGCGCCATGGTGTCCGTTCATGGCGTCTGTGGCAACAGTGTACAGAGTTTCGCTTGAACAGCGTGGGATCCCCACGACTGTATGGTACACGAGTCACTGTCGCTGCTATGTCGACTTTCTTTCGATGATCCCAGGCAAAAGTTAATTCACCCAAGAAATGGTTTGCTTTGGAAGTCACATTTACAGACCTGCCTGCATTTTGTAACCGTTACGTAACTCTATGCCGAGCCACGTTGCAAACTTTACTACGTTTTCTGGCGTGCAGGGGCTTGTCAGTTCTGGTGAATGACCGTGACGTTTTCTCTTTACCGCAAAGAGTTTTTTTTAGTGCTTCGGCAGTAGACGGATCAGTACCGAGGCACTTGATCGTCATTACCTATGGCGTCCTAAAAATCACCCTCAGTTCCCTCTGCCTGCCAGGTAGCACCGAAGCATTAGACCAATGTGACATTTTTCTTTTGGTCAAACGTTAATTAAGTTTTCTTAATGACCTTTTTTAATAATTTCTTTACGTTACAGATGAACATCCTAGTAAACTTTTTCTAACATTAATTAAACATTATAACAACGTAAATGTAATATTGTCGAAAATAATGAAGCAACCCTGCACTAGTATGCAGGCCCACCATTGTGACAATTTAATCAACGCTTTGCAAGGACCAGCAACGAAGGCGACACTTCGTCTCCACAGTAGAGCACAACATGCGACTAGAATGTACTTACCTCCGAAAGCATGCAGTGGAGTCAAGCTTACACGCCCATTACTGAGAGGTGTCCCATGAGTGGTAGTAGCGAAAGGATAATAAGCAGTTTAACAAAATAATCTGCTTGAGCATGTTACCTATGGCGGGCACAATCTAAGAGATTTAGTTGCGCGAAGCACTGCTAGTTGAAAAACATGTTTACTGTAAAATTAGTGGAGAGTGTTCTGGGACTCGGTGCTAGAAATATATCTGCAGTGTTTTATAGTTATGATTCAAATATAATAATGTTTAATAAACAATAAGGAGACATTGCTGACTTGGAACGTTAAATATATGTTTTATGCTGCAGCGTTTACCATCATTTGTTCATTTTTAACATTATAACAAGAATTGAAAGCCAGGATTGGAATAATATTTATGTTCAGTGTTAAACTAATTTTTATGTGTAACATATAAACTTCAATATTAATTTCTAACAGTTAATGCAACGTTTCACTGTAACAATGTTACTGAACTTGCATAAATTTTTCATAAGATTGTTCTAATTTTCCGTGCTACCTGGGCGTGGCCAGCATATCGCCTTCGACACGTGTGGGGATGTGGGAGGGACAGCTTTATTTTAACAAAAAGGATCCTTTGTTCTTGACCAAGAGTCCAGGCGTCTGTGCTTCACTGAGAACTCTGTACACTTGCCATGATTGGCTAGCTGGTTGAGCAACTAGCAGAATGTCATTCCATGAGGAGGCGGACCGGTTGGGTACGGGGGACCTGCCATCGGTTGGGGGCATTCCCACACCGTGTGCTGTGCGATGTGAGTGCACGTTAAAGAACCCCAGGTGGTCGAAATTTCCGGAGCCCTCCACTACGGCGTCCCTCATAGCCTGAGGCGCTTTGGGACGTTAAACCCCCATAAAACGTCCCACAGGTTGTGTATGAGGGTGCCTTGGCCGCCCCACATGTTGAGCAGAGTAGGGAGGTCAAGGTGGGGTGGTGGCGATGAAGGAGGTGCGATGAATGTCTGCAGTTGCCGCCAGACTGCACTGTATTTTGAATTTCGTGTACGGTGAGGTGGTGGGAGGGTAAGCGCCTGTTTTTGTAATAAGTGGTTTTTTTATGTGAGAAGAGCCCGAGAGGATTCCTGCGTGGCTTTGGGTGTCCCATCTTCTTGGGGCCTGAAGGATAGTTCTCGAGTCAGCGTATGAACACGCTGGTTACCGGGGATCGATACTTACCCAGGAACCCACGTGAGGGTTATCTCTTGGGTAAGCGTATGTCCTGATGCTAGAATGCGTCGGGCGATTGACGTGATAACGCTTTGCTGAGTGACGGTACACAGCTTTGGAGACGGTGGAGATATCCGTGATGTTGGGATCTTGTGCATAGTGTATAAGCACCAAGCCCATGGCCGCGCCTTCAGCCTCCGTGGGGAAGGTGGCTGCGGCCCCGATGGTGCCATCCTCGATAGTAGGCGGGGACAGCGGCATAATAGCCCGGTAGGGTGCGTTGTGCCGCGTTTACATACATGTCGGGTCTGCCTCTGTAGTGCTTGTTGTAATACTAGGCTCGTGCCTGGCGTCTGGCCCCGTGTAGCTCGGGGCTCATATTTCTGGGTAGAGGTTTGATGCGCATTGGACCCTGGATGTCAGGTGCAATGATTTGATAGTTGGGGGCAGGTGAGCAGGTAGATTGGAGCCTGGCGAAGATGCCGTAAGAGATGTTGGCCGGTTTCTGTGCGGGTTAGTTGAAGTATCTGGTTGTCTCGTTTGGCTTCGTGGAGTTCCGAGATAGTTTTGTAGGTGCCCGTTGAGAGTAGTGATTTGTGCTAAGCGACTGTGGTAGGCGGAGCGTTGAGATTATTGCCTTTCTAATAAAAGCATCAGCTTTGTCTTGTGAGAAAGCGGTAAGGAACGTGAAAAGTCGTGTCTGGTGATGAGGGCGTCTGTCATATTAAAGGTTTCCCTCTCCGACAGTCCATGGTTGCATGTGGCTACACTGTGGACAAGATCCTCGATTTGTTTGGTTCGCTTCTCTAGGAGTTGTACAGGGAAGGTTGCATCCAAAGCGTCCTGTATGTGCAGTCCAAGGACCTATGGAGTCAAGGACGTTGGAGTCCAAGGAGTCTATTGACCAACTCCAGGGGACCAGCGGTATGTGGTCGTCGTACATTCGGAGGTGCATGCGTGGATCCCGGGGAAGTGGTCTGATCATCAGCAGTTCCGATTTGAGCGGGGAGCACATAAGGCCCATATTAGTCAGGTTCGAGGTGATGATATCAACTGCCAATTGTAAGGTGTCTTGCGCCTCTCCTGTGGAGCCTTCAGTCGTTGATGTCGGCGTATATTGCCGAGTGGAGGTCAGGTATGTTGGTCAGTTGTTTGGCCAGCGGGGCTAGAGTTACATTAAATAAGAGGGGGGAGAGAAGAGCTCCTTGTGGAGTGCCCCGGTTGGGGAGGGAGAACGGAGGTGACGGTATAGTGCCGAGTTGGATCTGGGCCGTTGATTGTGTCTTATTAAGAAGGCTTGGATGTAGCGCCACATTTGCGAAGGTTATGTTCGTGGCTAGTATTGTTTCTGGCTACTTTAACTATCTTATCCATATTTTTATTTATTTTATTTACATGATACTGGAGACCTTTTTGGTCCAAGCAGGGAGGCAAAAGCAAATTGTACAAGAAATTGTTACAGAGCATTGAACAAATGCAGCTTACGTACATTCATATGTTTAAAATTCATGCATGCAGCTATAAAAGCACTCCGAGATACATCTTCGTCAGATCTAAAATAGTCACAAATGCAAGTTTCAGAAGGGCATCTTGAGTGGTTAAAAGATATATATTGCTAATGACATTTCCCTCTTTGTCTCTTAGCGCATACATCTAGTATCTACCTATGAGTAGTTTTTTCTTCACTGCTTTTAGGCTACCTCCGTTCCACTCCTACCTTTATTCCTTCCTTTGCGGCGCTTTTCGGGTTGTCCACCGAGATGTGTGATGCAGTTACTGCATCATTTCCTTTCCTTAGAACCAATTCTCAAACTAATTTTGTTTTCTTCAGGGCTCGGCTTAAAACCTCGAAGTCCGTCTCAAATACAGGAAGCATCCAGTAGCAGCCGGCCTCAACACGATTGATTCCTTGTTGCGTGCTGCCCCTTTCCATGTTGATCGTATTATTAACTCTTCCTCAAAACACATTAAAAAAAGTAATCAAATCAGTTCCAAAATACGATGCACAGAGCGATCTCCACAAAAGCGATTGGCTCTCCGAAGCGCGCGTCCCGCCCTACAACTTTGATAGGGCACACTACACTCTCTCTTAAAATTAAAAAGAAAACAAACTAAACTGACCCCGGAGTTGAGTTCTACACGGGTCTATCCGGCGCCTTCCTAGAACACATTCAATTATGACCTCCCGAGCGTTTCCCACGCTTAAGACGTTGCCGTAAACCGGAAGGGTCACTGTCGTGCGATCTCCCCTTCGGAGTGTGTGTGTGTGGGGGGGGGATTTGTAGTTGGCCGTTTGCGATCTGCTGTCGCTTGCCGTTCTGATCTTCTTTCTTAGAACTGTCCTATCTCCTACTCTCTTCTTGGTTTTTCCTTTTTTCCTGGCGGCGAGGGCTAACATTGTGTGGCTGACGACCCTGTTTCGCGCCATATTAGGTTACAGTGGTGGTGCGCAGTTGGCGTGCGTAGGGCTTTTTAAGGGCTCCTGTCCAGTCCCCATGTTGGGCTCCGCGGTGGGCGGCTGGCGCCTTTGTTGAACACCAAAACTTTTTTATGGCTTCTCATTTTTTAACGCCGATCTCCGCTGCAAAAGAGGGCGCACCGAGACAGCAAAATTCTTCCCAAATAACCAAAACAGCTTAGAACGGTTCCACGAAGTGCACTCTGAACACGCAGAGAAGAACGGCTAGATGCATTACACCATTTCTTGTCACCAGAACTTTCACAGATAGCATAGGCCAGGGCTATAAGATAAAAAAAACCAGCAAACGGTGACCTCCTACTAGTAATCCTGTACAACCACCAGCACGAAAAGTAAGCAGAAGTCACCTCTTTTGGAGACACACCTGTGACACTCAACCCACCCCGATCCTTGAACACAGTGCGAGGAGTTAACGCAGACGACGGCCTTAGGCATGTAACAGAAGTACTTCTTGAAGGACTAGAGGAACAAAACGTGACTAACGTGTAGAGAATAAAAATGAGGAGAGGCGACCAAGAAATAGCCACGAAACACATCATCCTGACTTTCGCATCAAGCATATACTCCCAGAATCCGTAGAAATCGGCTGTATGAAACTTCACTTCGGGCAGTACATACCAAACCCACGACGTTGCTTTCAGTGCCAACGGTATGGCGACAGCTCTCAGAGCTGCCGAAGCCAACTGACTTGCGCGAAGCATGCTTCACACGAACATGATTCTGATAACTGTACACTTGAACCACATCTGTGCGTAAATCGTGAGGGCAGCCATCCGACGTACTCATGTGCATGCCTAATAGCGATATGCGAAATACGCAGCGCCAACTCTCGCCGCTCCGAGACCCAAGTCCTCCGTGTTGGTTCCGTACAGAAAACGAAACCGCGGCCCAGCGTTTCGTTAAAACGGCTGCGCTTCGTTTGAAAAGTGAAATGCCGATGGGCTTTTACGCTACGGTGTCCACTATACAAAGAAACTACGATGCGTGCCAGAACCTGGTGTGTTCTAGCTTGTCGCTTTTCTATTTCTTTTACTCTGTCCCAACGTTCCCCAAATGCCATGCGATCGAGGTACAAACTTAGGCTCTAAGCACGAAAACATTCTAAAAAAAAACTATAATATCTTCCGCCGCAACCGAGAGCAGGTTAGCAGACGTTCGGATGGCGTTCCCATCATCGTTAAAAATGGAGTTGCATTTCGCGAACACAAGCTTAAAACTAGATTAGAAACTGTGGCAGCCATCCTACAAACATTTAAAACATTTACGGTATGCTGCGTGTACCTGGAGCGACATGTTAATCTAAGCAATCATGAATTCAAAGACCTTTTGGAGCAGCACCCAGAGCCATATCTAATATCTGGAGATTTTAACGCGCACTCCAGCTTTCAGGGTACTGACAAAACTGACACTAGAGGACAATTCATTGAGGATGTTATACTGTGTAATGACCTCTATTTATTAAACACTGGAAAACCAACCTGTTGTTCTCCTAGCTCAGGACAAATGAGCTGTATAGATTTATCTTTTAGTTCGCCATCTATTTTTAGATACAAAATTTGATGACCTAGATAACCCACATGGAAGTGATCATCTGCCTATACTAATCAACATCTTCACTAGAAGTCACTCCATCAAAATCATGACGTTGGAAGCTGCATCTCGTCTACAGGGCACTGTTCCGAGAAAAGGCCAGCCTAGAAAAAAATAGTTACCGACAACCTCAGTTTTAGACAACCTTAACGAACTTTTCACGACGTGTACTATTACCGCTGCGCGCCTAGTCATCCCTCAGTCCTCTGGAGTAGTAAAACAGAGTAAAAAAGTATTGCATACAAAAACGTAGGGAAGCTAAAAAGATAGAAAAGAATGCTTGGGGATTTTCCCGTAGGTATGCAACGCAGGATAATTGAACAAACTTTGGTTTGGTTTTTTTATGGGGTTTAACGTCCCAAAGCGACTGAGGCTATGAGAGACGCCGTAGTGGAGGGCTCCGGAAATTGGGACCACCTGGGGTTCTTTAACGTGCACTGACATCGCACAGTACACGGGTCTGTTAAGAAGGCGAGAGCGAAAGACCGATGTATCCGTCACAGTGCCGCAAAAACTTCTCGGCAAAATTATGTGTCGTCATAAACAGCTCAACAACATTAAAACACATATGGGAGAAAGCTCTAAAGATAAATGGCAGCTATTCCCCATTCACAGTTCGCCTTCTGACAGCCCCTGCTGTACAGACAGATATAGAACAGGAAAGCATTTCGGGTGAATACTTTTCTGCAGTTTCCAGTTCGTCACAGTACACAGAAACAGTCCTAAAATACAAAAACACAGCTGAAAAACACACTGACAACAATTGGCAGCACAAATGAACCTTGCAATAGTTCAATCACGCTTCAAGAAATCCATGAACTAATTTCCACTGATAAAAAGGCTGCACCCGACCCATATGAAGTACCGTCTTTGTCAAAAGTAACCAGGCTGGATGGTTTGCTTCTAGCTCGTGCAGTGGAGCCCTTACGGCTTCCCTGAAGCTGTAATGGTCGTTAAAGGTAAGGACTGGGTGTCTTCTTACCTTCCAACCTCTTTTGATCTTTAGGAAAGCCCCATGGGCTCCACTATACAAGCTAGAAGCAAACCATGCAGCCTGGTTACTTTTGACAAAGACGGTACATTATCAAATGCTAGCCTATCTCTCCAGATATGTCGTAGATACACTTTGAAGACTTTTTTGTAACAAATTTTGGGCATTGGGGAAAGTACCCGAAGCCTGGAGAAAAACTATTATTGTGCAGTTTCTTAAACCAGGAAAGCCACCAACCTCTCCTAACAATTATAGACCCATAGCCCTTACCGGTTGCCTCTCAAAATACTTTGAAAGTGTCCTGAATATGAGATAAACTTTTGTCCTTCTATCCTCCGAACTTCTTGACATCCGTCAGTGTGGTTTTAAAAAGGGATGCTCCACTCCAGATCACCTAGTTCGTCTTGAAATGCTGTCCGGGAAGCTCTTGTACACAAACAACACTGCAGTCTCTTTTGATTTAGAGAAGGCATACGACACAACCTAGAGGTTCGGAATTATTCAAGACCTTGCCGAGCTTGGCATCCGAGGCAGAATGTTGACCTGCCTAAAAGACTTCTTATCTAACCGTTCATTCCATGTACGCCTAGGCTCAACCCTTTCGAGGAATTTCATTAAGTAAAATGGATTACCACAGGGGCGTATTTTAAGCGTAACACTTTTTGTTGTAAAGGAGAACTCTGTTATTAAAATAATTGCAAGGTGCATTATGTATTCACTCTATGTAGACGTTCTTCAGATGGGCTGCACATCGTCCAATGTGCCAACACGTGAAATAAACTGACAACATGGACAGACAGAAATGGTTTCCGCTTTTCTTTAGAGAAAACAGTGCCCATTTTTTTTCTCTCTGAAACGAGGCTTAAAGGCAGATTCCACCCTACACCTGAACGAAACTGAGCTACCCGTAAAAGATCAACATAAATTTCTAGGCATAACGTATGACATAAAGCTCCCTTGCCAGCCTCTCATAAACGCGCTGAATAAGAAAGCCTTCCGATCCTTGAGCATACACAAAGTACCTTCACGAAAACACTGGGGGGCAGATAGGACATGTCTTTTAGCAATATACCACTCTGTGGAACGCTCTGTCCTGGTTTATGGATGTATATTGCATGGTCAGCGAGACCATCGTATCATAAACGAGTGGATCCATTACATAACTTTCCACTGGCGCCTACAGGTAGTTGCCCATAAATAGTCTTGATGTAGGAACTAACCAACCATAATTTACAGACAGAAGAACCATGCTTACGTGTTCATATATTCTAGAAATGCGTTCACAACCTAAACACGTCTGTCATCAAATAGTTACAATGTGCCCTTCTAGAATACTTTTTAACAATAAACCGCAAACTACCAGGCCACATGCTTTTGCGTTTTGAAGAGATGTGCCAAAACATCTTCGTAGAAGACACATTACCTGGCATTGATCGAAGACGAGATCCACTGCGGCCCTTGGTACAATTTTCGTGCAATCTGTGATTTCACTCTTGCAGAGTTCCGTAAAAAAAACAAACCACAAAGCAACATGTAATAGAAGAACTTCTTGCGCTCGGGGAAAAGTACAGTACTTTCAGAGCTTTTTGTACAGATGGTTCAGAAACAGATGTTTACGTTGGAAGCACAGTGGCACAAGGGAATTTGAATGAAACAGTAAGGCTTCCGCAATGTGCTTCCATCTTCACTGCCGAATGTTACGCCATCTGTGCAGCCACTGAAAGAATACTAAACAAGAACCTCACAAATAGCATTATTTACACAGACTACATTAGCAGGGGGACGTAATTACGGCAGCTTTTAACGCATACAGCCGTTCATTTAACAAAAAAAAAGAACGAAAAAGCAAGAGAATCGCAGGTTTTCAGGTATAATCGGAGTGCTTCCCTTCGAGTCGTGAACAATATTTCCGTGTATTCTCGTTCCATACATATAAATAGTAAATATAAATATAATGAACTCTTATCTCCACCCGCATAACCTAGTAGTAGTAGTAGTTGTACAAGACCTTTATTCGGCCAAAATTTACAGGCCGAGCATGTCGACCGCCTGGGCGACCAGGAGTCGCTGTTCTGCCTCCCCTTCAGCGCCAAGCCAGTCGAGCCAGGTGGTGATGGATAAAGAAGGTGGGGGGTAGGAACCCGACTGCTGAGCAGCCGGGCAATAGAAGGGCAATGAGCCAGGTCCACATAGATACAGGGGCAGTTGGGACAGGAAGGGTCTGATCGATAGCGATAGAGAAAGAGGCGAGACGGGGTGATAGCTGCATTCATTTGGATGTGCCGAAGAAGGCCAGCCTCCGGCACCGTGAGCGATGGATGAGGGGCCTCTCCCTTGTTCTGGCTCGTAATTCCGGGAAGCTATCTCATGAGACTAAAGATCTGATTAAGAAATGGCAAAGCATGAGGACGTCTAACTCCATAGATAGAATAGAACTAATAGAGCTGTCGAAGTTAATAAATAAGCGCAAGGTAGCCGACATCAGGAAGTTTAACATGGAGAAAATCGAGCATGCTCTGAAGAGCAGAGGTAGCCTAAAAGCAGTGAAGAGAAATTCTAGGCATAGGTAAAAACCAGATTTATGCGATAAGAGACAAAGAGGGCAATGTCATTAGCAATATGGATAAGATAGTTAAAGTAGCCAAACAGTTCTTCACAAATCTATACAGTAGCGATTGCAATCAGAATGTTACTGAGAGAGGCAGTAGAGCACACCAATGGGACATCCCATCGGTAACAAAGGAGGAAGTAGAAAGCCTTAGGAGCAATGCCAAGAGGAAAAGCAGCTGGTGAGGATTAGATAACAGCAGATTTGTTGAAGGATGGAGGAGAGATTGTGCTCGAAAAACTAGCCACCCAGTATACGCAATGCCTTGTGACTTCGAGCGTACCTAGAGCTTGGAAAAACGCTAACATTATCTTAATTAATAAGAAAGGAGACGTCAGGGACTTAAAGAATTACAGACCGATCTGCTTATTGTCGGTTGCCTGCAAGGTATTTACTAAGGTAATCGCTAATAGGGTCAGGACAACCTTAGTCTTCAATCAACCAAATGATCAGGCAGGCTTTCGTAAAGGATACTCGACAATACACCATATTCACGCAATCAGTCAGGTGATAGATAAATGCGCAGAATATAATCAACCCTATATATAGCCTTCATTGATTAGGAGAAAGTATTCGACTCAGTAGAAACCTCAGTAATCATGCAGGCATTGCAGAATCAGGGTGTAGAAAAGTGTTGTGTGAAAATATTGGAAGATATTTATAACGATTGCACACCTACCATAGTTCTCCATAAGGTCAGCAATGAAATTCTAATAAGGAAAGGTGTCAGGCAGGGAGATACGATCTCGCCAATGCTCTTCACTGCCTGCTTACAGGAGGTATTCCGGGGATTGTAATGAGAACAGTTGGGGAGAAGAGTTAATGGAGAATACCTGAGTAATCTGCGATTCACTGATGACATTGCCTTGCTCAGTCTCTCAAGAGATGAGCTGCAAAGCAGAACGGTAGGTCTTAAAATTAACATGCAGAAAACCAAAGTAATGTTCAACAGTCTGGCAAGGGAACAGCAGTTCGCAATTGGTAGCGAGGTGCTGGAAGTGGTAAGAGAATGGCTCTAGTTAGGGCAGGTAGTGGCCGCTGATCCAGATCATGAGAGGGAAATAACTAGAAGAATAAGAATGGGGTGGAGCGCATATGGCACGTTCTCTCAGATCATGAATGGCAGTTTGCCGTTATCCCTCAAGAGAAATGTATATAACAGGTGTATCTTACCGGTACTCACCTATGGGGCAGAAACGTGGAGGCTAACAAAGAGAGTTCAGCTTAAGTTAAGGACAACGCAGCGAGCTAGGGAAAGAGAAATGATAGGTGTGACGTTAAGAGATTGGAAGCGGGCGGAGTGGGTGAGAGAAAAAACGGACGTTAATGATATCCTAGTTGCAATGGAGAGGAAGAAGTGGGCTTGGGAGGGCATGTAATGCGAAGGCAAGATAACCGCTGGTCCTTAAGGGTAACGGAGTGTATTCCAGGAGAAGACAAACGTAGCAGGGGGCGGCATAAAGTTAGGTGGGCGGGCATACGATGGCTGCAGCGGGCAAAGTACAGGGTTAATTGGAGAGACATGGGAGAGGCCTTTTCCCTGCAGTGGGCGCAGTCAGGCTGATGCTGATAGTGATGATAATGTACATCCCCGTGAATGTGTCCATAAAGTTGATTATTCATAGAAACGAATATCCGGGAAAAACAAGCCAATTTATTACGAAAAGAAGTTGGTGACGAGAGTTTGCCTCTGTGCATACCGAGGAGAGCATTATTATTCAATGCAGACAAAGCTGAGCTACGTGAAGGGCGTTCTCTCGGTCACCATTGTCCCAAAGATACTGAAGCGTTTTCTGTGGAGACCCAAGCCATGGCAGCACTCTTCGATGGCTAGATTTAATCCAAGTGTTTTTTGTTTTCTTCATAAGCGCACTAAATTCGCATGTGTACTCGCCACTCTTGCTCTTCATAGAAGCATTCAGTTCCATTCTTGATGATGACGATGAATTCTTATGGCGCAAGGCCATAAGAGGTCAAAGAGCGACACGGCACAAGGTTTTTTCGTTGCACAAGGTGGGGTCAAAGACCCATTTCCCAAGTATTTCACCCTAAAGAAGCCGAGCACCTGGCCAGGGGAATCTTGTGCCCATTGTATCGCCGGTGGGCATCCGGCGGCACTGGGGACATTCAGTTCCATTCTTCCGAACTTCATGCTGGCCATTGTAAGGCTTTCGACTGGCTTCGCATCGCCTTCACTAGACAGCTTCCAAAGAATTTTCTACATATTCATGATCAGCTTGCTTGGTTGAGATGTAGGATGTTCTGGCTGTTCAGAAAGAGTGGTAGCTAGTGTACTGACACCGTCGATGTGCATCAGTGGGTCGAAGTGCAACATCACAAGATAAGCTTACAATATTGTAAATAAACAAAAAAAAAAACGAAATTGTGCAGCTTGGTCTAGGCGAGTGGTTGCGTTCCTTTTTACTCCGAGGAATGCCGCAGGTTGTTTTTAGCGTTGGTGGCGTCAGAGTTCAACTCCCTGGACGAGTGTTCGCGCCCTGCTCGTTTCCGGTGTCCCCGTATACCTCCCTATACTAGATGTGACCGTGGCCGGGGCACAAACAGGTGCTGAGTTTACGTAGCCACGAGCTCAGTGCCACGAGATCATCGCCGCGCGCATTCGTACCGCCTTGTTGACTTCAAAAGTGTGCCATCGGCATTCTCAGTTGACCCAAGTAATGAGCCCATCAGCCTGTATTCTGAGGTTTGTTCACCATTGCTGTAAATTTTCTGCGTGGACACATCGACCTACGGAATGCGCTGTACGCCGCTTTAGCAGGCCACGAGACGACGTAACAGCTTGCTGCCTTTGAATACCCGCGCCTTGTGCATTCTTGCCTGCCCTCCGCTTGTTAGGGCGGTGACTGGAGAACAGAACAGTGGAGGGGCAACCCACAAGTAGGCGTGAAGTTATCAGCAGATCAGCTCAGGTCTCCTTGACGAGCCGTTAAAGGTTTCAGAGCCACGGCCGGGCTGCAGCGGGGTGCTTTGAGGGCTCCGGATCCGTGGACCGTGCGAGTAACCCGAGAGACGCTTAGACAGCCATGCTGCTCTGTTGATACTTATGACTTGGAGGCAAGCGCTGTCTCGCTTTTCGAAGAAATTACTGAGCGCTTCTCCCGAGTTCTGCATGTAGTAGAGGGCAAAGGCGCGGTCGTAGTTTCCTGCCTAGCCGAAGGAAAGGAAGCTGTAGGCGTTCATTCTCACCCTTTTGCTTTTGGAAGAACCGCCGCACGGGAGACAGCAGCGAACGGATTGCTCATTTGGTCCAACCATGTGACAGCTATTGTTTTTTTTTCGAATATTTTATATTGGTTGTACGTAAACCTAAGTTCTTGGTCTCCAGTACCGTTCTGCCTCTATCTAGCAAGCTCCCTCCCTGGTGAGGAAATTCATCGGCCACAAATCACGTCAGCCTCCGGAAAATTAAGAGTAGGGGATCGAGAGAAAAAAAAATTTACTCGTGCGCTGCGACAAAGACGAGGTTACTGCTTTGCATTGGTCGAAATGCTTACTGAAACGCAGGAGAGAGAGAGAGAGAGAGAGAGAGAGAGAGAGAGAGAAACAACTTTATTGCCATAGCTTGAGTGGATGCTTGTAGCGCGACAAAAAAGAGACAAGGGACAGAAGACGAACGGGACAAGCAGCCGCCGCGGTGGGGGGGGGGGGGGGGGGGGGGCGCTGTGAGCGCGCGAAGCGAGAGGACGTGCAGTGCATCGTCTCCGCCAACTTTTGGCTGGAGCCACGAAATTTCGCCCGGAACCCCTTCAATACAGCTGCGTCTGTCATTGTGAACCTGACAGCCACCTGGGGATACCACTCGCACCCAGGTGAGCCTACATTTAGACCTTTTAGGGCCGATCCTCACGCGTATCGTGGCAACGGTGCTAGGCCTGACGCCTACGCCGGCGCTCGGCCGTGAGTGAGTCGCCCACCCGCCGCAAGATGGCTTCAGATAATGCTGTACAACGTGGCTACGACCCGGACACCATGGCCTGGTCCGAGGTTCCGGCAACTCCAACGCCTGACAACCCGGATTCTGCGCCGATCGAAAACATGAAGCTTTTCAAGCTCGTCGAACGCCGCTCCCGCAAGCGGAACGCTAAAACGGACGCCGATGTGGCAGGACGGTCAACACGGCAGAACGCTGCTACGCGCGCTGCAGCGCTTCATGGCCGGCCCCAATCTAAGACCGGGCCCTCCTGGAAGCCAAAGCCGCTTCCGCGGCTTCATGCCGAAGACATAGTCATCATCCTGAAGCCCCGGGCGGCCGTCGCTCTCAGGGATGTGTATCAACATGGCGAGCTGGGAGCAGCGTTCGCGGCCTACCTGGGCGCCAAGGCCGCAGCATCCCTCAGCCTGCTCCCCACATGGGAGCAAAACCTGATCGTCGCAGGCACCCGGGAGCCGCACGTCGCGGACAAGCTTCTGCGGGAATTCGAACTTACAACATCGAAGGGCTCGCTCTCCATGTACGGGCAGCTGAAACTCACTGGCGACGTGTGCCGCGGCGTCATCACCGTGGCCAAGCACGAGACCAGTGAGTCGCTCCAAAACAAGATCCAGTGGCGTGCTGGAGAGCTTGCCGATATCCGCAAGCTTGGAAAATCAGACGTCGCGGCGCTCACCTTTGTGGGCAAAGTGGTGCCGCGATATGTTCACTATAATTCAGAGGTGACCCTTGTGCGGCCATACAAAAAAACCATCCCGGCCTGCGTGCTGTGCGGCACTGTGGGCCACCGTGCGGACACATGCCCCTGCCCGGACGAAAAGTGCGGCCTCTGTGGCCCAATGGTGAAAACCGTCGACGGGGTCAAGACACCTCATCAATGCACTCCAACATGTGCAGTCTGTGGACAAGCCCACGCTACCAACTCCCGAGACTGCACCGAAAAATTCCGGCAGCCCAAGGTGCCCGGCCCCAAGGCCAAACGCACAGTGCTCCGAGGAAACCAGCGACCTGGCAAGCCTCCAAGTCACCCAAATTCAGGTGCCAGTGCCGGAACGCCGCGTGGTGCTCTCGGCACCGACGACAAAGTGTCGTCGGCTTTGCAATCATCGGTTAAGTCAGCGCCCGGGAAGAAGACGCCGCCTCCACCGCCCAGCGGCAGGGACACTGGCCACTTCCCTTCCCTCAAGACAAATGGCACTACCGGCGCCCGGGCATCAGCGCCTCAACACGGCAAACAACAGGTGAGCAGCTGGGCTGAGATCGCCTCCTCCTCCTCCCATCCCTCCTCCCCCCCAATTACCGCCTCCACACTAGATGCGGAATACAAAAAACAGATAGACGTGCTCCGGGCACAGAATGAGCTTTTGCTCACCAAAATTCAAAATTTAGAATCAAAATTGGCGTCCGCCGTTCCGAGCCCACCGAACTCGGACGCAATGGAGAGCGACGCGGAGATCTCGCCTGTCCTCGTGACAGCCATCTCCGCGATGGAGGAACGCTTAACCTCTAAATTACGATCTATGATCGAGACCGCCATGGACCAGATCTTGACCAAGGTCAAATCTGCCATCCCCGCACTGGTCTCAAAACACATCTTGGACAACCCCCGCCTCCTCCGTCGGACGGGGCCCATTAGAGACGTATCCCGTCCTTCAAAATTCAACCGTCTCATTATTGATTCGGACAATGAGGACAGTTGCCCCGCTCCTTCCGTCATCACCCCCTCGATGGCACAAGTAGCTGGCTCTGGGGCAGCCAATACCTCCTCCTCCCCCCTAAAAATTTTAAATCATGGCGAGACACCTTAATCAAAGGAGTTCCGCCATCACCAATTCGGCCGTGTCCACTTCAATAACACAATGGAACTGTAGAGGCTTTAAAGACCGCACTAAGCGGGCCAATTTCCGCCTCTACCTTGAAACCTTCGAGTCCCTACCAGCCGTGGCTGCCCTCCAGGAGCCAGGCCTGGGCGCCACACTTTCAAATTACACGACGTTCCAACAGGATCCCGCGTCTTGTCTTCTCGTTCACAAAGCCTACACAGCCAACTTAGTAGATCTCGATCTCCAGCTCGAGTATTCTTATGTAATGGTGACTATCCTACCACTCCGCCGCAAGGACCCGCCGTTGCATATACTCAACGTGTACTGCTCTCCCAAACTTAAGCGAGTGACTTTTTCGGACCTCTTTAGCCGTGCGCTAAAAGTTGCGGGTCGCGATCCTCTGCTGATTGTGGGCGACTTTAACGCTCCCAGTCAGCTGTGGGGGTATCGCAAGGAGGAGTCGCGCGGACGTAAGTTGGCGGAACTTGCGTCCACGTTGGGCCTCACCCTCCACACGGACCCCGTCCACCCAACACGGCTAGGGAATTCTGTGACACGGGATACGTGTCCGGACTTAACCTTCACTCGCAACATACGACACGCAGACTGGCTCAACACCGAGGAGACCCTCGGTAGCGACCACTGCATCCTTAACACTACACTACGCACACGACCCCTCAAGCGTCCCAGAACACAAGCCCGTATCCCAGATTGGACGAAATTCAGGCAAAATTTTCACACACTTGATAATACACCCATTTCGGAGCAAGGATACCACGCATGGTCCCAACAGCTGCTGACACACCTTTGCTCGCATGAAACTCAGATCCAGCTCTCAGAGGCGGTCACGGACGTGGATAACCACCTTCTACACCTCTGGGAAGCCCGTCGCAGCCTCGTCCGCCGTTGGCGGCGCCAGAAACATAACAGAAAGCTTAAAGCTCGAATTGCCGAGCTTACCCAGAAAGCGGCAGAGTACGCGGCCCAACTCGCCGACTCCAACTGGGTGGATAGATGTAACACGGCCGCGCGACAAATGTCCAGCCGCAACACGTGGCGTCTCTTTCGAGCCCTAATCGACCCAACCCAAACACGAACAGAAACACAAAAACATTTGCAGCGAGCCATGCATGCTTTCCCTGGCAACACAACTCAACTGGCACAGAAACTTCGGGACCAGTATCTGTGTACAGCCCAAGACGCCCGTGGATCTGCGTACTCTTATGCAGGCAAGGAGAACACGGAGCTGGATCAACCTTTCCAGCTCCATGATCTGCGGGCTGCCCTCGCCAAAATGAAACGGGGCACTGCGCCAGGGAGGGATAAGGTCACCGTCAAGCTTTTGACGAACCTGCCTGACTTGGCATACCAGTCCCTCCTCGCCTACATCAATGCAATTTGGCGCGGGGACACCCCCCTTCCAATTGACTGGAAAACGGCTCTGGTCACTTTCATCCCTAAAACAGGCAAACCAGTTGACACAGATAACCTCCGTCCCATCTCTCTCACCTCTTGTGTGGGCAAACTCATGGAGACGATGGTGCGGGATCGGTTATCTGCATATCTTGAACACAAACATGTATTTGCGAGCACCATGTTCGGATTCCGCCCACACAGATCCGCACAGGATGTCCTCCTGCAACTTAATCGGGAAGTCCTTGACCCCCTCGAATGCCCCCATAATGACCGGGTAGTACTTGCCTTGGATCTCAAAGGGGCATTTGACAATGTAACACACGAGATCATACTCACTAACCTAAGTCAGACCGACTGTGGCCTCAACACATTCAGATACATATGCCAATTTTTAATGGATCGTCAATCCTACATCCGCATTCAAGATAGAGAGCATGGTCCTTACCTACTCGGCACGCGGGGAACCCCCCAAGGGGCGGTACTTTCCCCGCTGCTCTTCAATCTGGCTATGATGCACCTGCCGGCACAACTGGATGGTGTCGCCGGCGTGCAGCACGCCCTGTACGCCGATGACATAACCATATGGGCCACGCAGGGCAGCACAGGAGACATTGAAACCAGCCTGCAAACAGCGGCGACGATAGTAGACCGCTACGCCCGCCGCTGCGGTCTTCAATGTTCCCCTCAAAAATCGGAATTTGTGCACCTCCGCCCCTCACAGAAGTGCGCAACTAAAATCTCTCTTTCTCTTGAGAGTGGTCCCATACGCGAAAGTGACGAGATACGGGTACTAGGACTCTACATCCACAAACACAGACGGCCAGACACTACATTGGCCAAACTCCGAAAGGTGGGGGACCAGGTGGGCCGTATGGTCCGCCGGGTTTCCAACAAACGCGGGGGGTTACGAATTAAGGATGCCTTGCGGCTGGCAAACGCCTTTGTAACCAGTCGAATTCTCTATTCGACTCCTTATCTCCAACTACGGAAACAAGAGGAGGATGCGCTTGAGGTCATCCTTCGCAAAATTATTAAGCGTGCCCTTGACCTCCCCATCACTACTTCAAACAGCCGGCTTATGGCTCTTGGGGTGGTGAATACTTTCCGGGAGCTCCGGGAGGCGCACCTTACAAACCAGTACACGCGCTTGTCGCTAACGGAGTCGGGTCGCCGCCTTCTTGCTCGACTCCATATCCAACACACCCCTCCAATGGAAGACAGGTTTCGCATCCCAGAACTGTGGAGACGTGCCCTCCACGTGCGGCCTCTTCCAGCAAACATGTCACACGAAGACCATAATGGTCGGCGCCTGGCACGAGCGGAAGCGCTAGCCCGACATTATGGCAACAAAACAGGTGTATACTACGTGGACGCCTCCGGTCCTCACCACGGGGGATGGTACACGGCCGCGGTAGTTCACAACACCAACACAGTTAACGGCCTCACCTTCAGAGCCAGAAGTGCAACACAAGCAGAAGAGGTCGCGATTGCTCTCGCGGCCTCACATTCCGATTCAAAATACATAATCACCGACTCGCGAGGGGCCTGTCGGAACATCGAACAAGGCTGCACTCCCTTCCTAGCCTATCGAATATACCAAAATTGCATACGGGATACGGACCCCGCACACCGTTACATTATATGGGCCCCTGCTCATCAGGGGTTGGCAGGAAACGAGGCAGCAGACGCAGCCGCCCGCGCGCTCTCTCACCGGGCTGTTTTCTCCTCCCCACCCGATCAGGAACCCGATTTTAATCCGGTGTATACATTCAAAGAAATTACAGCCTACTATCAAAACAGTCATCGCCTTTACCCAAGCCCATGTAAAGGCCTCAAGAAGGCGGATGAGCGGCTCCTTCTCCGCCTTCTCACCAATACATTACTGTGCCCGGCAGCACTGAAGCATTTTGACCCCTGCTGTAACGGCAGCTGCCCGCACTGTAGTGCGGTGTCTTCTGACACCTATCACATGGTGTGGGCCTGCCCCTCCAACCCGGCTATTCCCCCCATCCCCAACCCAACCCGGGAGGACTGGGAGGCGACCCTGCTCGGCTGCCACGACTTACAGGCCCAACAAGCCTTAGTCGGGCGCACCCGGGCGGCGGCCACCGCCACTGGGGTCCCATACTAGGGACCTCCACCTAGTGTTTGTAAGGATCGGTCCCTTACGGGCTGATCCAAGCATACCACCTGTCCTTTCTTAATTAATGTTTTCACCACCACCCCCGCGGTGGCTCAGTGGCTATGGTGCTCGGCTGCTGGCCCGAAAGACGCGGGTTCGATCCCGGCCGCGGCGGTTGAATTTCTTTGGAGGAGAAATTCGAGGCCCGTGTACTGTGCGATGTCAGTGCACGTTAAAGAACCCCAGGTGGTCGAAATTTCCGGAGCCCTCCACTACGGCGTCTCTCATAGCCTTAGTCGCTTTGGGACGTTGAACCCCATAAACCAACCAACCAACGAACGGGACAAGCGCTCCCGTTCTTGTCCCGTTAGCGCTTGTCCCGTTCGTCTTCTGTCCCTTGTCTGTTTTTGTCGCGCTACAAGCATCCACTCAAGCAAAATGAACCAACTCGCCCAGCAAAAAGTGTTATTGAACTTTATTGCCATAGAGTGGCGGGATTTAGGGCAGGTGGGCTTGGTGTGGCCCCCAGGTGGGGGCGACTTCCTGGGCCCACGAGATGAGTGCCAGTTGGATGCTCTTGTCTGGCCTTCTGAGGAGTTGGTTCCATCCTTCCTCGGAGGGAGCTGGCAGTAATGTTCTAGGGGGCGGATTTCGAGCGCAACCCCAGAGGATGTGCGCCTGGGTGGCGATTTCTCCCTGGTAACAATTTTGGCAGACGGGGTCGTATTCCCCGTCTGTGATGAGTGAAAGCCTAGAATGGCTAAGGATGGAGTGTGTCTGCAACCTGCGGAGCAAGGTGGCTTGCGCTCGATTCAAGTCGGGGTGTGGAGGCGGGAACTGGCGTCTCATCTCTCTGTGGAGGTTGGTAATTTCGGCAAAGGTCTGGGGAGCCTCGCCAAGAGCGTCTGGGTCCGTGGGGCCGGCCGCCCGGTTGGTTAGTCCTCGGGCTAGTCGGTCGACCCCTTCGTTTCCAGAGTTTCCCGCGTGGGCGGGTGCCCAGACCAGGTTGGTCTTATGGTCGGGAGTGCAGCCGCGAAGGATGCGTGCAGCGGGGTGGCAGATAACACCTGCCGAGTAATTTTGTATTGCTCTTTTGGAGTCGCTGAGGACTGTGCGGGTACGTGGGTCAGCGATGGCCAGCGCGATGGCGGTTTCTTCTGCCGCTGTCGGAGAGTGAGCTACTACTGTGGCGGCGGTGACGAGAGAAGACTGTGGCGTGGTTGCACAAGCCACGTATGTGTTTGCACTTTGCCGTGCAGCATCTATACGTATATTGCGTGTTCGTCGGCAAGGTATGTGGCATCTAGTGCTTGGGCTTTCAGCTGACGGCGCGTATCATGGCGGCCAGGTAGCATGTTTTTGGGGATTGGTTTTATAACTAGGCGGCTATAGACCCCTATCGGAATGGGCGTTGTGGGGTGGACGTCGCCTATGGGGTTGATGTTGAGACGGTCAAGTATGAGCCGCCCGTGTTTAGTGCGGGAGAGGCGGTGGATTTGGGCGGTCTTGTGTGCCTCTATGAGTTCTGTGAGCGTGTTGTAGATGCCGAGTTGGAGGAGGTGCTGTGTGCTGGCGTACTGAGGTAGCCCCAGTGCCGCTTTGTACGCTGAACGTATAATGCTGTTCACAGCTTCCTCGTCCTTCCGGCGGAGGTGATAGTAGGGGTAAAAGTAGACTATCCTGCTAATGAGGAAAGCTTGCGTGAGCCGACAGAGGTCATCCTCCTTCATACCTCTGTGGCGGGTGCTGATGCGGCGGATAAGTACAGCGTTATGAACGCCGCTGTGAGGTTCTTAGCTTTGTTATTCCATTGCCCAAAGTTTGTTTTCATGCAAAGAAGACGTAAACACACTGAGAAAGTTAGGTCCTTGCGAAAATTCTCCACGTATACATAACGAAGTCCGTACTAGCGAGGTACGACTATATATAATTCCGAACCACGATGAGGGTGAAACGCCGTGCCATGTTTGATGAATACATAGTATAGCGTTATGCTAAAATAGGCTAGTGGGAAAACAACTCAAATGAATAAAGAAGGAATGAAGGGACGGTCTAGCCAATACCATGCGACTGACATACACGTCGAATGCATAAGCTTTGACTGATTCGGTTGCTTCGTAAGCAGCGTCACTTTTTCCCGGACCATTTGCGTTGGGAACTATTATTTAGACGCTGAACAAATATATTCCAGATGCTACATCACGAATAGTTCACCTACCACGTGTTTTTTTCGCCACATTTTGCATTGGGCTGATCATGGTGAAAAATTCGTGGTCGGTGTCGCACAAATCTATTCACTCAATTTATTCATTTTCATTCACAGTTAGTGAATCGAATCGATTACAAAGAGGCGTTATGGAGTGCATAGGCGCGCAGTTGTCCTCTCCTTTTTAATTTCTCCGGCACCAGTCCTGTTTTTAGTTTGCGATTCTCGTGGGCATGGCTTCGTCATCATTCTTTTCTTTCCCTTTCCTTCTATCATAGGACATAAGTTAGGTTGGCGAGCTGTTTTCGTAAGGATCGGCAGCACACTACACTTTTCTTCAGGCGTTTTGCAGGGGCTTCAGATGCCTTGCAGAGAAGCGAGAGGTTTCGCTCAGGTGGACTTTGACGGGCGAGCCGATGTAAAAAACGCGCATTCCAACCTATGCGCCGTTGTGGCCTACCTGTTTTCACGAGTGTAATTTAAAGAAAGTGGACATTTGTGATAAATAATAAAAAATAACAGCCAAATATACAACGAAGCCGCTTACAAATACATATAAATGAATACAACTTGGTTCTGTCGTGCCTTAATGAGCGTTATTCCTGTCGCGTGTGTCCTGCAAAATTTGTATGTTTGCTCATGATTGTGTTTTTTATCAAACCGGTAATATAACACGTATCATCAAATATCCCTCAAAAGCGACCTTAAAAAGCGGTATTAGTTGCTGTCGACATAGAAGCCATACATAAACGCTCCGAGCTCTCATGCCAGAATACCGGCTTTTCTTCTTGCGTATACTTTGGATAGTGTATGCAATGTCGGGTGCAAAAAGTGGTACGCAACATTAGAGGTTGTATGGCTTGCTGCTTTTGCGGCCATTTTCGGCATTTAGGCCAAGCTGGAGCGCCACTCATCGAAACGAGCAAAATGACTTGCCTCTGGATCAAAACGGTCTCCTTCGATCACAGTACACCACATATCTAAGGTGCCGTAACTAGTTGTTACCAAGCTTCTCACATGATTCTCGGTCGATAGATTTTTATTTGCCTACTCAAATTTGTTCTATTTATTTTTAATTTTTTTGAAGCCGGTATCCGACCTTGAGGTCGCTAATGGAAACCTCAACCTCAGATGCTTAGAAACACTTCTAGAAAAGCTACCAGAGCCATATCTGTTAGTCGGAGAACTCCTCTTTCTGGGGAAGTGGAGAAACTAATCCCAGAGGTCGCATTTTAGAAGATTTTATTCTGTGCAGTAATGTGTGCCTACTGAATTCAGGAAAGCCCATGTACTGCTCCCTAAAAACTGCAAAAATTAGCAGTTTAGATTTATCGTTTAGTTCACCATCACCTTTTAATGATGTTAAATGAGATCTTCTGGACAACCCACGCGGAATGGATCATTTTCCACCCATTATTATACCTGAAGAGATAACTGTACAGCAGCTGTATCCCACCAGTAGTCACATACGAGGCAGAAACGAGGAGGCTAACGAAAAGGGTTCTGCTTATGTTAAGGACGACACAGCGAGCACTCAGGACCAATGCCACTCCGCTAGCCCCGATTACACTGTGGAGGTCGACAGGACCAACACACCGAGGTATAGCCCGCAGGCAAATCGTTTATTTGGGGTGATTCCAAAATACGATAACCGCCCTCGGTAGCGCAGGCAGCAGGAAACGGGCACGGGGAAAGCTCGATGTCACCTGGAAAAGCCGCGTTTGTCTCATGGCTCCGTCCATCCCGTCCATCCCGTCACGCGTTGTCTCATGGCTCCTTCAACTCTCTCCCCGTGATGGGCTGCCCGTGCGGCCACCGAATACACGAGGGGGAAAGGAGGGTCGCCCACGTGACGATGTGGATGCTACTTCCCAGCTTTCTTCTCTGCCAACCCCGAGAGAGCCGGGAGGGTAAGGGTCGCTGTAGGCCACTTGAGAGAGTTCGGCAGGATATGCGCCGCCTAGGGCGGTCGAAGGGTAGACTGGATGCTCGCAACTGTTATCCCCAACCGTTCCCAATCTAGGTCTCCGAATACCTCCAGCAACTAGGCGGTGAATAGCATTGGAAATATAGTGCCTCCCTGTCTGACATCCTTCCGTACTGCAATTTTATTGCGGTGGTTATGGAGGACACCTGCGATCCTCTAGTCAAGTGCACCCTCGGAGGGCGAAACCCTCCTCTAAAATAAGCAAATCACGGAACATGTGCTACTCTCGCTTGCACACACTTCCTTCTCTCGACCTCATCCCCTCCGTTACTCGCATCCCCATCCCCCGAAAAATTAATTTGGGCCCACTGCTCTCTGGAGTCCCGTTGTAGTTTTTTCGGGCGCGTTCCGACTCGTCCTATAGAAACTGCCCCCTTCCATACGCCGACCTAGGACAATGCCACTTCCATTGTCTTATCGCCCTCCCAATACCTATACTTCTCTCAAAATCCACCTAGCGTGCCTGGCTGGGATCGGCACAGCTGGCCGACTAAGTAGCCCTGGGCGCTCTCCCAGTGTCGTGCTGCTCTACCCTCCACCATGCTTTTCCATCCGCCACCATGATTTTCATTACAATAATTCAGCAATATGATGGCTTCCAATATTCCCTTCATAAGCTGTTCTAGTGTGAAGACAGTGGAATTCTTCGGCATTGAACCCCAGTCCTCCGGCTCAGTAGCCGAACACCCTTACCACAGGGCTAAGGCAAAATGCAACAGCAGCCATGGGCTGTGCACTGTCCGGGCGCGTTAAAACGTCGGGTGGTCCAGATTATTGTGAAGATCTTCACTGCGGTGTCTTTCATAGCTCATGAGCAGTTTGGGGACGTTAAACTGAGCACAGCATGTAGCACTGTCACCTTATAAAAGCTGAAGCTGATCCAGGGGTTGCCTGGATCTTTTCTTATCTTGCCCTTAATTCCCTTACTCCCCCCCCCCCCCCCCCCCCCTGGTAACAAATTTGTGCAGGTCCGTGCTGTACCCGAGCGCGGGGCTGGATGACCGGAGGAACAGGAGAAGTTGTCCACGTTGCTGCGCCTGAAGCCTTGGGCGGCAGAGCTCACCGTCTCCGAGAACCTGCACACGGTGAGCACATCGCGCAATTCAGCCAAAGCTAAAATGCTGCGGAACCATCTAAATGCATAGTCCGCAGGAGCAGGACTAAGGAAAGCGAACTTTTTTTGGATGTCTAGAGTATATGAACTCCCCTTACTGTCACAGTTGTATTGTGGCCATGATGTTCATGAATTATAAAAGATCAGTTGCGTTTGGTATATTTGAAGGACTGGTCATGCTTGCAGTCTTGCTTTACATGTTGTTTGGCACCTGTGCACTGCTGCAAGCGCGCTATAGTAGAAGATATACGCGCAGTGCAAAAGCAAGGAGGTGACACATCAGGGAAAAAAAAAGGCGAGGATCCGTGTGCGAAACTACATATACATGAACTACGCGGACGACTGGGTGCTGTGTGAGTATTTGGAACCCCGGGGCCTGCTGAACTAGTTGCAAGTGAAATTAGTGATGACACATTGGAATGATGCGTGAGTCACGGATACGCTGCGAAAATGCTGAGAATGATTGAGTAATTGGGTGCGATGTCAGGCGTCACTGCAATTCAGCAGTGACGCCGTGTGGCTGCTATTTAGTAATTACTTCCTTATTATAAATTTACTTCACCGTGGGGGATTTCCCTAAACATCGCACTACTCCTGTCTTCTAAGGTCCCTATAGTGGCATGCTAATTGATCGCATGTATAAAAAGAGAAAAAATTCCAGAAACAGAAAAGAACAAAGAAAATACCTGAAGAGAACCGTAGCAGGCACCGGGCTAACCGTGACGAAAGTTGACAATGGGCTACAGTTTCAAACCCCCATAACGAATTTGCGCAGGTCACGACTGTAGGCAGACACGTGGTTGGATGACTGGAGGTGCAGGACACGTTTTCTACGTACACGAGAATCTTTGGACGGCAGAGCTCACCGTCTCCGAGGACCGGCACACGGTGAGCACGTCACTTATTGCATTCCGTGCGACAATGCCGCAGCGTCAACGAGATGGTCTGTAGAAGCAGCAGGATTGTGGAAATTGCAAACTTGACTTGGCTGCACAAAGTACCTGCGCTCCCCACACTCCCACAGTTGTGTTGTAGCCAGGGTGTTTATAATATATCTCAAGGCAATGATGTTCGGTATATGAACGGACCAATCATGCTCGTCAGTGGGAATTTCGAACTGCATTTTCTATGACTGCTCAACTGTGAGCATTATGGAGTAGTAGTATAAACTTCATTCCGCAAAATGGGACGGGGTTTAGGGGTTGGGGTCTTGAGCAGCAGGTGGTGTTCCTAGGTACAGGGTCCCATTGGTTCTTGCTGCCTCCTCGGCCCGCTCAACCAGCGCAAGCTGATCTTGCGGGTCGGAGCTGGACAGAAGCTCCTCCCGCTGCTCGACTGACGGGTTTGTAATTTTGGGCTCTATCGGACTCACCCGACAGCCCCATGTGGAATGGTAGAGGGTGGCTATCTCTCCGCACCACACGCATTCTGGAGTGTATTGCGAAACACAAGGCGCCATGATGTGAGGAGAAAGAGGCCTAGCTTCTCTTTCGAGGGTGACAGCGCCCGAGCAGTTACTTCTGTGAGACAGGATGAACATCATAATCAGAGAGGGGGGGGGGGGGGGGGGGGGGGGGGGGGGTGGAAAGGAACGCGGATTTCGCGCTGACTGTTGACGACGCGCAGAGACATTGCAGAATCGTTTGGAGATAGCGACGGCCCCACGGAAACGTTTTCCCTTACAATCAGGCTCATCCTTGCATTGATTCCGCGGAACAAGAATTCCTTGCTGCTGGAGGCTAAAAAAAAATAATGTGGCTTGTAACCGCTTATGAAGTGAATGAACGTAATGGCCTCATTATACGCGGAAAGCTTACAAGAAGGTTAGGCCCTAGCGTCCAATGGTGGCCATCAGGGTGGTTCCTGGTATCGTGTTCTCCCCGCCTTTTCGGTCGGGTTTTGCACGTTGTTCGGCGGCTGCCGGCATGGTTCACTGGAACAAATTATTCGCTTTGTCGCTTTGGGGACCATAGACGAAGACACGTACAAACTGCGAAAACGAAGTGCCCACAGTAATTTTTAACTGGCTAGCGAAGCAGCACTTACCACCAATTCGTTCTGCACTGTTTAGTTCACACGCTTCTACTGCAAAATTACAAGACATCAACATGACGAAAGCCGGCGCTGTGGCCGCTGGGCCCAAAAGACGCTGGTTCGATCCCGCGGCGATCACGTTTCCACGGAGGCGACATGCTAGAGGCCCATGTGCTGTGCGATGTCAGTGCACGTTAAAGAACCTCAGGCGATTAAAACCTTCGGAGACATTAACTAAGGCATAGCCCATATCGTGAACATGAAGACAGGAGGGACTCCGACTTATAACTTTGTTTAATGAAGGTACAGTCGGGGACAAAAGTCTCCGGACCACGTGTTCCTCTAACGAAGCCGATAGCTTTGCTAATAGTCGGCGGCTGGGGACCACCCTTGTGGAGGCAAAAGTTAAATTTTTGTTCTTTCATCTCCACAAGTGCGGTCTCCAGCTGCTGTCTGATAGTAGAGCTATAAGCTTTGTTTGAGGAACACGTGGTCCGGAGACTTTTGTCCCCGACTGTACCTTTATATTTCTATATCGATCGGCACACTGCTGTAGGTACCGAGGAAGGCCACAGCAAGGACACGTGGACAAGACATCCGAAAGATACCACGCACGCTTTTTTTTTTTACTGGACGTTTTGTTTCATAAACGTTCATGAAACAAAACGTCCAGTATAAAAAAAAAAGTCTGTGTGGTTGCTGCGTGCTTCTGCGGTACCTGCAGCAGCGTGCACCCTCCTCTTGCGCTTCGCTTTTTTTTTACCCAAACAACTTATATGGTTCCGAAATTTCCTTGGCCCACCTTTAGCTGCGCGATCAGGGGATTACTTTATTTTACTCTGGACGAAGACCTATACAAGCAGTTTCTATCATCGATAAGATTCCCATTTTCGGTCTATTCCTTCCTCTCTGTTTCCCTGAAGCCACCCGTAGTTGTTCAATGACCTCCTTAAATTCCTTATTGCGTCAGCCTCGTGGTTTCCTTTTCCTTCCCAGCGGTTTGTAACTTTGCTTGTTCCATTTCCATACTGCTGAGTACTTCTAATTACAATCCCACTTTTCCATGGGGCGTTAATCTTATGCTTTCTCAACGCCTGCTGCTATTAGCGCTATTTGTTGGACGTTGAATTTTGCTTTCGTTTTTTTTTGTGTTTTATACATTTCTCTTTTGATCAGGGCACGCATATGCAGAATAATACATCTATGATCACATCCGAGGCTATACTCTCCCTCCTCGTCTATTTACATTTTGGAAAGCTTGCTGTACAGGGTGTTTCACGTAACTTGAACCAGTGATTAAAAAAAGTGGTGAATCGGATTTGGGTGCAACGAAAGACATATTGTTTCCCGTCGTGTGGCGCTCCTCAGTGTATCTTTAAAATTCTGTTTAATTAGTTAAGCATCAAATTAAGCAAGTTTCCTAATACTCACTTTAGAGGCACGTGCGTTCTGTTAAGTGTGTAGAGGGGGTTTAGAACGAATCGATTCAGTTTTTTGTAGCAACGTACTTCCTCCTGATCATCATCAGCCTGACTACGCCAACTGCTGGGCAAAGACCTCTCCCGTGTCTCTCTATCTAATAACCCTTTCTTTTTGCCAGCTGCGGCACCCGTATCCCCGCAATCTTCTTAATCTCATCCTCTCACCCAACTTTATGCCCCCCCCCCCCTCCCCCCTGTAGTGCCGGAGCCCACATTTCGCTGGCTGGCCTCTCTAAACAAGCGCTGCGCGCCCGCCGTCGCTCAAAGCAGGCCCAGACTCTCTCGGGCATGTCGCGGCGTGCAGCGTGACTCATGCCGTCTCGCTGGCGCCGACGCGGACCGTTCCTCCTCCCCTCCTCTCCGTCGGTGCGGGCTCCTCCGACGCGTCATCGGCCGTCGCCTCTCGACCATTGGTCTAATTTGAACGGTGGCCAGTGATTGGAGGATTTGAACGGCTGGCTGCCGTAACCGTTACCAGCGGCTTTAAAAGCGGAGCCGCGCTGAACCCGAGCAGCAGACGGGCAGCAGAAGAGCCACCACGCCGGAGCTCCGCTCGCCGCCGGGGCCACCTTCGTCTTTGTGCTAGCCCGTGGTGCTCTTGACCCTTGTATCATGTAAAAGCCCTTGTACATACTGTACATAAACGTCCTTTTACTCACCGTCGCCTCGACCGTTTCCTGACTCGGTCTCCCAGTCCCAACAGTGGTGGCAGCGGTGGGACGCCCCAGTCCCAACACCCCCTACTACGTTTGCCTTCTCTTGGAATCCGCTCCGTTACCCTGAAAGATCAGTGGTTATCTTGCCTTCGCATTACATTCCCTGAAAATGAAAATTGGTTTTGAGGAAAGGAAATGACGCAGTAATTGTCGCACATATCTCGGTGGACACCCTAACCGCGCCGTAGGGAAAGGGATAAAGGAGGGAGTGAAAAAAGAAAGGGGGTGGTGGTGGTGAAAAGCATTTATTCGGCTATATTGTAAGCAATTTATTTGCCTTCGTCGTCGTCGCCTCTCTGGCTGCGACTTCATTCTCTTTCACCTGATGATTCCCATCGTCATCGCTTGAGGCTGTTCGCTTGGAAGACGTCTCTGGCGAAAGGGCTAGAATAAACGTCTTACGTGAAGTCTTCTCTTACAATATTTACAGAGAGGTGCTTGCCCCTGAGAGGCCCCTAGTGGGTCTCGCCCCTTGCAATACTTGGCGGACTCCCTCATTCCGGGATCTCGTTGGTCATGACCACTGCGCACGTCCTCCGAACCAGGCCCTGTTGGGCGGATAGTTCCTGGCAGCCGGGCAGGGCCGCCCCCCAGTCCTCGCGGGTAGGGGAAGGGGTGATGGGGGGGAGAGAAAGATTTTTCATGCATGCCCAAACCATGTGGAAGGTGTCGGCCACCTCCTCACAAAATGAGCAGCGGCCTTCCAAAAAGGATTAAAGTGCTTGAGAACCGCCGGACACAGCAGGGTGTTTTTAATGTTTGTAAAGAGCCTGAGGAGAGTTCGTTCGCCAGCTTTACCCAGTCCCTTCATAGGAACCGGGTAGCGCCGGCGTGCGGCACGTTAGTGCTCAGCAAAGTCTTGAGAAGAAATAAGAGGGCTGTGACCTGGGTTAAGGTCCTCCGAAGGAATGCCTGGTGCCCGGTGAGTGAGTGCGCGGGCTACCTCATGGGCGGCTTCGTTACATGGCATGCCTTGGTGGCCGGGGACCCATATGATTGAGCGATGAGTTGGATCGCCGTCGCGAGTACTATGGTGAAGAATTTGGTAGAAGAAAGGAAGAGGGGCCGTCGTGGCGGTGGCGAAAAACATTTATCAACAATTAAACAATTACAGAGATGTGATTGGGGTAGGGCCCTATTGGCACCTTCCCCTCACAATACTAGGTGAAGCCCCTATTCCGTAATCGCATTGGCAAGCAACGCCATCCTCGTCCGTTGAACCGAGACCTTTTTTGGGTCTTGAGGTCTTGACAGCCGAACAGGACCGCCTCCCTGTCCTCTCTGGTGGGGTTGAGGCGGGGGGGGGGGGGGGGGGGAATAGATGGGCACTCCCAAACCATGCGGGAGGTGTCAACCACCTCCCCACAGAGCTGGCACGCGCCGTCAAAGGATGTGTTGAAATACTTAAGCCCCGCCGGGCACAGTACAGTGTTAGAGTTTTGATGAGGAGGCGCTCGTCAGCGCGTCCAGTCTCTTATAAGGGGTCGGGTAGTGCCGGTGCTCCTCCTTGTAGTAATCGGTGATTTGTTTGAATGTAAGGGCCAGATTGTGTGATTCGGAGTAGGCTTCCAAGGACAGGGAGATAGCCCGGGGAGAGAGTGCGCGAGCGGCCTGATCGGCCTGTTCGTTTCCCTGGAGTCCCTGGTGACCGTATGCCCAAATCAGGTTGCGTGAAGCTGGATCTTCGCATCGGCAGCTAAATTGCAGTATGCGCCAGGCAAGGGAGGGCCACTGAGCCACCGCGGCTCCGCTTAGGCCCCATTTATTCCTCTTGATTTCATCTACGATGTCCTTTGCCAGTTGCGGCCACCGTATCCCCGCAAGCTTCTTAATCTCATCCGCCCACCTAACTTTCTGCCGCCCCCTGCTACGTTTGCCTTCTCTTGGAATCCACTCCGTTACCCTTAAAGGGCAGCCCGCAAGGGCACCTTTTGTAACGAGGTGTTGGTGCTTGGCGCCACCACGGACCCTTAGTCCCCATACCGAAGCTGTCATCCGTACCGTGGCGATAGGTTGAAAGGTGGAGGGAAGAAACCTTGAACGGTGGCGGTCGAGGAAGTGGTCAATCCTCGGCCGATGGGCTCCTCGTCTGTCTACCAGGCGGGGAGTCCCGGGACCTTCCTCTGTGTATAAGGGTGAATCAGAGGCGACAAAGTATCAGGAACCCTTAGTTTATACATGCCGTATGGAAAAATCTGCAAAAAAATCTGATCGACCCCCGAAAAGGGGTCGCACCGATGTGCAGAAACTGAGTCCACAGAAGCCAGAAACGTTTGCGAAGTTTTTTATGCTGCACTCAAACACTAATGTACCGGTAGCCAACCTATCTGCATTTGTCATCGCCAACACCCTAAAAAGTTGTGTAGGCAAAGACTACAAAGCAAAAAAGGAACGAACCGGAGACCTCCTTGTAGAAATAAACACAAAAGAACAGAGCACCAAACTGATGTCATTACAGAATCTTGGAGAAATGAGCATACAGGTAACCCCGTACCGCACCCTGAACCACTCAAAGGGCGTCATATCTGAATATGAACTCCTACAGAGTACCGATGCAGAAATGGAAGAACTAGCCGAACAGGGAGTAATAGCAGCCCGACGAATAACCATCCGGAGAAACAATGCTGAAATCAAGACCAAACATATTGTACTAACTTTCAATAGCACAACTCTGCCTGACTCCATCCATGCCGCATACCTCCATTGTAAAGTCCGCCCATACATACCGAATCCGAGACGATGTTTCAAGTGCCAGCGCTTTGAACACAGCATGTTGGCCTGCCGAGGCAAACCCACTTGTGTCACATGCGCAGAAGACGCACATACAGAAGAAAGATGCGAACGCACACCAAAGTGCATCAACTGCAATGGCGCACATGGCGCGTACTCCAGGTCGTGCCCAGTCTGGAAAACAGAAAAACAAATAATAACTTTGAAGACCACAGAAAACCTGTCCTACCTTGAAGCAAAAAAACGCGTCTCTTTCCAACAGAAAGGGACATACTCTGAAGCGGTGACGCGGGGACCGCCGCCGCCTTCAGTTTCTGTCGGCACACAGGTCGATCCGGAGGACCTGGGGACGACAACCAAGTCCCCACCACAGAAGTCGGTGACACAGTCCACAGGGCTGAAAATTTCGCGGGAAGACCACGCGATCCTCGCCGGAGGCCCTCAGGCCCCACTTTCAGCAGCGGCATCCTCGGCGACAGACACCCAGAACAGCTCTGCTGAACTGGACCTGTTGCCCCACCCCTCTAAGAAGGCAACTGCTGACCCAAGAGACTCTGCCCCTGGAGCAGAGCATGATTCACTATTGCCAACAAAAAAGACGAATGCGAAGGCCACGGGCCATCGCAAACAAGAAACATCCTCCACGTCCACCGTGGAGGAGATGGATGTCAGCGAAAGTCCGCTGACATCTAAAACACACGTATCCGCGGATTCTCCGCGGAAATCCGGCGCCACGAAAGTGGCGATGGATACAACTCCTGGTTCGCCACCGCTGCAGCGGCGGCGAGACTCCCTAGAGAAAAAAAGGGAAACCACGAATCACTGCCCCTGAGAATAAGTAACTTTCCCCAATCCCCAACTTATCACAATGGAGTATCTAATACAATGGAACTGTAGAGGTCTACACAGAAACTACACAGACATAACCGATATGCTCAAAACAATGGCACCTACAGCTGTGTGCCTGCAAGAAACGAACCTTGGGCCACAGCACACAAACATCTTAAAAAAATATAATATTTTCCGGAAAGACCGAGTACAAGCTAGCCGACTCTCAGGAGGCGTCGCTATCATAACGCAAAGCGATGTCCCTGCAAGAGAGGTATCATTAAAGACGAACTTAGAAGCGGTCGCAGTAAACATCATTAGCCATAAAACAATAACAATATGCTCTGTGTACATACCACCACACAACACAATAGCCATGCATGACATAGAAGAACTTCTGGAACAGTTGCCAGAGCCATATGTAATAATAGGGGATTTTAACGCACACTCCTCATTCTGGGGAAGTGAGCATACTGATTCCAGGGGTCAGCTCATCGAGGATTTTATTCTTTCGAATAACATATGTTTAATGAATACGGGAAAAGCCACGTACTGCTGCCCCAGCTCTGGAAAAATGACCTGCCTCGATTTAGCATTTGCATCACCATCTGTTTTTAATGATTTTATTTGGGATGTTTTAGATGACTCCCGGGGAGGTGATCACTTACCTACGGTTTTAAAACTAACATCAGCTACATTCGTCCTCCCAACGAAGCCACGGCGATGGAAAATTCACCTCGCCGATTGGGCACTTTTCAGAACGAAGGCCACACTAGAAAAAGAATATGCCGAAACCCTTACTATAGAAGAACTAAATGAAAAATTTGTCACATTCTTAATATCTGCAGCAATAGAAGCCATCCCACAAACATCTGAAATTTCACGAAAAACACATAAAGTTGGGTGGTCAATGAATGCTCAATGGCTAAAAAGCAGCAAAACAAGGCTTGGGGCAACCTTCACAGATATCCCACTGCAGGAAACTTGCTCATCTTCAAAAGGGCTAGAGCCAAAGCACGATACATTAGACGCAGCGCAGAAAGGGCATCATGGCAAGAGTACATATCCTCCATAAACAGCTCAATATCATCAAAGAAAATGTGGGAGCAGGTGCGGAAATTCACAGGAAATTTTACTCTGTTCACATTTCCAATGCTAACAACACCCGGTACTCAAACAACATTAGAAGAGCAGGCCAACATATTGGGTGAGCATTTTTCCACAGTTTCAAGCGCATCCAACTACACACACACATTTCAAAAGCACAAAACAATAGTAGAAAAACAAAGCCTGCCCTTTGGAACATGCATACATGAAGACTACAATCAGCTTATTACCATGCAGGAACTAAACACAGTACTAACATCCGGTAAAATGACAGCACCAGGCCCAGACAATATACATTATGCCATGCTTGCTCACCTCTCTGAGGCTGCCATAGAGGCTCTCCTAAAATTTTTCAATAAAATATGGATGAGTGGAGAAATCCCCCAAGCATGGAAAGAAGCAATCATAGTACCCTTTCTAAAACCTGGCAAACCACAAACTAGTCCCACCAGTTACAGGCCAATAGCACTAACTAGCTGTATAGCAAAATCATTCGAAAGCATTCTAAACATCAGACTAACCTTCATACTTCAGTCCCAGCAACTTTTAGATATACACCAGTGCGGTTTTAAAAAGACATGTTCCACAACCGATCACCTTGTACGCTTTGAGAACACAGTCCGGGAAGCGTTCATCCACAGCCAACACTGTATCGGAGTCTTCTTTGATCTGGAGAAGGCTTACGATACCACGTGGAGGTTCGGTATCCTCCGTGACCTAGCGGACGTAGGTATCCGCGGCAGGATGCTGAGCTGCTTCCTGACCAATCGAACGTTCAGAGTCCGCCTAGGCGCAACCTTCTCTAAGACTTTTATCCAAGAAACTGGAGTGCCCCAAGGGTGCGTCCTCAGCACGACCTTATTTGTCATCAAAATGAACTCCATAGGAAAAGTAATCCCAAAATCGATAATGTACTCAGTTTACGTAGACGACCTCCAAATAGCATGCACGTCTTCCAGCATACCTACCTGTGAGCGGCAAATACAAATAACAATAAATAAACTGGCTACCTGGGCAGATAGAAACGGATTTAGATTTTACCCTCAGAAAACAGTAGCGGTTCTGTTCTCTTTGAGACGAGGTCTACAGGCCGACCCCACACTATATTTAAACCAAACCCCACTACCTGTCAAACAAGAGCATAAATTCCTAGGGATAACTTTCGATAAAAAGCGCACTTTCTTGCCACATATAAACAGCTTAAAGAAAAAAGCTTCCCTGGCCCTCAATGTGCTGAAAATACTATCAAGAAAACGCTGGGGGTCTGATAGAGCTTCCCTGTTACATATATATCGTTCTCTGGTTCGCTCTAAGTTAGACTATGGGTCCATAGTATATGGCTCAGCAAGACCGTCCTACATAAAACGACTCGATCCTGTCCACAATTTTGGTTTAAGGTTGTCTTCCGGTGCTTACAGAACTTCACCAATAGCAAGTCTGTATGTGGAAACTAATGAACCTTCCTTAGAAGATCGAAGAACAGCACTAACTTGTACATACATCCTCAAAATCCTTTCTCAGCCCAAACATCTCTGTTACCCAATTGTCACGAAATGCCCATCCCGAATACTCTTCAACAACAAGCCCCATGCGATTAAGCCGTTGCTCTTGCGCTTCGAAGAAAAATGTCAAACTCTGAACATACTAAACGAAATAAAAAATATTGCCCCAAGACACGAAGCGCTACCACCGTGGTACACTCTCCCCACAGTGTGTGACGTCACACTAACACGCCTCAGGAAAACCTGTACACCACACGACCATATAATACAAGAATATCTAGCACTACAAGAAAAATACAGAAATTACACGTCATTTTATACTGACGGGTCAAAAACTCATGCTCATGTAGGAAGCGCAGTAATACAAGGAGAAAATAAAAATGCAGTACGACTGCCGTCTTGTGCTACAGTTTTCACCGCTGAGTGTTATGCCATTCGTGTTGCGGTACAGAAAATAACAAATGAAAACATCAAAAACAGCATCATTTATACAGATTCACTGAGCGTTCTTACAGCATTAAAATCCAAAAATGCCACGGAGTCACTGATAGGAAGCATCATACACAACATAGTAAAGATCACAACACAAAAACATGTTATAAAATTCTGCTGGGTTCCCAGTCACGTTGGCATTAGGGATAATGAGAGAGCCGACATGTGTGCTGCACAAGCCGGAACCATGGAAATAAAACATGTGATTTTGCCTCCTAGGGATTACATGAAGTTAGTACGTAGCAAACTAAGAGCCAAATGGCAAGCCTCATGGGAAAATGAAGGAAACAACAAGCTGCATACTGTAAAGCCCATTTTAAAAGAATGGAAATCATGCCGCCATAAAGAGCGTTTTATCGAAGTAATTTTATGTCGTTTACGCATAGGTCACACACACATCACCCATAACTTCTTATTAACAAAAAAAAAGACAGACCTTTGTGTGAAATGTGTGGTGAGGAGCTCACAGTAAATCACATTTTAATTTCTTGTTCGCATCTCGAAGTACTTAGAAAAAAGTTTTTTACGGCATTTTACAATGAACACATTCCATTTCATCCCGCATTGCTTTTAGGCGAGCAAACACTTGTCGAGTTTTCACTTGTTTGTAAGTTTCTAAAGAAAGCCAATGTTTTAAATCTATTATAATGTAACCTCTGTACACTTGACATAACATCATCTAACCTTGTGTTTGGCGCATGATAGCCATACTAGCTTATGCGCCATAAAACCCCATATAACGTAACGTAAGCTTAAAGGGCAGCTGCACCACTTTTTGAGAATTTCGCGATGTTCAAGGATTCAAATCTATATAGGGTGTAGGTAAAGCATGCCAAGTTTTTTTGCACTAGCATTTAAAATGGTCACGTAATCGACGATTGAATTTTGCGCTTCTCCTCAAAGCACCAAATGAGTGCGGGGAAGTTTAGCGTGACGTCACAGAAGGTATGATTTCAAGTTACCGCTGCCGTCAGCCACACACTAGCGTTCCTTGTTGAATGCTGCCTAACAACGTTCGGAGGGCATTGCCTTTGGCGACGTTGGTTTTTCCTTCAAATTGGGCGTGTATGCATTGAAAATGTACCGATACCTTCGATGACGTCATCATGCCCCCCCCCCCCCCCCCTTGGCGTTGTGCTCTGCGGAGAAGCCCGAAGGCCGTCGCGATTTTAATCGGCGATTACTTCACCATTTCAAATGCTAGCCCAAAAGGACTACGCATGCTTTACCTGCAAGTTTCACACATCCGACCCATTTAAGCTCATCGATTTCTGAAACCAATGCAATTGCCCTTTAACGACAACCGGTTATTTTGCTTTCGTATTACATGCCGTGCCGAAGGCCATTTTCTCCTCTTGATTTCGACTGGGATGTCCTTAACCAGCGTTTGTTCTTTCACCCACTCCACCCGCTTCCGATCTCTTAACGTTACACCTACGATTTTTCTTTCCATAGCTCGATTCGTCGTCCTTAGCTTAAGCTGAACCCTTTTCGTTAGCCTCCATGTTTCTGCCTCATAGGTGAGTACCTGTAATATACATCCGTTGTATACTTTTCTCTTGAGGGATATTGGTAAACTACCATTCATGATATCTGAGAGAGCCTGTCATGTGCGGTCCACCCCATTCTTATTCTTTCAGTTAATTCATTTCATTTATTGTTTTCTTAAACGCCTGAAGGCATTACATAAGGGGGGACGTATTGTTGAAACGGCGTAAGGCGATGTGAACATGCATAACAAACAGGAAATCAAACGTGCACACTCACATGGCAAGGGCTCCAACCATGACAGGATTCGACAACAGGTGATACACCACTCTTGAAAGACAGATTAAACAATATTTGCTGCAAAGTGCGCTTATGCGACCAGGATCTGTATGAGATGAATTTTTATTTTCTCCCGGAATGTTTTGTGATCAGTGCATGAAACGATGTCGTTAGGCTGTGAATTCGAGTGTTCTCGCGTTGGCAAAGAATGGGTTGTTGTAAGCATTCGTGCGGGCACCCTATGCGTGCTATCGGGTTTCCGTGGCTGAGCCGTAAGGACGTTCGTAGTGACGTGGTTAATAGAGTGTGTCGTGTTCTCGTGCTATGACAAATGTATTGAGTAATCATAGGCGGGAAACGACAGGGCGTGACTCGGAGGGACTGCTTGAGGGCGGTGACGCCGGTTTCTCTTGAGTAACATGAAGTAATGAACCGAGCTGCACGATTTTGGATCGATTCCAAATCGACGGTGAGATATGATTGCCATGGGTGCCAGATGGATGATGCACACTATAATTTTGGCCGTACAAATGTTTCGTACGCCAGCTGTTTTATGTTAGGGGATAGTTGTAATGTGGGTGACCCATGAAAATGATGGTGCGAGATGTACACCTAGGTGATTATAAGATATTGCAGCGGTGATCGGCACTGATGAGATACTGTTAGTGTGCACATGCGATATGGTGGGTTTGTGAGTGAAGGAAAATGATGTGCATTCAGATAGATGTAATGGCGCTCGCCATTTTTCGCACCATGATGCAATAACGTCAAGGTCCTGTTGCAAAACAAGGTTATCAGTCGGGATATTTATTGCATTATAAATGGCGAATCATGCGCGAAGACTCATAATTTGCATTGAATGTTAGAGGGTAGGTCGTTAATGTATATTGCCACCGCCCGACCAATCAGTGGCGCCGTACCGCGGCCGAACTGTTTAAGCAGGGACTTGCCAAGCCTTGGGCATTCGAGGTGATCGAAGATCGTCGTCTTCCTCGCTCGAGCTGCCTGCTGGCTGGCACGCCCACCTCGTCTAATTAGAACCTGGGCTATTTCTTCACCCGTTTGTCGGTGACATATTTGGTGGAGGTGCGGGGTAACGTCCCATGTACTCGGATTGCGAGGACACTCTCGACACCTGTTCTCCACGCGTGGACACAACACCCGTCCACAAAGCGAGCCGCCGTCTGCGAGGCCTACAACCGGAGTTCAGCCAACTGACCGCGCCGGTAAGGGCGGTAAGAGCAATGACCTCAACCGTGGCTAGCCAGACGACTCAGCATTCCGGGAATGCCCCGCCATTCGTCCTTCACGCACCTCGGACGCCGCCGCCGTTCCACGGGGACAGGTTCGAGGACGTAGAAGACTGGTTGGCCAGCTTTGACCGAGTGGCGGGCTTCAACGAATGGGACGGCGAGCGCAAATTGCGCAATGTCTACTTTGCGCTGCAGGACTCAGCCAAAACATGGTATGAAAATCACGAAGCCTCCTTTACCACCTGGGAAGTGTTTCGTCGAGAACTCCTAGCGACGTTTACCACCAGCGAACGAAAAGAAAAGGCTGAACGCGCTCTGCACTCGAGGTCCCAGCAGTCCAACGAGAGCGTCGCGATGTTCGTCGAGGACATGACGCGTCTATTCAATCGGGCCGACCCTGCTATGCCAGAGGCGAAGAAGGTGCGCCACTTAATGCGCGGCGTAAAAGAACAGCTATTTGCCGGACTTGTCCGTGACCCGCCAAGAACAGTGGCCGACTTCACAAGGGAGGCAACGAGTATTGAGCGCTCTCTGCAGGAACGGGGCGCGCACTACGGACGTGAGGCTACTGTAGCAGCCGCTTCCCAGTACACGCCTACGTCGCTGCCCGCCGAGGAACTTCGGGAGCTTGTAAGAAGCGTTGTGCGCGAGGAATTGGCGAAACTTCGCTTGGAAGCTCCACAGGCCAGTGTCGCTGCCGTAACGGACGTAGTCCGTGACGAAATCCGACGAGCTGTGCAGCCGCCCTCAGCTCCACACCCGGCGCCCTCTGTTATGACGTACAGCGAGGCACTACGAAGTCCTGGGCCAGCGATGCAAGCCTTTTCCCCAGTCGTTCCCATGCCAGTGCCATCACTGCAGTACCCGAGCGCAGCAGTACCATCTGTGCCGCAGGAGTACAGGCCCCGCATGAGCAAAGCGCACGTGTGGCGTACGCCAAACAATCGGCCGCTCTGTTACCACTGCGGGGAGCCCGGGCACATCCTCCGCCACTGCCCCCACCGCAGAATGGGTTTAAGAGGGTTTTCACCTGACGCACCTCGACCGCGCTACGGTGAAAGGCCACGGGATATCGAGCTGTACCTGGCTGATAACGTGCAGTCCTCGACCCCGCAGCGGCGCCAGTCCAGATCGCCATCCCCAAGGCGGTTCTCTTCGCCCGGCCGCCCATCGACCTCTGGCCAGTTCAGAGGTGCGTCCCCTCGTCGGGAAAACTGAAGACGGCGTCCTCCGGGGGTAGGGCCGCCGCTACTGGACCGTGTCAAGAGCCTCCATTCGAAGATTCGCCGCGACGCTCCGACCGACGACGACCTGACCCGGCGACCTCAACGACGCGCTGCGACCGACTGGTTTCTGCCGAAATTCCGGTATCCGCTGACAACCACGACGTTACTGCACTGGTGGATACCGGCGCCGATTTTTCTGTAATGAGCAGTAGGTTAGCCACGGCCCTGAGGAAGGTACTGACCCCTTGGTCTGGGCCGCAGATCCGGACAGCTGGTGGCCACGTCGTAACTCCGATCGGTGTCTGCACTTCGCGAATCCAGATCCGCGGAGTTACTTTCCCTGGTTGCTTTGCTGTGTTACCCGATTGCTCCAAGGACCTCATACTCGGTTTGGATTTTCTTCAAGAGTACGGTGCCGTTATCAATCTACAGGAGCTCATCGTGTCGTTTTCCACCCAAGGCCCTGTCGACGACGATACCGAGCCACGCAGGGCTAAGCTATGCGTCTGTGCCGACCAGGTAGTAATCCCGTCAAGAGCCAGCATGTTTGTTACCGTAGAGTGCGATAACAGCCCCAGCACTCGTGGCATCGCTGAAACCAACATCTCGCTGCTCCTTGGTCGGCAAGTCTGTGTTGCTCGCGGAATTATTGAATTGAACAGTGGGCGAACCGAACTTCTGGTGACCAATTTTGGTTCTGAACCTCAGTGTTTGCCTGGCAGAGCAGCTATTGCGTATTTCGAAGAACTTTGTGAATTCGCGGGACAGCACGCGTTGTCCGAAATCCCGGCATCAGTGGAGGCCCCGACCACTCCCATAAAGACCGACGTCAACCCGAACCTCCCGTCTCATCAGAAACGCTGCCTGGAGAGCATTATCGACTCTTTCCGCGACTGTTTTGCCTCGACCTCTAAAGTTAGGCAGACTCCGCTCACAAAGCATCGCATTATTGTCGACGCAAACCAGCGACCGTTATACCAGCCGCCTTATCGGGTCTCTTCGAAGGAACGCGACGCTATTCGCCGACAAGTTCAAGAAATGCTCCAGGACGACGTGTTACAGCCGTCGACGAGCCCGTGGGCATCGCCTGTTGTTCTTGTGGCGAAAAGGGATGGCACCCTACGGTTCTGTGTTGATTACAGGCGTCTCAACAAAGTCACCAAAAAGGACGTTTATCCTCTCCCGCGGATTGATGACTCCCTGGACAGGCTACGCCACGCCACGTATTTCTCGTCACTAGATTTACGTAGTGGCTATTGGCAGATCGAGGTGGACGAGCGCGACCGGGAAAAGACCGCCTTTATTACACCGGATGGTCTGTACGAATTCCGGGTGCTCCCTTTCGGACTGTGCTCGGCTCCTGCCACCTTCCAGAGAATGATGGACACCGTGCTTGCCGACCTAAAATGGCAGTCCTGCCTCGTCTACCTGAATGACGTTGTCATCTTCTCCGCTACGTTCGAAGAGCACCTGAGGCGCCTGCGCACCGTGTTCGCCGCCATTCGTTCAGCCGGTCTTTCCCTCAAGCCCGAAAAGTGTCACTTCGCTTTCCAGGAGTTGAAGTTTCTGGGCCACATCGTGAGCGCTAAGGGGGTAAGCCCTGATCCCGATAAGACAGCCGCCGTCGCTGCTTTTCCCATGCCAACCGATAAGCGAAGTGTGCGCCGCTTTCTGGGCCTCTGCGCCTATTATCGGCGTTTTGTGCGGAACTTCTCCCAGATTGCTGAGCCCCTCATCCGCCTCACAAAAGATGCCGAACCGTTCTTCTGGGGCCAGGAGCAACAACAGGCCTTCGAAGACCTCCGCAGTCGTCTGCAAAGTACGCCCATCCTTGGCCACTTCGACGAGTCAGCCGACACTGAACTGCACACAGACGCCAGCAACATCGGCCTCGGTGCGGTCCTTGTGCAGTGGCAGGATGGTCTCGAACGCGTAATCGCATACGCAAGCCGCACCTTGTCACGCTCGGAGGCGAACTATTCCACTACTGAAAAAGAATGCCTGGCAATTGTGTGGGCAGTGACCAAATTTCGTCCATATTTATACGGCCGCCCGTTTCGAGTTGTCAGTGATCACCATTCGCTGTGTTGGCTAGCGAACCTGAAAGATCCCTCGGGGCGGCTTGCACGCTGGAGCCTTCGTCTTCAAGAGTTCGATGTCATCATCGTTTATAAGTCCGGTAGGAAGCACAGTGATGCCGACTGTCTGTCTCGTGCCCCTGTCGAGGACAACCGAGCTGATCCCGACGACGATTCTGTGTTTCTCGGCGCCATCTCCACGTCCGTCCTCACTCAACACCAAAGAGACGACAGTGAACTCCGGCCTCTCATTGAGTATCTTGAAGGAAGCGCAGAGTCGCCCCCGCGACTCTTCTCACGTGGTCTGTCGTCATTCTGTTTGCGCGATGGCGTTCTGTATAAGAAAAACTACCGCCCGTCGGAAGCTGTCTATCTGCTCGTCGTACCTGCGGCTTTGCGCGAAGAAGTCCTGCAGGCGTGCCATGATGACCAATCTTCTGGTCACCTGGGTTTTTCTCGCACTTTGGCGAGGATACGCCAAAAGTACTACTGGCCCAGGGTTGCGGCAGTTGTACAGCGTTACGTCCGAACTTGCCGCGAGTGCCAACGTCGCAAGACGCCACCGACTAAGCCTGCCGGACTACTACAGCCCATTGATCCGCCACAAGCAGGGTGTCGAACCGGAACCGAACCTGAACCCGAAACCGGAACCGAACCCGAATTTTCACCCGGAACCGGAGCCGAACCGAACCCATATTTTTTTCGCCATCTTGGAACTGAACCCGAACCGGAACGATTCAAAGGAACCGTTCCGAACCGGTTCGGAGCTCGGTTCAGCCCCGCTTTCTTTTGCAACCCGGCACACTTCTTTTTTTTTTCAGACAAAATGAGATAGCCTAGCGCGTAGGTTTATCCATCCCAAGCTGTCTGTGCTGGAAAGTGGGAGAATGGCACCCAGTACATGAGACGACAAAAGTGAATGAAGTATGGTGTGTGGAAAGAAACCTAATCGACTCTTCTGTAATGTACTAGCGCCAATTCTAAAGCTCTGTAAGTCAGGTTTATGTGAAATATTGAGTTATTACTTCTCGTTTTCATGTTTGCGTATGGTTTTAATCAAATTGTTAGCACTGATCTAACTCAATAAAGGACCATAGACACCAAATTTTTCCTTGCGCATTTTCTTCTTTCAAACGATGATTTCGACATTGGTATACATGGAGCACCTCGTGGTATTTGCCTACAGCCAAAACATAATTTGTTTTCGAATTTCTTCGTGACGTTGTTTTAGTTTCATCAGCAGAACGATGGCTGTTACCTGTAGTTAAATTTAGGTTACATGAGGCACGAAATAAACCGGCAATGTAACTGCTAGTAAGTCGTTTGTTGTAATTATAGCCTTTGACGCAGGCTGGTTTATGTGCACTAGTGAGTCAAAACGAAGTATCAGCGTCTATTTCACAGTTTTTGCAGGCCTCACGTGACAGTTCAACTACAAGTCACAGCATTTTTAGGTTGATGAAACCGAAACAGCATGGAGAATAAATTCTTTTCTAAATTATTCAGCGGCCGTAGGTGAATACCGTATGGTGATCCACGTATCCCAATATCTAAGTCATCGTTTGAAAGAAGAAAGCACGTAATAAAATTTGTGTGCACAGTCCTTTAAGCACCGATTGAGAATGCCTTCCCTTTATTTGTGTCATTTACCACAAATATATGAAACATTAGCGCAACGACCCAACAACGCTGTGGCAGTGGTTTTTGGGAAAAGGAAATGGCGCAGTAACAGTGTCAAGGGAAGGGGGAAGGTGGGAGTGAAAGAAGAAAGGAAGGAAGAGGTGCAGTTGGGGAGGGCTTCGGAATATTTGGACTTCAACATGCACTGACACCACACTAGCCACCGTAACCACACAGCACATGGGTGCCTTTTGCGTTTCCCTCCAACGAAACGCCACCGGGTTCGAACCCAGGTACACCGAATAAGTAGCCGAGTGTCAAAAACACTGAGCCACCGCAGTGGGTAGAGCAAAATTTACTTTTAGAAGCGTTAGTCGTCACCGACAGCAGGTACTAAATAAAACCCTTAACGATGGGTCAGTGGTGCAATAAAGAAAAAAAAAATGCCGCGGTGGCTGTGGAGCTCGGCTGCTGATCCAAGGTTGCGTCGCATCCGAGTCACGTGCACAATCACATGACCACGTCTGGTGAAGCGGCGGTCGGAGCAGCGGTGAACCACGTGGTCTTACGTCACAGCCACACCTCCGGCGCTCTAATCTACTGAAGGTCAAAATGCAGTACTCGATGACCTTGGCGAAATATGACGTGATAGAGCTCTCGCTCCAAAACTCTGGCTGGTTATGTTAATTTGGAGTCCACCATTACAGCGTCCATCGTATAGAGGCCGTGTATACTCGACACGTCAAACACAAGATATTATTACTGTTATTACCAAATAAAGGATGGACAAATTGATGCAGCTTTTTTTTAGAATCCGAATATTCTTTTTTGCACGTGATGGAAAAAAGCGAGAAAAGGCAGACTCTTGGCAGTGGTGAAGCTATACTTATAAGCAAAAAATTAAATACTGATTACACAAAGGGGCAATGCCGAAATGCATGCGTTCGCTTCCATGTGATAGTGATTACGGCCAGAAAGATGCTACTGCAATGAGATGCAACTGCGATGAAATGATTCCGTTACGCCGACATCGGCTACATCGGGTGCAGGCGAGTGATGGGGGGTGGTGGGAGGGGTGAAGGTTTACCAGTGAGTGGCCGGATGTGCGCTTGCTGGGGTGTGCATCAAGTGTGGAGGCCACACACACACACGCACGCACGCACGCGCGCACGCGCGCGCGCGCACACGCACGCACGCACGCACGCACGCACGCACGCACGCACGCACGCGCGCGCGCACGCACGCGCGCGCGCGCACACACACACACACACACACACACACACACACACACACACACACACACACACACACACACACACACACACACACACACACACACACACACACACACACACACACACACACACACACACACACACACACACACACACACACACACACACACACACACACACACACACACACACACACACACACACACACACACACACACACACACACACACACACACACACACACACACACACACACACACACACACACACACACACACACACACACACACACACACACACACACACACACACACACACACACACACACACACACACACACACACACACACACACACACACACACACACACACACACACACACACACACACACACACACACACACACACACACACACACACACACACACACACACACACACACACACACACACACACACACACACACACACACACACACACACACACACACACACACACACACACACACACACACACACACACACACACACACACACACACACACACACACACACACACACACACACACACACACACACACACACACACACACACACACACACACACACACACACACACACACACACACACACACACACACACACACACACACACACACACACACACACACACACACACACACACACACACACACACACACACACACACACACACACACACACACACACACACACACACACACACACACACACACACACACACACACACACACACACACACACACACACACACACACACACACACACACACACACACACACACACACACACACACACACACACACACACACACACACACAGTGCGGTTATTTTTGGGAAGGGAGGCTAAACTGCTAACGCAGTAAAAAGGACAACTATACGAGTATGCACACTCCGAATTGGATTCGTATCAGTGGCGGCGCAACAGAAAACCTCCGTTTGGAGCTGCCTTAGGTTACTCCGCCGTCTCCGAGGCTTCTTTTTATCGTTGTTGCATGAAATATTAGGAACCTCTATGACATTCCTCGTGCCTTGCTTGATCTCCTTGAATTCAGAGATCTCAGCATAAGTCCTTACGCCACCATGGCTCCTTTACTCCGCCCGCTCATCGAAATTTCGGAATGAGTCAGGAGATTGAGCTTGAGCAGCATATTCCTTCAGCGGTAAAGAGCACTCTTCTCTGAACAGCAACCTCGTTGAACGCGGGGGTTCTGCGTGTTGATCCATCATACGGGTGTTCCACACGCTAAGCAGTCCTACGAACACCAAGAATTCGCACGGAATTCCGGAGTCTTTCGTCGCAGACAGAAATGTTATTGTGAAGTGCATGATCTCAATGTCCATTTTTAGAGACTGCTGAAGTATGCCCCAAAAAACGCAGCATCACGACTTTGTTGCTCAGTAATTTCTCGTTGCTCTCGCGAGTAGCAATTCACTGACCACGGCACAAACGCCTCCTTAGCGCAAAGGTACGTCCTAACACGTAAGATCCACGTTTGAAGCGTGAAAAATGTTTTTGCGGCCGATTGAAACTACAGTAAAGCCCATTTATAACGAACCTGACGGTCACGCGGATTCCGTTCGTTATATCTGATGTTCGTAGTGGACTCTTCGTATAAAAGCCAAAAATACTAAGACCACTAGAAGTGGCGTTTATTTCTTATAAAACTGCTTTATGCGCGCCTACTTGTGCAAAGCAGATCGTGCAGCGGCTCTTTCCAGGCTATCTAGGGTGGTCAGTTAATCCTCGTGGAGACCCTTGCTGCCAACTATCAAATTTAGCGACGGGTGTATAACTGATCGTGGTTGAAGTGTCCACAGCAGCTGGTAACAGGTCGGCCACATAAAAAAGATTCCTGAGAGTACGGGAGTGCTTGTACTTGGTGTTCGTCTTCGTCACAGCCCGCGCTTCTGCAATTTTGTGGTCTACAGGAACGTAGTTATACAGGGTGTTTCGCCTAAGACTTTCTGCAATTTTTAAAAATAAGCTATTTGAATTAGATGCACGCTTTTTCTGGCATAGCATTGTCAGTGGTGTAGTACAACATAATTCAACTAAGACGTGCTAACTAGCAGGTTTGTTAACCAATATTTAATAGTTAAATTTTAAACTATTACCATTGGGCTCCTTAATTATTGAGAGGCATGTAGCCCACCGTAAGTAATGTCCATATACGTTTTTAGAATTTCGAGAACGCGATTATCCTCGGCGCTGTGGCCCAACAAATTTTGACTGTTTCGACGAGTTAGGTTCACTGGAGAGGTTGCTTTGCCTGCAAGCTTCTCAAATCGCATGTATTTTGGCGCGATGTAGGCGAAATTTGTTGGGCCACAGCGCCGAGGATAATCGCGTTCTCGAAATTCTAAAAACGGATATGGACATTACTTACGGTGGGCTGCATGCCTCTCAATAATTAAGGAGCCCAACGGTAATAGTTTAAAAGTTAACTATTAAATATTGGTTAACAAGCCTGCTAGTTAGCACGTCTTAGTTGAATTATGATGTACTACACCACTTACAATGCTATGCCAGAAAAAGCGCGCATCTAATTCAAATAGCTTATTTTTAAAAATTGCAGAAAGTCTTAGGTGAAACACCCTGTATATATATCTAAGGAAACATCTGGCCAGCCATGGATCAACGAAGCGTTGTCACACATCTACATGCGTCCGGTCACGTGTGTTTTCGAGCTGCTTCTGTCGTTCCTGTGCTTATGCAGCGACGAAAGTAGCGCAGCGCTCGTGGCACAGAGTGCATCAGTTGCACTGGCCGCTGTATGACGCTACCTGCACGTGGCAGCCGCGCAAAAGATGGAGCCGTCTGGGCAGGCTATGCATACCACGTGACCAGCCCGTAGCTAGCCCGCATGGCTAGCAAGGCTTTAAAATTCTCAAATCGCTGCTGTTACTTGATCCACGACCATGGTCAGTAGCTTCGATTTCGACGATGCCCCTTTCTCACACCCACCGCGCTTCTTCCACTTGAGAGGCTTTGCCCAGCCGGCGAACACGCAGGCAGTGATCGCCCTCATTTGCCGTCGACGCGGGCTTGGCCTGCGGTTATACTTACTCTTTGAATAGGGAATTATAGCATATCATTACCGTGTTTACGTTACTGTGTACAGTGTTCCCAGACGCCAGATTTTCCGGTTAGCGCTGCGCACTGCAGTGCCGCCTTTTATCGCATTTTTGGGTCGACATGTTCATTCCGGAGCGGTGTCGTGAAGGTTGAGAGGCGTTCTCTCACTCCGCGCTTACTGGAAGCACGACCTCTTCAACTTTGAGGATAGTTTACCGCGCCTCCTCGTTCGCTATAACCGAGTGGTGCGGCAAAAGTTTTTAGTTGTATCTGCGACGAATTGTCTTTGCCCTTATGCATATTTTCTCGGTAACACCGCACCCGTTCGTAATAAGCGAGCGTTCGTCATATCTTCGGCCGTTGGGCTGGACTAAATCCACTGAATTCGTATCAAGAAATGCTAGGTAAGGCTGAAGATATATGGGTAGAGGAATTAATGACCGATCACAGAATTTGTCGTCTGTTTTGTGGAGAGGTCGTACAGGTGTTCCAAGGAACAGCGAAGAGGGAGAAAACCGAATGGATCAGCGACAAGTTCTCTCACGACCTTGTCCAGAAAAGACAGACGAGCACTGAGCCGCCTATTAAGCACAGCTCCCAGAAAGGGTTTGTTTGTAGTTTAGAAGATAAGTACCCTGAAACAAGTTGGTGAACAAATGGTGCACGACACATTCACCACACTCTACCAGGCGCAAAAAATTCTGTAGAGGCACAGGCTCCCTTTGATAGCCCCCAGGAAAAGTTACAAAAATTCTACGTAGTGCAAGTACACCTTCTTCCTAGCAGAATGCTGCACTTGCAAGAATGTTGCAACGCAACATCCAAACGAAGATGTTACCAATTTGTGTCTGTGCAGAAACGAAGCGCCTCAACCTAACCTATCCAAGCGCGTTTTTTTTTTCATCATACTCTTTTTATCAGAATAAAAGAGGTCGACGTCATCATAACAATTCATAGTCGTAATTTCCCACTATACTAGTAAGAATACACGATTAGCTGTCTTTTTTAAGATACTGAGTTACAGGGGCTTTAGATATATAACGCGAGTCACAAAGGCTATTTCGAAGAGGAGATTTCAATAAAATATGTTTTGGTATGCTCAGTGTGTCGAGGCTCTCGTTCGGGGGGTGGGGGGGGGGGTGACTGGCAAGTCGATTTCGGGACGACGAAAAGGTGTCTGTCTGTATATAGGAGCCTATGCATGGCAGCTCCGTTTCTCAATAGTGCGCGGGAACGTAGAGGCCGGGTGCGGCGGTCATGTCGGCGCCCGCGTAAGTGCACTGCATACGAAAAATTACCGACTGACTCGAGCTTCAAAGAGATCAATTTCTCGCACGACGGGGTCTCCGAAATCGCTCAAGCTGGAGAGTTTTGTAGATGCAAAATCCACCGGCTTTTCTCCTCATATATCATCAGACGGATTATAGCATACACATAGCCGTACATTACATTTCAAGTTTATTTCACTTTACGGCTCTTGCCTTAAATTCGTCTTTTTGCCGCGGACAATAAATAAAGTGGGTAAAGTGAGAAAACCTCTAATTGAAAACATTTTTGCATTTTTTATTTTATATATCGATGCAAGAAAAGTAAACACCATAACAAGGTTGATTAAAACTCATCTAAGTTCTAATTTTTTTTTTGCCCTGAACCCGTTTGAACCGGTTCGAACCGGTTCAGTACGGTCCGAACCGGTTCGAACCGGAACGGAATGTCGCTCTGGAACCGAACCCGGAACTGAACCCGAAAGGGGTGAACCCGAACCTGAACCGAACCCGACAAAATTCCGGTTCGACACCCTGGCCACAAGTCCCCTTCCACCAAGTCGGCATGGACTTACTCGGCCCCTTTCCGCAGTCCTCGCTGGGTAACCGCTACATTGTGGTGGCCACCGACTACCTCAGCCGGTACTGTGAAACTAAAGCTCTTCCCCGTGGTACCGCTGACGAAATTGCGAACTTTTTCGTTCAAAACATTGTGCTTCGTCATGGTGCCCCCCTCGTCGTTATAACTGACAGGGGAACGGCGTTCACCTCGGCCCACACACAGGAGGTTATGCGCCTTAGCGGCACGAGTCACCGAAAAACAACCGCTTACCACCCTCAAACGAACGGACTCACCGAACGGCTAAACAAGACGATCGCCGACATGATCTCCATGTATGTTGACGCAGACCACCGGAACTGGGATGCCATACTCCCTTACGTCACTTTCGCCTATAACACTGCACTACAGGAAACGACGCGTTTCACTCCGTTTCGTTTAGTGCATGGTCGCGAAGCCACCACCATGCTGGATGCAATGTTGCTTCCAACTAGTACTACCTCAACTGTTGTGGGTGCTGACCACTTCGTTCGTCACGCCGAGGCCGCCCGCCAACTCGCTCGACAGCGCATCCGGCACCAGCAAGCCCACGATGCTCGCCGCTATAACCTCCGTCACAGAGCTGTTAGTTACCAGCCCGGCGAACAAGTCTGGGTTTGGAGCCCAATCCGCATGCGTGGACGCTCCGAAAAGCTTCTGCGCCGATATTTCGGCCCCTACGAAGTACTCCGCCAAGTAAGTGAGGTGAACTATGAGGTCCTTCCCCAAGGAACAGTTCGCTCCTCCAGACGGCCGACCTCCGAAGTTGTCCATGTCGCACGGATGAAGCCATACCACGCCCGCTAGCGCTACAGGCATGTCTACACCTGCCGCCGGACACATGCAGCGTCCCTTCTCTTCGTGCTGCCCATTGCTGCGGCACCGAGTCGGTGCCCTTCAGAGAGGGGGAGCAATGCCACCGCCCGACCAATCAGTGGCGCCGTACCGCGGCCGAACTGTTTAAGCAGGGACTTGCCAAGCCTTGGGCATTCGAGGTGATCGAAGATCGTCGTCTTCCTCGCTCGAGCTGCCTGCTGGCTGGCACGCCCACCTCGTCTAATTAGAACCTGGGCTATTTCTTCACCCGTTTGTCGGTGACAATATTAAGAAAAGTAGTGGTGATAGGCCGGCCCCTTGGGGGACACGTGATGTTACATCTCGTAAGGGTGACTACAGGTTTTCTTACTGAATTTGATCCTAGTGCCAGTGGAAATAATCTATGCGCTGACTGATATAATCTGCGTGCCATGAATTTAATCTGAGTGCAAAACATTTAATCCACGCGCCAGCGTATTTAATCCAAGCGCCAACTCAAACAATGCGAGCGCCAACCAATTTAGTCCCAATGCCAACGCAAATAATACGTGCGCCAGCTGTTTTAATCCACACTCGAAAAACGAATGCTGTAGAAGACTCCAAAGCATAGAACACGAATACCAGGAATAAAGATTAGATAATTTTTCAAACCATGCCGCCGCGGTGGCTCAGTGGCTATGGTGCTCGGCTGCTGTCCCGAAAGACGCGGGTTCGATCCCGGCCGCGGCGGTTGAATTTCTTTGGAGGAGAAATTCGAGGCCCGTGTACTGTGCGATGTCAGTGCACGTTAAAGAACCCCAGGTAGTCGAAATTTCCGGAGCCCTCCACTACGGCGTCTCTCATAGCCTTAGTCGCTTTGGGACGTTAAACCCCATAAACCTAAACCTAAACCTAATTTTTCAAACCATCCGATGCCTAAGCGAAGTGTCCACATATTGCATAGCTTTCATCAATATTATAACCAACACTACTTTGATACAAGTGTTTTAAAGCGCCGTTTAAAGCGCACAATATCAGCATTAAAAAGCTGCACAGGGGCTCAGTGCTATGGCTTACTGGCTCTTTATTACGACCATAGAACGGAGGAGGGCACAAATGCACACACTGTTTATAATGTAACATTGAATCCACTGTCTTCAATAAAAGATGCGATTATTTTGTCAGATAGTCAAAGAAAGTGTTAATAAACCGTACTTTAGATTAGCCCTACGTAGTTTCGTGTGAAAAAAAGGTACACAGCCAATGATGGAAAGTTCCAAAGCAAAAGGCAAGTTTTGCGCCTCCATTTCTTGTGGATTGTCGTCTGCTTCTGCAAAATATGCTAGGACAACAGAAAAAGACATAGATATGTGCACTCGTTATAGAAATCTGTGAACTTTCTTTTTCAAGAAATAAGATTTATTTCTCAGGCACGTAAAAAAGCATTGTTAAAAACACAGAAGAAAAGGAAGTTTCAAAGCAGACGGCTTTGTGTGTGCCGCATTGTGGCTACATTTGCACAACGGAGTAGAGCCGGACGGTGGTGGTACGCACTCGTATACTATAAGCAGGTGATAGTGTACCACTTTTCTTACATCTCGCATGGACATTAACGCGCAGTATTTTCTTCCATGGAAGCCGATGAGCCGTGCTCTTAGGTCCTAATCGGACACCGAAAACGAGGACCGCCATTCGAGCTCCCAGATGCACCAAGAAGAAAGAACAGCAAAGTCTCTGAACATGACAGGGCCAGAATTCTCGATGTGTCAAGGCGTGGAGGAGATGTGAAAAAAAAATGGCAGACACGCTGGGCATCAATTTAAAGACAGCAAGATCAATTGCAGCTACCGATAGAGAGGTGTTGAAGAAAGGCGGAACGTCGAAGAAATTCGGAAATGAGGTTGTAGCGGCTCTCAAAATTATTATGGACAACAACCCTGCTTTCACTCTAAAGCAAATAAAGCAGGCGGCGGAAGAAGAATTGCCCGGAATTGCCATCAGCACAAGTAGCATCGATCGCCTACTGGATGCGCACGGCTACTCTATGAAGTTGGGGACTCAGAGGCCGATCGACCGCAACAGAGATGACGTGAAACGCACCCGCAAAACATATGCGCAGTGGCTGCAGTGTGAAGGACCCCGCTTGTGCAGGTTTTACGTTGATGAGACCAACTATAACATATGGTGTTCAAGGAGCTTCGGCCGTGCGATTAAGGGGCAACCTGCGGTGCAGACGACGACTGGCACCAGAGGCGCAAACCTTAACATTATCGCCTGTATGTCAGCAAATGGTGTCACACATTGGACGGCTGTCGACAAGGTTCACTGGGTCGTGTTTAACGAATTTTTGAGCGATATATCAGCCCGTGTCGAAATTGAAGAGCCTGGTTCAGAAGCCGTTTTTATTTTTGATAATGCTCCCGCTCACAGCCAAGCGGAACAGGCAATCCTGGCCAGTCAGCTGCACTCAATCAAGAGGTTGCCTCCTTACAGCCCATTTTTTAACCCTATAGAGGAAGTGTTTTCGAAGTTCAAGTCTGAAGTCAAAGCTTTCCTCAGCGAGCGGAGAGACTTGGCGCTCACCACTCCGCCCGGACTGACTAAAAGGGAGCATCGGCGCAGTTTATTGCTCGACGCTGCTCCACACTGTATGCAGCAAGTACAGCGAGTAGAATGCGCTGCTTTCGACCGCCATAACTTTTCTTTTATACCAGCAGCTTTGCGTGAAGATGACATGTAAAATGTGAGATCACACTTTGCGCCACCTAATGTCCTACAGAAAATAAAACTGCATTTCAAAGACGGCCCCTTCTGTGCTTGTATAAACCTAGATTGTTAACACCGCTATAAGGCAGCCGCCAGTAGCTATTCTTGACCTAGGCTGTAAGCTCCGGTGTAGCTTCTCTCACTTTCCGTTCTAAAACTAAATAAACCTTGAAGTGAAGAACCGTTCCTCCGGTTCTGTGACTCGTCCCACCTAGAAGAACTCCGCATTACACTGCTACCTTTGTTTCTGCTAGTGGTGTTGAATCTTTATCACAGCCTCCCGAAAAAATTCTGCACTGGTTGCATGAAAACAGTATAAAGGCCGGAATTGTAACTAGCATGCAGATTCAGCGCATAAGACAACCCATAATCAGCAGTGCTTACCCAACTAATTAATACACGACAGTCACAAGCCTCAAGAGTTGCATAAAATACTGAGGTTTAACAGCTGCTAATGGCTCTTTGATGTTGCAAGGTATGCGAAGAAAACGAAATAGTGCATGAGAATGTGACTCACAGGCTTGCATGGTCTCAGAAATTATCTTAACTTCGCATTATTTTTTCTCTGTTCGCATTTATTCGCATGCGGATTAAATTGGTTGGCACCTGGATTAAAACAGCTGGCGCTTGTATTATTTGCGTTGGCACTGGTATTAAATTGGTTGGCGCTGGATTTGTTCGAGTTGGCGCTTGGATTAAATACGCTGGCGCTTAGATTAAGTGCATGACACTGAGATTAAATTACATAGCAGGCAGATTATATCTGTCGACGCTCAGATTATTTCTGCTGGCACTAGGATTAAATTCAGTGGGAAAACCTGTAGATGTCATTTGCGGATTTGAACTTCGAGCGCTCTTTTAAAAAAATGTTCAAGCCAGCATAATTAGATTGGTAGGAATCCCGAGGCACGAAAGTTTCGCAAACAGACGATGATGAGATACGCATTCGAATGCCTTTGAAAAAGTCTAAAAAGATTGCATCTGTCTGGAGGTTATGGTCCATGTCCTTAAGTATGTGTTGGGTGAACACGGCCAGCTGTGTTTCACGTGAAAGCGATTTCCTGAAGCTATACTGATGCGGATAAAAGAGGTTAATTGAATCTCGGTGGGACATTGAGTTTGATGCTATAATGTTCCCTAGAAGTTTAGAATTTATGCTAGTAGGGGATATTATATGATAGCTGGGCATGCGCAATCACCTGTTTTGAAGATGGGAACAATTTGGGCTATCGCACGATCATCAGGAATACTTCCCGTGTGCAATGATGGGGCAGATATTAAACGTCTAATCTAATCTAATAAATCTAATCGAGCCGATTAGATTTATGTCTATAGGGTAGAGGATACACCAGAATTTGATGGGATTTGTTCTGAGAATAGATATAACAAGCCAGGAGATAAAAATTTGTCTTCCCTTTCATGATCCGGAATAGCGGTCACTACGTGACCTAGGTAGACGTATTGCCTTATCAGAGTACACGTTTCTTCCCTCCTTTATTACTTCTATTTCGGCGAGGTTCGAGTGTCTATCGAGACGTCAGGAAGTTAGAGCGGCATTTCCGTTCCTCAAAAACGAATGTTTTTATGCTGCGGAAAAGGTAACACTGGAAACTAGGCAGTTTTTTCGTGTAAGCTGGCCCTTGAGTCCGTGAAGTGTGCTGGGAAATCCGCGAGCGGCAGAAGGCCGAGTGTGCACTTGAGCACAAATCCGCTAATGCCAATCAGCTTTCGCAGATTAATGCGCTAAACCGGCAAGCTTAGCGCGAGGAACCTTTCAATCGAAAGCCTTACTAGCTCAATTACGATAAAAACGGGCGGCGTATATTTTTTATTCAGTTCCGATACTCCCATGGCCCACAGGGCATTATTGATTTGAGCGATACATAGAAACAAAAAATTCATTGGTTACAGGAGGGCATAACGCATACAGCAAAAAAAAAAAAACACTACTGTGACACAATGAAAGATAATCAAGAGGAAGAAATGGGCTTGGGCAGGGCATGTAGTGCGAAGGCAAGATAACCGCTGGTTCTTAAGGGTAACGGAGTGGATTCCAACAGAAAGCAAACGTAGCAGGGGACGGCAGAAAGTTAGGTGGGCGGATGAGATTAAGAAGTTTGCGGGGATACAGTGGCGCCAACTGACAAACGACAGGGTTAATTGGAGAGACATGGCAGAGGCCTTTGCCCTGCAGTGGGTGTAGTCAGGCTGATGATGAACTGGCGGAAATATGTCAGTCGATAAACCGAAGCACGAGAATGAATACATATGCCAAGAGGAAAAAATTCACACAAGGAGGCAAATTGATATGAGAAATATAATAACGCCATTTGTGCAAATGTTGAACACTCAGATGGGCACGTTATAGAAGGCTATAATGTAACAGAATGCATGGGTACAACCAAATGAAACGCAGAATAGAAAAATTCAAAAATGACTATGGTAAGCAATCATATACTGACATCTTCCTCTTGAACTCTTCAATCTCATTTCCGAGTAAAACTTGTGGTGGAAGGTGGTTCCACGCCGACGATGCATTTGGAATGAAAGAATTAATGCATATTGTTGTACAGCACCGGGGAACGCCAACTTTGCATGATCGATCAATGTGGGGTGAACTATATGTGCGTCGTCAGTGCATCTCGAAGAATTCAATTCATCCTGTAAATTTTGAAGAAACAGACACATGAGTGATACTGCCCTGCTAAGGAAAAGAGGGGTTAGGGACAATTATTTTTTTTATTTCATTGACCCTCGACAGCCCGTCATAGTTACGGGTGATAAGACGGGCAGCTCGGCTCTGTACTGCTTCCAGGTCATCAATAACATCATCAGCCTGACTACGGCCACTGCAGGGAAAAGGCCTCTCCCATGTCTCTCCAATTAATTCAAATAATCATAAATTACTTAGGTATTCTCCATTAACTCTTATCCCCAACTGCTCCCACTTCAGGCCCCAGAATACCTCCTGTAAACAGGCAGTGAATAGCAAAGGCGAGATCATGTCTTCCTGCCGGACACCCTTCCGTATTGGAATTTTATTGCTGACTTTATGGAGGACTATGGTAGATGTGCAATCGTTATAATTATCTTCCAATGTTTACACATAAAACTCTTCTACACCCTTAATCCGCAATGCCTGAATGACAGCTGAGTTTTCTACCGAGTCGAATGCTTTCTCGTAATCGATGAACGCTATATATAGGGGCTGGTTATATTCTGCGCATTTCTCTATCACCTGATTGAGAGCGTGAATATGGTCTACCGTCCAGTATCCTTTACGAAAGCCTGCCTGATCATTTGGTTGATTGGCCCCGCCGCGGTGGCTCAGTGGTTACGGCGCTCGACTGCTGACCCGAAAGACGCGGGTTCGAATTTCGATGAAGGCGAAATTCTAGAGGCGCGTGTACCGTGCGATGTCACAGCACATTAAAGAACCCCAGGTGATCGAGATCTCCGGAGCCCTTCACTACGGCGTCCCTCATAGCCTGAGTCGCTTTGGGACGTCAAACCCCAATAAACCAAACCAACAATTTGGTTGATGTAAGTCTATGGTTGTCCTGACCCTATTAGCATAACAGAGTTAGCATATTCGAATTTAGCGCGGACACGTGACTTGTACACAAGAAGCTTGACAGGTACCGGTGCTAAATAAAAATTAAATTTCAGATGTCCAAGCATGCGGTTAGAATGACGCCGAGATGTTTGTAAGATGTTAGGGGTGTCAGAATAGAAAAAGAAATAAAATAGGAAACGTAGCATGAATTTCTGTGACGCAAATGTGCATTACATTACACATAGCCGCGTTAAGCGTCATTTGCCATTGCGAACACGAATTAGAGATAGGTATTAGCTTTGCCTGGAGTGATGGAACGTCGTCTGCAAAGAGTCCTATTGAAGATGTTACATTTTTAGGGAAGTCGGTAATGTATAGAAATGCATTAGTGTGTGTGCAGTGGCACATGGTACGAAAACTCCCAGCAATGGCAAGAAGAATAGGGTAGCGTCAAAACAGAAGCTTGAAAGAACGCGAACATTAATTCATAGAAAAGGAGACGTCAAGGACTTGAAAAATTACAGGCTGGTCAGTTTACTGTCCGTTGCCTATAAGGTATTTACTGAAGTAATCGCTAATAGTAGGTATAACCTTAGATTTCAGTCAACTGAATGATCAAGCAGGCTTTTGAAAAGAACACTTCACACAGACCATATTCATACTATTGATCAGGTGATAGAGAAATGAGCAGAATATAACCAAACCCTATATATACCGGGTGTCCCAGCTAAATGTAACCAAACTTTTAAAAAAGGCGAAGTGTCATAGTCTAGTGAAACCAACTGAGAGTTGTTCATAAGTCGCGTGGCCTAGTCTTGAGTATTTCTTCGCCCTTCAAAGTTAATTAATTAGATAAGTTTAATTAGCTAACTTTTTATTTATTGACTTCAAGAAGAAAGTGTCAATACAAAAGTTTTAGATCACCTCGAAAAACCGCTAGTAGTGCTGTTTCTGTCAAGTTACGATTTACGTAGATTCATTTATTGGCATTAAAAGAAAGTTGTCACGTGACCAGCTGCTCGCTCACTTCTCTGCCCCAATGTGCACCCAAAGTCTCATCGAGGAGCGGACTTCAGAAAAAATGGATTTTATTCTTTAAGGCGCGTCTTGGGACATTGAAGTGGCACAGTTGTCATGTGGAAGCTTTTCCTTATTGTGCGGGTTATGGTTAAAGGCTGGTAAAAAAACTGCTTTACGTAAATATTACTTTGCTGCAAATGTCTCAGTAAGCTGTTTCTCAAAGCGATCTAGAACTTCTCCATTGACACCGTGTTCCTCAAGTCAATAATTAAAAAGTTAGTTAATTAAGCTTAACTAATTCGTCAACCTTGAAGAACGAAAAAATACTGCAGACTAGGTCACGCGACTATAAACAACCCTCATTTGGTTTCAGACGGCTAGGCCACCGTGTGTTTTTTAAAAGCTTGGTTACATTTAGCTGGGACATCTGGTATATCGCGTTAATTGATTACGAGAAAGCGTTTGACTGAGTGGAAATCTCAGCTATCGTGCGGCAATTGTGGATTAAGGGTGTAGAAGAGTGTTATGTGAAAATATTGGAAGATATCTACAACAACTGCACAGCTACCGCATTCCTCTATAAGGTCAGCAATAAAATTCCAATAAGGAAGTGTGTGAGGCAGGGAGACACGATTCCGCAAATGCTATTCACCGCCTGTTTGCACGAGGTATTCCGATGCCTGATTTGGGAACAGTTGGGGATAAGACAGGGTTAATTTGAGGGACATGGCAGAGGCCTTTGCCTTGCAGTAGGCGTAGTCAGGTTGATGATGAGGATGTATGAGACCAAAAATGGCTCAGAATACGGTTCTGTGAGCAGGAAGTTAAAATTCGAGAATCGTAAGTCATTAGCATACATAAATCAGGCGGTCATTCCAGGCGAACTCAGTGTCAAGTAAGGCATCCGAACATTTAAAAGATGAGCCATACGGAACCAGCGAGCGAGTGCAACAGTAGTGGAAGAGTTAAACTTTTTTCAAATGATTGTGGAAAGAGATAAGCTGTTTTAGAGACGTTCACACTAACTGCATTTTGCATTTGGGAGCTTGCGACTGAGAAGCGGTAACCTTGAGTGGAGTGTATGCAAGTAGTATCCGATCCACAGATGTCACTGCCTTCTTAAGTCACCCAGGAGATGAAGTGAAAAGCATGATGAATGAGTTAGACAGTCAGTGTAGAACGGGTCATGAGTGGATAATAACTAGAAGAATAAGAATGGGGTGGAGCGCTTATGGCAGGTTTTCTCAGATTATGAATGGCGGTTTACGAATATCCCAATTGGTACAAGGCGCAAGGGTGGACAGGACGAACGAAGAACGAACACGGACAAGGGGGGGGGGGGGGGGGGATAAATGAAAAAAGAAAAAAAACTTTATTGTAAGAGAAATTCGGGGCACGCCCCAGGGTCCCCGCACGACACCACTGCACTCAAGTGTTATGATCCTAAGGTCGATAACACTGGCAGCCCAGCCGGGTCTCCCAGTCCTCCCATGTCTTGAGGTTCTCTAGGTCCCACGGGGGAGGGTCCGCCGGGCAGAGGCGAAGGGAGAGAGTGTTGCTTGTTTGTTATCTAGGGAGGGGTGGGGAGGGGGCAGAACTGGCGTGAGGCCCTGTAGGCCTACGTCAGCACGCTGAACGAGTGCGTGCGCTTCTCCGTGAATCCCCGATCCGAGACCACCTGAGCCCGGTCTAAAGAACCTCGGGCTAAATGGTTGGCGGCCTCGTATCCGGGATTCCCGGAGTACGCAGGCAGCCATATCAGCTCCATTTGGCGGGGTGGGGGTGCATCGGGCGAGTCCAGTATGCCAAAAGCAGGGACTTAGACTCGGTATCGAGCAAAATTTAGAATCGCAGTTTTCGAGTCACTTAAAATGTACCGGGCTTCCGTGCGGGTGATATCATGCGCAGTGGCGGCTTCCTCTGCAGCCTCTGGGGAGGTGTCTGGAGGGAGAGGTAGTGTGAGGAGGCCACCACACCCGCTGTCGCTTCATCGTCCGTGCAGGCAGCGTCCACCCATACGGCGTCTGGCTCGGAGCCGTACGCTCGATGGAGTGCCATCGCACGTGTTCTGCGGCGCTGGTCATAGTGGGACGAGTGCATATTCCTCGGAGCTTCTTTCGCTGTTACTTGAGACAATGGGACGGTCGGGACGGTTTGGTTTGTGAATTTTCGAGAGGAGGTAGAACCGTGCGGGGACTGGTCTGGCCGGTGTCATTGCTTTAAACATATCCTGGGACATCTTTTGTTTTAGAGCGCAGCTCTTTGGCGTCCGTTCCTGGGTTTCGCGTCGTCGTCGTCGGCGTCGGCCTCGTAACCAGCTCCGCCCCCCTTTCATCCGCAGCTGGGGTTGACTCACTATCGGCGTCAGCGACATCAGTCAGTCGCTGCTATCTCTTCCCTCCTCCCTTTATCGTGTTGTCCGCTTGCTGCGCGCGCTTCTGCCCCCATCGATTGCCGCTGGGTGTACACGCCGCCCCCCTCCCCCCTCTTCCTGCGAGTCTCCGGTTGTCAAAGCGCCGGCTCGAACTTAATTCCTTTCTTCGCTTCTCCTCCAATGCAACCCCTGTGCGGTGGCAATCAGAGAGCCAGATCGGTGGCGGCGGATCTGTATATGTGCACCGCCCGAGCCGAAATTGCCGCTGCCGTTCGCCACTGCGAAATTATCTGCCAGTTCTTTCTAAGCCATGAGCGAGACGACCGATGGAAGTCCTCCGTCTGCTAAAAAAAAAAATTCTGTGATAGCGCATACATGTGTTGCTCGATTTCTTTGCCTCAATCTATCGAAAAGGTGAAACAGCTTATTTGCTGCGCTCAAATTTCGCATTAGGAAGTAACGTAATCGTCGGTAATTTTTTGAAGGAGAGATGTTATCTGATTGTTAACTTCGACTTCGAAGTCTCCTATGGGGTCGCCAGTGAGTTCAGTGTAAAAGTGTTTATTTTGGAATTGTCAGAAACCTTCCTTTAAGTAATCGGTCTTGTCCTTAACAACGATAGCGTCGCCTTGGTCCACAGGCTTGATGACTTAAGGGGTTGTTGTGGGCTGCTTTTGGTTTATATTTTGAATATGATGATAGGAAATGCTATTGAATACCAGTGATGTATACATATGTAAATGTTTACCTCTGTGTTTGGCTGGAATCCATGATTTGCCGGGTGTCCCTGGTACGTTCATTTCACGGTCTGTTTCGCGGTTTTGGAAACACTCACGCAGGCGTAAGTTCCATGCGAACTTATCTGGATCCTGGTATAATTGGAACTGACTAAATTTCTCCCGTCATGGGGTAGAAGGTTAGACACGTAGAGAGGAACTCATTCCGATGATTTGAGTGCCAGGCTGGATACGTTCACCATGTTATCAGATCTGATGGAAGACTCGCTATTAATAGTCGCGCAGTTCTTCTCAGGGCTGACGTGTTTCTAGTAGGAGGCAGGGAACGGGGCACTGTTGTGACACCAGCCTGCCTGGGCTTCCTAAGTACTTTCGTTCTTCGAATTTCTTTTCCTTAATTATTTCTGTCGCCGTGAGATCCGGTTAGCGACGGGTATGCTCCAATTCGATTGTTTTTCGTTGACTGTGCCGTATAAGTAGGTCTGCAATGAATACTGAACGGTTGCGTAGAATACCTCTCCACTCAGGCTTCTCGTCGGCATTAAGAGCGGGGTTAGTTGCAACCGCAAACCGTTTGGTACGTTTCCCTCTCATCATCATCATCGCTCAATCTTGTCTTCGGAGGCGTGGCCGCCATTCTTGCAGATTGTGAATAAGGGTATTTCACCTAAGACTCTGCACAGTTTTTAAGAATATGCTCTAAGCTAGAGGAGGGCTTCTACCCTACAGCACCTCGTGCCGGCAATAATTGGGGGTTGCATAAAAAAAAAGAAATCGTGTCATGCCAGCCGTTTGCCGCGGAATGTTCCGGATGGTGTCATAGGATTCAGCGCGTCGTGCAGCATAAACTCACTATTATTACTATCAGTATTGAGCGATTAAGCAGTTGAAACAATTTAAAAAAAAATGCAAAATGTGTTCAAAGGTGCCAAACTGACCAGAATGGAAAGCCTAACCAACTATACCGGGTGTTTCTGCTAGAAGGCCCAAAATTTAAAAAAAAGGTAAATTTCTTTAGATTTATTTTAGCACTGGGGCTATACTGGAGGCTGCGGCGGGCGCCAGGCAAGAGGAAAACTGCTTTAATTAGTTCGCTGATTAACTAAATATGTTAATTAACATTTCTAATTTTTGTTTTAGGGGCTATGTTGTATTCGCAGAATTGGAGATCGTCCTCTGAACAGTCGAACCGAGAAAAAACAATTTCAATTAAAAATTTTACACGCACGTTAAGAGGCGCGAAAAATTCAGCCTGGTAGGCATCTTCACACCGTAACGCAGCGGCGGGAGCGCCTCTGACGTAGTTCACTGCGCTATCGCTGCTTATCTCGCTTCGCTCCGCTCCGCGGCCTCTCGGAATGCCGCACTGGAACACAAAGTGCAGGGTGGAGCGAGCTACGTCACAGGCGCTCACAGACGCTGTATTGCAGTGTGAAGCTGCCTACCAGAGTGACTTTTTCTCGCTTCGTTACGCGCGCAAAAAATTTTTGCATGAAAATCTTTTTTCTTGGCTGGACTGTTTGGAAGACGATCTACAATTCTGCTAATACAACATATCCCCTAAAATAAAAGTTAATTAGCGTATTCAGTTAATCAGCGAACTAATTAAAGTAGCTTGCCTCTTACCTTCTGTCCGCCGTAGCCCTCGGTATAGCCCCAGGGTTAAAATAAATCTAAAAGAATTTACCTGTCTTTAAAAATTTTGAACCTCTCAAAAAAAAACACCCGGTATGCTATCGCGCCACCTTCAAGGTGGAGCTGAAGTGTCCTCTGCAATATTTTATTCGGCATCGGAGTGTTAGCTTTCAGTATCAACCAGCATGCTGCTGCAGGTACCGTAGAAGTCTGCAATAGCAACCAAACACTGACAAGAAATCCGAAAGGCACCACGAACACTTCTTTCTTTATTGGACGTTTTGTTTATCATGAACGTTCATGGAACGAAACGTACACTAAAAAAAAAAGAGCGTGTGTACGTGGTGTCTCTCGGACGTCTCATCAGTGTGTGGTTGCTGTGGACTTCTGCGGTGCCTGCAGCAGCGTGCGCACTCCTCCCGCGAATGCGGAATGATGAGAGGAAAAAAAAAAGAATCGTCCTCCCACGGGAACACCTCCGCAGGAGCAACGGGCATCCGCCCTCTGGATACCCGGGGGACAGCGAGAAGAAGAGCTGTGCTTTTAAGCACAGATCCTCCCCTTGTCCTCCACACACGGCGGCCGAGCTGTGACGCTGGTGGGACCACCAGGCACCGTTTTTTTTTCTACAGCGATCTGCTGTGCCGGCGCTGGGAATCGAACCAACGTCGGTGGGGATATTCGCCCAAGCATTGCCAACTGGCGCGCTAACCACTCGGCTACCGTGCGGCTCTGGCTTTTGACGGCGTCGGCGAGTGCTGATAGAAGGGAAGCGAAGCAGGCCGAAACTGAGCATGCGCGGGGGATGCGGTTATCTCGAGATCGGGCGTGCCAGCAGAAACATGCTACGCGTCGAACGTGGAGCGGCCGCACTAGTGTGGAAGTGCGATACCGCGTGGGGCACCAGCCCCGTCATGGTATTTCGTCCGTGCAGATGAAAGAGAGTTGGGAATGCGAAAGCCGCAACCTGAAACTCGATTGGTGCCATGTAAGCGTTGATGGGACCAACATGGCACGGAGTACATCGCTGTACACATTCAGCCAAAGCGTTGAAGCACTGTGTACTGTTTATTAAATATAATACAGATTTCTGGCCCTTGCAGCCGGACCGAAGCGGAAAAAATATCGCGAGAAATGAACGCTCACACGTAATCGTGTTGCACTAACCCAAAGAGGCAACAAAACAGGAAAAGGGCAAATTGGTCGAAAGAGACCAGTTACACTGTCCAGTGTCTGAAATGGAAAATGAACAACGTATACTGAACGAAAGAGACCAGTTACACTGTCTAGTGTCTGAAATGCAAAATAAAGAGTGTATACCGAATACATGAAACCCATCACACTGTCTAGTACCTCAGATGAAAAATGAACAGTGTATACCGAATACATGAAACCCATCACACTGTCTAGTACCTCAGATGAAAAATGAACAGTGTATACCGAATACATGAAACCCATCACACTGTCTAGTACCTCAGATGAAAAATGAACAGTGTATACCGAATACATGAAACCCATCACACTGTCTAGTACCTCAGATGAAAAATGAACAGTGTATACCGAATACATGAAACCCATCACACTGTCTAGTACCTAAGATGAAAAATGAACAGTGTATACTGAACGAAAGAGACCGGTTCCACACTCTAGTGTCTGAAATGGAAAATGAACAGTGTATACTGAACGAAAGAGACCGGTTCCACACTCTAGTGTCTGAAATGGAAAATGAACAGTGTATACTGAACGAAAGAGACCGGTTCCACACTCTAGTGTCTGAAATGGAAAATGAACAGTGTATACTGAACGAAAGAGACCGGTTCCACACTCTAGTGTCTGAAATGGAAAATGAACAGTGTATACTGAACGAAAGAGACCGGTTCCACACTCTAGTGTCTGAAATGGAAAATGAACAGTGTATACTGAACGAAAGAGACCGGTTCCACACTCTAGTGTCTGAAATGGAAAATGAACAGTGTATACTGAACGAAAGAGACCGGTTCCACACTCTAGTGTCTGAAATGGAAAATGAACAGTGTATACTGAACGAAAGAGACCGGTTCCACACTCTAGTGTCTGAAATGGAAAATGAACAGTGTATACTGAACGAAAGAGACCGGTTCCACACTCTAGTGTCTGAAATGGAAAATGAACAGTGTATACTGAACGAAAGAGACCGGTTCCACACTCTAGTGTCTGAAATGGAAAATGAACAGTGTATACTGAACGAAAGAGACCGGTTCCACACTCTAGTGTCTGAAATGGAAAATGAACAGTGTATACTGAACGAAAGAGACCGGTTCCACACTCTAGTGTCTGAAATGGAAAATGAACAGTGTATACTGAACGAAAGAGACCGGTTCCACACTCTAGTGTCTGAAATGGAAAATGAACAGTGTATACTGAACGAAAGAGACCGGTTCCACACTCTAGTGTCTGAAATGGAAAATGAACAGTGTATACTGAACGAAAGAGACCGGTTCCACACTCTAGTGTCTGAAATGGAAAATGAACAGTGTATACTGAACGAAAGAGACCGGTTCCACACTCTAGTGTCTGAAATGGAAAATGAACAGTGTATACTGAACGAAAGAGACCGGTTCCACACTCTAGTGTCTGAAATGGAAAATGAACAGTGTATACTGAACGAAAGAGACCGGTTCCACACTCTAGTGTCTGAAATGGAAAATGAACAGTGTATACTGAACGAAAGAGACCGGTTCCACACTCTAGTGTCTGAAATGGAAAATGAACAGTGTATACTGAACGAAAGAGACCGGTTCCACACTCTAGTGTCTGAAATGGAAAATGAACAGTGTATACTGAACGAAAGAGACCGGTTCCACACTCTAGTGTCTGAAATGGAAAATGAACAGTGTATACTGAACGAAAGAGACCGGTTCCACACTCTAGTGTCTGAAATGGAAAATGAACAGTGTATACTGAACGAAAGAGACCGGTTCCACACTCTAGTGTCTGAAATGGAAAATGAACAGTGTATACTGAACGAAAGAGACCGGTTCCACACTCTAGTGTCTGAAATGGAAAATGAACAGTGTATACTGAACGAAAGAGACCGGTTCCACACTCTAGTGTCTGAAATGGAAAATGAACAGTGTATACTGAACGAAAGAGACCGGTTCCACACTCTAGTGTCTGAAATGGAAAATGAACAGTGTATACTGAACGAAAGAGACCGGTTCCACACTCTAGTGTCTGAAATGGAAAATGAACAGTGTATACTGAACGAAAGAGACCGGTTCCACACTCTAGTGTCTGAAATGGAAAATGAACAGTGTATACTGAACGAAAGAGACCGGTTCCACACTCTAGTGTCTGAAATGGAAAATGAACAGTGTATACTGAACGAAAGAGACCGGTTCCACACTCTAGTGTCTGAAATGGAAAATGAACAGTGTATACTGAACGAAAGAGACCGGTTCCACACTCTAGTGTCTGAAATGGAAAATGAACAGTGTATACTGAACGAAAGAGACCGGTTCCACACTCTAGTGTCTGAAATGGAAAATGAACAGTGTATACTGAACGAAAGAGACCGGTTCCACACTCTAGTGTCTGAAATGGAAAATGAACAGTGTATACTGAACGAAAGAGACCGGTTCCACACTCTAGTGTCTGAAATGGAAAATGAACAGTGTATACTGAACGAAAGAGACCGGTTCCACACTCTAGTGTCTGAAATGGAAAATGAACAGTGTATACTGAACGAAAGAGACCGGTTCCACACTCTAGTGTCTGAAATGGAAAATGAACAGTGTATACTGAACGAAAGAGACCGGTTCCACACTCTAGTGTCTGAAATGGAAAATGAACAGTGTATACTGAACGAAAGAGACCGGTTCCACACTCTAGTGTCTGAAATGGAAAATGAACAGTGTATACTGAACGAAAGAGACCGGTTCCACACTCTAGTGTCTGAAATGGAAAATGAACAGTGTATACTGAACGAAAGAGACCGGTTCCACACTCTAGTGTCTGAAATGGAAAATGAACAGTGTATACTGAACGAAAGAGACCGGTTCCACACTCTAGTGTCTGAAATGGAAAATGAACAGTGTATACTGAACGAAAGAGACCGGTTCCACACTCTAGTGTCTGAAATGGAAAATGAACAGTGTATACTGAACGAAAGAGACCGGTTCCACACTCTAGTGTCTGAAATGGAAAATGAACAGTGTATACTGAACGAAAGAGACCGGTTCCACACTCTAGTGTCTGAAATGGAAAATGAACAGTGTATACTGAACGAAAGAGACCGGTTCCACACTCTAGTGTCTGAAATGGAAAATGAACAGTGTATACTGAACGAAAGAGACCGGTTCCACAGTCTAGTGTCTGAAATGGAAAATGAACAGTGTATACTGAACGAAAGAGACCGGTTCCACAGTCTAGTGTCTGAAATGGAAAATGAACAGTGTATACTGAACGAAAGAGACCGGTTCCACAGTCTAGTGTCTGAAATGGAAAATGAACAGTGTATACTGAACGAAAGAGACCGGTTCCACAGTCTAGTGTCTGAAATGGAAAATGAACAGTGTATACTGAACGAAAGAGACCGGTTCCACAGTCTAGTGTCTGAAATGGAAAATGAACAGTGTATACTGAACGAAAGAGACCGGTTCCACAGTCTAGTGTCTGAAATGGAAAATGAACAGTGTATACTGAACGAAAGAGACCGGTTCCACAGTCTAGTGTCTGAAATGGAAAATGAACAGTGTATACTGAACGAAAGAGACCGGTTCCACAGTCTAGTGTCTGAAATGGAAAATGAACAGTGTATACTGAACGAAAGAGACCGGTTCCACAGTCTAGTGTCTGAAATGGAAAATGAACAGTGTATACTGAACGAAAGAGACCGGTTCCACAGTCTAGTGTCTGAAATGGAAAATGAACAGTGTATACTGAACGAAAGAGACCGGTTCCACAGTCTAGTGTCTGAAATGGAAAATGAACAGTGTATACTGAACGAAAGAGACCGGTTCCACAGTCTAGTGTCTGAAATGGAAAATGAACAGTGTATACTGAACGAAAGAGACCGGTTCCACAGTCTAGTGTCTGAAATGGAAAATGAACAGTGTATACTGAACGAAAGAGACCGGTTCCACAGTCTAGTGTCTGAAATGGAAAATGAACAGTGTATACCGAACGAAAGAGACCGGTTCCACAGTCTAGTGTCTGAAATGGAAAATGAACAGTGTATACCGAATACATGATATCCATTACACAGTCTAGTGTCTGAAATGGAAAATGAACAGTGTATACTGAACGAAAGAGACCGGTTCCACAGTCTAGTGTCTGAAATGGAAAATGAACAGTGTATACTGAACGAAAGAGACCGGTTCCACAGTCTAGTGTCTGAAATGGAAAATGAACAGTGTATACTGAACGAAAGAGACCGGTTCCACAGTCTAGTGTCTGAAATGGAAAATGAACAGTGTATACTGAACGAAAGAGACCGGTTCCACAGTCTAGTGTCTGAAATGGAAAATGAACAGTGTATACTGAACGAAAGAGACCGGTTCCACAGTCTAGTGTCTGAAATGGAAAATGAACAGTGTATACTGAACGAAAGAGACCGGTTCCACAGTCTAGTGTCTGAAATGGAAAATGAACAGTGTATACCGAATACATGATATCCATTACACAGTCTAGTGTCTGAAATGGAAAATGAACAGTGTATACTGAACGAAAGAGACCGGTTCCACAGTCTAGTGTCTGAAATGGAAAATGAACAGTGTATACTGAACGAAAGAGACCGGTTCCACAGTCTAGTGTCTGAAATGGAAAATGAACAGCGTATACCGAATACATGATATCCATTACACAGTCTAGTGTCTGAAATGGAAAATGAACAGTGTATACTGAACGAAAGAGACCGGTTCCACAGTCTAGTGTCTGAAATGGAAAATGAACAGCGTATACCGAATACATGATATCCATTACACAGTCTAGTGTCTGAAATGGAAAATGAACAGTGTATACTGAACGAAAGAGACCGGTTCCACAGTCTAGTGTCTGAAATGGAAAATGAACAGTGTATACTGAACGAAAGAGACCGGTTCCACAGTCTAGTGTCTGAAATGGAAAATGAACAGTGTATACTGAACGAAAGAGACCGGTTCCACAGTCTAGTGTCTGAAATGGAAAATGAACAGCGTATACCGAATACATGATATCCATTACACAGTCTAGTGTCTGAAATGGAAAATGAACAGCGTATACCGAATACATGATATCCATTACACAGTCTAGTGTCTGAAATGGAAAATGAACAGTGTATACTGAACGAAAGAGACCGGTTCCACAGTCTAGTGTCTGAAATGGAAAATGAACAGTGTATACTGAACGAAAGAGACCGGTTCCACAGTCTAGTGTCTGAAATGGAAAATGAACAGCGTATACCGAATACATGATATCCATTACACAGTCTAGTGTCTGAAATGGAAAATGAACAGTGTATACTGAACGAAAGAGACCGGTTCCACAGTCTAGTGTCTGAAATGGAAAATGAACAGCGTATACCGAATACATGATATCCATTACACAGTCTAGTGTCTGAAATGGAAAATGAACAGCGTATACCGAATACATGATATCCATTACACAGTCTAGTGTCTGAAATGGAAAATGAACAGCGTATACCGAATACATGATATCCATTACACAGTCTAGTGTCTGAAATGGAAAATGAACAGCGTATACCGAATACATGATATCCATTACACAGTCTAGTGTCTGAAATGGAAAATGAACAGTGCATACTGAACGAAAGAGACCAGTTACACAGTCTAGTGTCTGAAATGGAAAATGAACAGTGTATACTGAACGAAAGAGACCAGTTACACAGTCTAGTGTCTCAAATGGAAAGTGAACAGTGTATAATGAATAAATGAAACGCATCACACTCTGTCTAGCACCTGAAATCCTACGAACTCCTGCGAATTTGAAGTGGTCTCTCGCGATGGCACTGCCGTTGCAACCTTGTGTTTCTTGCAGTAACTTATATCCTGCTGTCCCTTCGTGCAGGTGTGCAAGAGCACTCCACGCTGGGTAGTGGCCCCACCACGACCAATGTCCACGCACCTCCTTGTCCTCGGCCTGGGACTGAAATCTCCGCTCCTCCCATCCGTGCCACTGCCTGCGAGGGTGGAGATTACATATGGTCGTTACAACTCCGATGACGCATTCCTCATTCAATGCACGTGACACTGCCATTATTAGTACGGCAGCATCTCTGTGCGGTAGGCCACGCACATGCCAGAAAATGTCTGCCATTCACGAATCATTAATTACCAGGAGGTTACATACGTTTCGCTCACAGAAACAACGCTCCTTTGCGCGCGCTATTACCGACAGGTCCCTTCCCGACCTGTCAATCTCACCGATACGGGGCACCAGGAATCCCAAATGTAACAACCCTCCAACGCTTTTGCGCGCTACTGTATACGTACGCTAAAGCATCCCACAAGTTTTTGGCTTGCGCTTCTACACCTACAACAAAGCCATACCCGTTCAAAAGGTTCCCGGCCATCTTGCCTCGCCGCGCGGCTACCTTTTTCACCGCCGAACAATCGCACCGATCGTGTTTCAAGTTGCGGCTTTGGCATTCCGACCTTTCTTTTATCTGCACGGACGAACCACCATGACAGGGCTGGTGCCCCACGCGCTATCGCACTTCCGCCCTAGTGCGGCCGCTCCACGCCCGATGGCGAGATAACCGCATCCCCCGCGCATGCTCGCTTTCGGTCTTCTTCGCTTCCCTTCTATCAGCACTCGCGGACGCCGACAAGAACCAGAGCCGCACGGTAGCCGAGTGGTCAGCGCGCCAGTTGGCAATGCTTGGGCGAATATCCCCACCGACCTTGGTTCGATTCCCAGCGCAGGCACAGCGGATCGCTGTCGAAAAAACTGCGGCTGGTGATCCCACCAGCGTCACAGCTCGGCCGCCGTGTGTGGAGGACAAGGGGAGGATCTGTGCTTTTTCGCACAGCTCTTCTTCTCGCTGTCCCCCGGGTATCCAGAGGGCGGATGCCCGTTGCTCCTGCGGAGGTTTCCCCGGGAAAGGAAGTTTCTTTTTTTCTTTCCCATCGTTCCGAATTCGAGGGAGGAGTGCGCACGCTGCTGCAGGCACCGCAGAAGTCCGCAGCAACCACACACTGACGAGCCGTCCGAGAGACACCACGTACACACGCTCTTTTTTTTTTACTGGACGTTTTGTTCCATGAACGTTCATGAAAAACAAAACGTCCAGCAAACAAAAAAAAGAAGGGTACGTGATGCCTTTCGGATGTCTGGCCGGTGTTTGGTTGCTATTGCGGACTTCTACGGTACCTGCAGCAGCATGTTGATACTGAAATGCATCCGAAAACGCTACGTACGGTTTCTTTTAATGCACTCATATCCTGATGTTCCATAAAAAAAAAGAGAAAAAGGGCGTACGCAGTGTGATTCGTATTTCTGCCCAGTGTGTGCTTGCTGCGGTCTTTCAGGCACCTGCAGCAGCGTGCCCTTTCGTATCATAATATCTGGCACATTCATGAAAGTACGCACATTACAGCGGCTGCACTCCTCATTGTCTCTCTCTGCACTGTCAACATCTTCGTGTCTTGTATTGTTGCTGTATTAGCGCGCGCACTGCACAACGTAAAATTCACTAGCTCTAGTTATTGCTTTGCCAGCTGGTCCATATCGCCTTGCTACAACTGAGCAACGTAAGGTGCAGGCTGCAGACAATCATTGGAATTTACTCTCCTTGTGCGAATCGCTCACCACTTCCAATTATCACAGTCCGTTGCAACTGCCGAATTGATGGCCACTTGCCACAAAAGTCTGCGAGAATCCGGTAAGTGGAACCGTTAACACTTAGCGAGTCTTCTCTAATTACTGGCCTCCGTCTTGAATGCGCTACGTAGTTCTACATTGTGCAGTTCACGCGGTGCTACAGCAATATTGCATGTCACAAACATGGGGAAAGTGCAGAGAGAGTCGATGAGGACCGCAGCCACTGTAAACAATTTCCTTTTATGATGATCATTTTATATCGTTATACTAATAGGCATGCCGCGGCAAATACCATAATAGACCGCAGCGAGCACACATCAGAAAGACACTAGGCAGACCTTTTTTTTTTTTTACGGGACATCAGGATATGAGAGGATACTAAAACAATTATCCAGGAACAAAAAACCAGAAGCGTACGTCGCGTTTCCGGATGTCCGGTCGATGTACGCTCGCAGCTGTCCTCCACGGCACCTCCAGCACCGTGCCAATCAACGTCCTGCGGTCGCAATCAGTAGTTCCCCGCTGAATTTACTCATGCAGCGCAGTCGTCTCGCGTACACCGTATCTTTGGTTTGGCCCGTGGAAACCCGTTTTTCTCGCGCCGACATTCCGCCGCTTCGATTTTGCACTTTCTACATGTTTTAACCTCCATAGCAACTCCTTCGCTCTAGAGAAGCCTGCAGGCAGTGGTGCGCAGCTGCCGGGAAACTAGCAAAACGCGACCGCGAAGGATGTATATAGTGAGTGTTCAACTTCAGACTTTACACATCTTTTTTTTCTTCTAAAATAGGCTTCCTGTGTTCAAAAAGCACTTTTTTCGCACTGTCGGCGGTGTAGTACATCAGAATGCAGCTACTACGTGCTATCTAGCAAGACGATAAACCAATATTCAATAGCTATCTTCTAAACTGTTACTGTTACGAACCTTGATTATTAAAGGTGCAGTGAAGAAAAATCTGAACACGTTCCGAGCATTGTTAGACGCTGCGACTTATTGCCTTGTGTGGCCGATTTCTCTAATTCAATCGAATTAACGTCCGGCTCCCGCCATTATTTTTTGACTTCTCCCCCGACGGTGGGCGTAGTCGACCAATGCGTGGAGTGCCTTCAGCCAGTCCCGTGGAAGCTTTGCTTTCGCTTTATTTTGTCTTTTTGGTTTCCGCGAATAAATAGTTTCATTCGCAGATAATATAGTCGCAAAATACGCGCGGACTATTTGCTACTATACTCCGTCTCACTACATGTTTGCAGCACTACGAAAGGTAGAGCTCTCTCGTCCAATCAGGATGGCGCGCACTACATTAGTGTGTTCCTACGCGCCTGTTGCTCGATTCACCTGGCTGGACATCAGGTGGCTCGTTCCATATAAAAGAAGGCGTACTGCTAATTAGCTTCTTTCTACATCTAGCAGGGGGCGCTTGATGTCTGTTTATTTTTGTACAGGCAGACGCCCGTTCCAGACGCACTGGCCCCACTTTTTCTTTTTTTTCTGTCGCCACCTGTTTCTATCATTTCCTCTGTTGTCACGTCACAGTTATTTTCAATGTTCCTGCTATGTTTAAATGAATTTATTTATTCCAGCATGGCCACTACACTATTAAGCAAATGCAAGGGTCAAATGCAGGCCGGGGCAGCCGAATGTCGATGTTGGCGAAATGCAAAACCCCATGCGCTGCGTTAAAGTCAACGCACAAGCGGTCAAAATTAATCCGGAGCCGTCTGCTACGGTGTCTGCAATATCTAATGAGAGACGCTGCGAGGGTACTCCGACTTTCGCGCGTACGTTAGCACATTAATGGGGCTCATCACAACTCCACTCAACTCTGCTGGTTTGTGTCGTCGTCCAGGTTGACAACAACAGATGGTCCTTGGTCAACAGCATCGTCAATGACATGGTCCAGTTTCCTCATCCCATCTTCCTCACTAATAGCATGCTGCACGTAATTCTTCCATTTCTCAGCAGTCACTTGCATGATGCCTTGCCAAACCAGAGGCTCCACGTCTTAGAGCTTAAGCGTCTTGTTTTGACTGGCGACGAAGCCCTTGACATCGCTCCAAACAAACTCTATCGGGTTCGATTGGCAGTGGTAGGGTGGCAGGCGCACATCGAGACGGCCAGCAGCTTCGGCGCTGCAGTCCACACGGTATCGGTCCCCACCTGTGTTCACGTTGTTGCCAAGCTTCATGAGCTCGGCCTTCACCATGTCGCTACTCCACGCGACCCGTTTTCCAGGTCTATGTCTTTTTTTGAGGCTACTCATCCGCCGCACTTTATCCTGCTTCACAGAATGATATGGCGCGTTGTCCATCGCTGTGACGCAGCCGGCTTCTTCAGGGACAACATTCGGCCCGCCTTCAACGTCTGCGTTGTCCGCTGGTAAAGCGTTCGCTCGCTCACCTGAGTGAGTTTTACCCTCCTCTTGGTGACCGCATTCGTACTTGAACTTCCCCCGTTCTCGACACGAAGCACTTCAAGAAGCCAACTGCGATGGTCTGCTTAGAAAAGCAGCGCACTGTCGGTATAGGGCACACTGACGACACAACCGACTCGGCCGGCGCCATGTTGGAAAATGGCGATGCATCACTACCTCGCAGCAAGCCTCCGCAGAGCTGTGTTCGTACGGGCTTTGTTAATTTCACCAGTGATTGAAGCACTCTATACCACCTAAATCTACCAGTCCACATTATGGTTTGGTTTGGTTTATGGGGTTTAACGTCCCAAAGCGACTAAGGCTATGAGCGACGCCGTAGTGGAGGGCTCCGGAAATTTCGACCACCTGGGGTTCTTTAACGTGCACTGACATAGCACAGTACACGGGCCTCGAATTTCTCCTCCAAAGAAATTCAGCCGCCGCGGCCGGGATCGAACCCACGTCTTTCGGGCCAGCAGCCGAGCACCATAGCCACTGAGCCACCGCGGCGGCTTAGTCCACATTATGCTTTCAATTGCTGTGCTCATTGTTTGATTAATAGTCCTACACTGCTCAAATATTCGAGGGACTATTTTTTGTGTTCCTGCAGCCCTGATTGGACGAGAGTGCTCTGCCTTCCGTAGTGCTGCAAACATCTTGTGAGACGAAGCATACGTATTACTCCGCCGATGGCACAGCGGCAAGCCGCCACGGCACTGGGTGGCGCGTTGGTCGACTCCGCCCACCGTACGGGGAGAATTCAAAACAAAAAAAAAAAGGTGGGAGCCGGACGTTAATTTGATTTAATTAGGGAAATAGACCACACAGGGCAATAAATCGCAGTTTCTAAGAAGGCGAGAAACGTGTAGATTGAGTTCCCGCGGCAAAAAGACGAGTTCAGATTTCGCTTCACTGCACCGTTAAGAGGCCTGCAGCCCACAGTAGCATCCAAAGTTTTTACAATAATAACGGCTACCCTCAGCGCTGTGGCACAACAAACGTTGTCTGTTTCGACGTCTTACATGCACTAGGGAGTTTGCTGTGCCTCCAAGCTTCTTGAAAGAGCGTGCATTTTGCCTCGATGTAGCCACGTAACTAGTCGAAATAGCCAAGATTTGTTGGCCCACACCGTCGAGGGTAAGCGTATTTTCGAAATTATAAAAACTGATGTAGAAATTACGATAGGCTACAGGGGTCTCAATAACTAAGCAGCCTACTAGTAATAGTTAAAAAGACAGCTAATGAGTATTTGTTAATCAGCCTGCTATTTAGAATGTGTTAGCTGTATTCTGATGTAATACTCAGCTGACAATTCTAAGCCGAAAAAAAGTGTTCTAACTCATTACTTTTATTTTTAAGAAATCCTGTACTGTCTTCGGGGACACACCCTAATGGCCTAGCCTTCTGAAACATTTTCTGCGTACGGTCGTCCACACACCTGCTGAGAGCACTTGCATCATTTAGCTCGGGCCTAGGACCGGAACCAGACCGGGGGAGGTTTCGCAATACATTCCGGCCTGTATGTCTGCGCAGCAGTCAATGCAAAAACTGTGCTCATTTCTTTTTCTTTTTTTATTACAATTATAACGTTCATCCTGCCTTCGACTTCGAATTGCTCCCGCAAGGCAACCCTCGGAATATAACATCAGTCTCTCGTACTTTTCATAACACTCACTCTTCACCGAAAGCACACTTGTGCAGTTTTCGAGAATTAAGTTCGGAGCTGACACTTACACTCACCCGATTATTCCGGCCAGTTGCTATAGCATTTTCGAAATGTAAACGTTACCTTTGACAGAACGAGCACTCGCTTTCCATTACTTATTCTTCAGGCGGGAAAAGCATTTGTAGCATGGTGTTAGTAACAACTTTACTTTCAAGCAAAAAATGAAGTGAAATCAGCTCTTTCCCGGTTGTTGGTTGGGTGGACGATTAGGTTTTCCGTGATTTGCTGAGGGTGTTGTCCAGAGGGGGGGGGGGGGGGGGGGGGGGGGGGCTTGGGATGTATCTGCCTGTGTTTGTGGAGGATAGCCAGCAGTACAACGGGCTTCAGACAGTTCTTGTAGAGTGTTACGGACCCACATGCGGAGGAGCCTGTTGGTTGAAGTCCCTTGAGGCGGATTTAGGCCCGATTTGTCATCAGCATCAGCCTGACTACGCCCACTGCAGGACAAAGGCCGCTCCCATGTCTCTCCAATTTACCCTGTCCTTTCCCAGCTGCGGCCACCGTATTACTACACATTTCTTGATCTCATCCTCCCACTTAACTTTCTGCAACCCCCTGCTGAGCTTGCCTTCTCTTAGAATCCACTCCGTTACCCATCAGGGCCAGCGGTTATCTTGCCTTCGCATTACATGCCCATTTCTGCCTCTTGATTTCGACTAGAATGTCATTAACCCGCGTTTGTTCCCTCGCCCGCTTCCGATTTGTTAACGTCACGCCTATTATTTTTCTTTGCATAGCTCGCTGCGTTGTCTTTAAGCTGAACCCTCTTTGTTACCCTCCACGCTTCTGCCCCATAGGTGAGTACCGGTAAGATACATTGGTTGTAGACTTCTCTCTTGAGGGGTATTGGTAAACTGCCATATGCGCTTCACCTCATTCTTATTCTTCTAGTTAGTTCCCTCTCATGATCATGATCAGCTGTCACTACCTGCCCTAAACAGCCATATTTTCTTCCTAGACGGTTGAGTATAACTCATTGATCATACTTTGCAGTTCATACCCTGATCGACTTAGCAAGGCAATATCATCAGCGAATCGCAGATTACTAAAGTATTCTCCGCTAAATCTTATCCCCATCTGTTCACATTCCGGGCCCCGGAATACCTCCTGTAAACATGCGGTTAATAGCATAGGCGAGATCGTCTCTCCCTGTCTTATTAGCACGTTTACGATGTGGGAATCCTGGCTTTCCGCCGTCGCCTTTGCGCGGCTGTGCCGGCCTCCCGCGTTGTTTCTCCTCTTTGCCTTGCTCCCGCCTCAGGCGGTGGAGAGGCGGCTGGGTGACTAATCACTGTCATTTCGCCACAGCTCCGCCCCGGCTCGCCAAGGGCCTTTGCCATTGGCGCCTTTTGGCGGGAATTCGGGAACCGCTTTGGGCGGCCGCGCGCCGCGCGACCGTCCGAGCGGGGCCGAGAGAGAGATCCCTCCGAGACAGCGAAAGGTGCGTACGTTACTGTTTGTCCCTGCCGGCCTTTGCCGCTCGGACCAGTGCTTACTCGAGCTCGCCCGCACGTGTCCTCTGACCTGCAGCGGCTCGAGCCTGTCCAGCGGGGTCCAGCGACCTCAGACAGGCGTACCTTGCGTTGATTGCCCACTCTCTCTCGCAACCGGCCCAACGGTCGACACGAGAGGGAGATCACAGCACTGCCGCGGGGACATTCTCCTGCAGCGGCGTGCTAGCGGCGCGCATTACTCGAGTCGCTTCGTGCGCGCAGCGGAGCCTTGCTCCTCGCGCGCCCCCGGGACGGGCTGACTATTGAGTGTTTGTGTACCTGCTGAAGGACGACGTGAATAAACGTCTCCTTTGTGAACTTGGAGGCCTATTTCTTTGCGGCGAATCGCTCTCCTCCCAGCGGAGGTTGAGTGCGCCGCATCGGTGTCCCAGTGTGTGTGTGGTGACGGCTGATCGGGGCCCTTGGCTCGCGCGAAGCTCGAACCCGCGGTGGGTGGTGGCCTGTGTCCACTTAGAAACCCACAACTCTTTCCTCTTCTATCTTTGTCAGGTGGAATATAGGGCAGTGAGTATACCATTCTGCTAATCTCGAATGCTTGTTTGGTATTTTTTTTATTAGCCTGATGCTTTGATGTGTCATGACCGTGTGTTTGGACAAACGTTCCCAGATGCGGAGTTTCTGTACCTCCGATACTGGGAGGCCGTCGACCGTCACTTGTATAGAGGGTTTTCCCTTTTTGTGACGGCCCGCAGTCGGGTGGAGCAGCAGGATTCGGTCAGCGAGTGTGCAAGGCCTATACAGGCCACGCAGTCCGTACCGCTTCCGCTTGGAGGCTTTCCTCCATTTCGCCGGCATTTTGGCGTGGTCGTCTGCGTAGGAGTGGGATCCGCTCTAATTTTCGGCCCATGGGTATGGGAGTGGTGTCGAAGAGTAGTGGAGATAAAACTCAGCCTTAAGATGTGCCCCTGCTTTCTAGAGCTAACGAGGGGGATTGTGTGGACCCAAACCATATCTCCGCCGTCTTGTTACTCATAAAGGCGGTTAAATACGCCTGTGTTCTAGCCCCTACACCTCAGTAAGATAGTGCGTTTAGTTTGGTTTCGTGCGTCTGCCGTGTCTCAGGTGTAGAATTTCTTCTGAGTAGGGGTGTGCGAATATTCGAAATTTTCGAAAATAATTCAAATATTATTTTTTTATTAATCGTGTTCGATTCGAAATCCACATATTCGTGTTGTTTCGATTATTCGACACGACGCGAATATTCGTATCTAGCCGAATATTCTACTGCGAGCACCGGCCTTCATTTCGGTCCGCAAGTCCTATCGACAGAGACATAACAACATGGCGGCGCCCAGAGCAATGCGTAACGTTGGGTTCTAGGCACTACAGTTGGGCCATGCAGTAGCTGACTGCACTGGTGAACTTTTTTGTGGCTATACCTGCGAAGCTGGTATAGTCAGAGCAGTGCACAAAATACCTCGCAATACGAGCCAGTTCAGTGCCAATTGAGAGGGCATTTTCTGTAGCTGGAGAAGTTGTTTCAGCTAGAAGGGAACTACTTCTGCCTGACCAAGTAGAGCAGCCGACAACCTTTTATGTTCATCCCAGCAACGCGCTTTTGTGCTTATGGCAAGCTAGCCTTGATCAATGCTGTGTCCTAGCCACCTTCTCTGATATTTTCACTCTTCTAAGAACAGTGCTCGAGACTGATACTTTTTGTGCAGCCACACGCACCTTTCGTGCTCATTTCATCACTGATAGTTGAACTGTGATGTTCTTGGGTGCTCAAATAAATGTTTTGTAGTGGTTAAATGTGTCTGTCCTTGATTATTCGTATTCGATTCGTATTCGAAAAATTTGATATTCGCACACCCCTACTTCTGAGATTTGAAGCATCACGTCCTGCGTCGTGTACAGTTTGCTTCTAAATCCCAGCCTCGCATGGGGGAAGAGGCCGTGTTTTTGCATGTGGGTTTGGAAACGGCCGAGGATAGCGTGTTCGTACAGTTTTCCTAGGCACGAGGTGACCGACATGGAACGGAGGCTTGCCAATTGAACTGGTTTACCTGGTTTTAGAATAAAGGTGACCTTAGCGTAGGTCCATTCCAGGAGGGGGTGCCCCTCTCCAGTGTTCATCGAAAAGCTTGGTTACGGCTTGAACCAAATTTTCGTCCAGGTTCAGTAATGTTTTGTTGGTGATTTTATCCGCGCCCGGCGCCGACATGGTGCGCAGCTTGTGCATACCTACTCTCACTTCCCTTGTCGATATGTCTTCGTCAAACACGGGGTTCAGAGGGCTTGAGTATTTGAGGGGTAGGCTTCTAGCTGTGGTTGTGAGATACCCGTCTTTTAAGTTTTGGATCAAAGCGCTGTCTTCCACATTTAATTTCTTGGCGCTGCGATTTACGTTACGTTGTTGGGAGTCTTTAGTGTTTTATGTTTCTAAGAGGCAACGTAGAAGCTTCCACGTGTTTTTCAGTCCCAGATTTGCAACCGCATGGAAGCAAATCCAGATTTGCTTCCATGCAGTTGCAAATCTGGTCCCACTGTTGACGGGTTAGGTGTACTGCGTGTGCTTCAATCTTTTTCCTAAGGCTGCTATCCTTAGTTTAAGAGGCCGTGTTTGTTTTTCAGCCATCTTTTTTGCATACTGGAGTGTGTTTCCCACATGTGGACAAGTCTGCTGTCCACGATTTTCGTTTCCCGATTACTCGGGATGTGGCACTTCCGACGTCCTATGTGAGTGCATTCACCCAGTTTGCAAGGTTCTCTATCTCAGTAGTGGATTTCTTCCGGAGATTCCTGAATTTATCCCAGTCTGTGATTTTTAGTGTCCTTTTTACAGAGGGAGAGATTGACTTCAGTGCGGAAGTTGTTTGAATGTTGTAGTCGTCGCTGCCTAGGGAGGTCTGCGTGTTGGTTCACAAACACTGTGCGATGTTTTTGGTGATCGTGGGATTGGGTTGGTGTTTAGCTGCGCGCTGTTATGTATCGTTAACGGATTAGGGCCTCATTTTGCATTAATGTCCAGTGTTGCGATTCTTTTCTGCACTTTTGCTTGTAACCCCAGCTTACGTTTCTTGCGTTCAAATCTCCTCGGGTTCTTCGCGCGGTTGTTTAGCACTTTTGTAATAACCGCAAGCGGAGGGGGCGAAGGGGGGGGGGGGGGGGGGGCTCCGCTGCTTTTTGGCGCGCTGTACGTGTTGAGGATGAACAAGCTGGGGCTTCTTCTGCTTTGGGACGGAGGGGGAGATGCAACGGTTTGTCTGATGTTGCCATCAGACCTCGGGATGCATCGGGCGGTTGGTGTGTGTGTAGTGTTTTATGGCGCACAGGCAACTAAGGCCATCATGCGCCAAGCATACGGTGTTACGAAAATTTTTCCGCTGAATTTTATAGAAAAGTGAAGAATCATCGGTGGTGTAGGGGGCCTAAAACGTTAGTGCGACCTAGTGATCACATAGGAAAGAATTTCTAGAAATGGCTAATATTAAAACCTTTAAAGGGGGTTGGACACCTCAGCAGCTATCCTTGTTGTCTTGTTTTGTTAGCAGGAATTGGACCGTAAGGTGTGTGTGGCCTATCCGGAGATGACAGAGAACCACTTGCTTGAAACGTTCCTGCTGCACACATGACTTCCATTCACCCTAAAGCTATCTTTACCAAGCGCAGTTTGCTATTTACTTCGTTTTTCCAAGGCGAATGCCCTTTTTTTTTCTTAATTTACGTTGTACTAAATTTGTGCAATCCTTAAATGGTATACATTGTTTATTTTGTCTTCCCACAAGCTTCAGCAGCGCACAAATCTGCTCTGTCGTTGCCTTTCATTCTGACATGACTGGGGACCCAGCATAATTTTGTCTTTTGCTATGTTGTGAATGGTGTCACCCAGTGACGGAGTGATTGCACTTCTAGAGTGAAGAGATGTCAGTACCATTAGGAGGCCTGTGTAAATAATACTGTTCGTGAGATTCTCGTTTACTATTTTTCCTGCAGCTGCACAAATGTCAGGACAGCGCCCGTCCTGTGTTTTTCGTGTTCCTTCTGTCCTCGTTCCGTAGCGCTGTTGTGAATCTATTTGTCAGGTAATGTGTCCTGTATATTGAGATTCTGGCATATCTCTTCGAATCGCAATACCAGTGGCCAGGTAGCTTGCGGTTTGTGGGTAAATAATATTCAACAACGACATTTCGCCACAACTGGATAGTATATATGTTTTGGTAGCGATTATTCTGTATTCAAGGGAGGTTTCATTTATTTCTGCACAGAGGTTGACTATGGGAGTTGTTCTGTATGCGCCACATGAGAGCGCTAGGCCTCAGTTTTGTACTCGATCCAATTTTTACGGCATGACAGACCTGCCCAACCGTACAGTGAACCCATAATCTAATAAGGAACGTACCAAACTGACAGTTGCAGGCGGAGTGCTCAGGCGGTCGCATTTATGATAAGGACATCAGCTTTATCTAGTTGTGTTTTGATGAGAAAGTGGTAGGAAAGGTGATAACTCAATCGGCTGGTGATTCGGGCGTCTGTCATGTTAAGGGTTCCCCTCTTCGACAGGCCGTGATTGCATATAGCAAATCTGCGAATTAAGCCTGCCGTTAATTTCGGTTTCCTTGTCTAGGAGTTCTATATGAGGGTGGCACCCAAAGTGTCTTGTATATATAGAGGCCAAGGATTCCGAGTCTGTTGGCCAGGGGTGTGTCGCAGTGTATGCGTAGAACCCGAGGAAGTTGTCTGATCACGTGGAGTGATCATTTGAATGGAAAACACTTAAGGCCCATAAAGGTCAGTTTCGAAGTGATAATATCAATTGTATATTGTAAAGTATTTTATGCCTCTCCTATGGAGCCTTTTGTCGTCCATGAAGTGGTGTCGTAGGTGTATAGTGCCGCGCGGAGGTCAGGTATGATAGTGGGCTAACGCTATTTTCAGTAGGAGGGAGCAGAGAACTGCACCTTGTGGAGTGTCACCTTTATTAACCCTCCCAATCCAGAACACTCCACAAGGTGCAGTTCCTGGCTAAACAACTCACCAACATACCTGACCTGGATGGGGACGGATGGTATAGTGCTGGCTGGAAAACATGTTCAAACAGTTTTTTCACGCAACTGATGAGGGAGACAGGGCAAAGGTTTCGGAGGATGACTGCCTTGCTGGGTTTGGGAATAAAAGTGATGTGTGCATGTTTCCAGGTGGAGGGCAGCGCTCCATCAGTTCCTAAAGTGAGGTGTCGTCAAGGTTGCGGAGGACCTTGTGTGTCATGTGGTCTGGTCCGGGGTCTGTTGGGCGGCGTATGGTAATCAGTGATCGTTCGACTTCATCAAGGGTGTTGTCCTTGTCGAGGTTCGGATTAGGCCGAGGGGGCCCAGGACAAGTGATTCCGTCCCAATCGATAGAATTGTTTTCGCAGTGCATATGTCTTGTAGAGTTCGGTTGATGTCAGTGCCCTTTTTGTAGATCAAGGTAGCGAGACGGTTCTCGCAATCACAAAGAGAACAAGGAAGAGGAAAGCCTCAGGGTGCTTGCCAGCGTTTCGGCAAGAAGACTTCGTATGGCCCAGGTGAACAGAAGCCCCCTTCCCCTTCCTTGTTCACTTTGTGTCTTTTGTAGATCAAATTGAATAATCTTCTTGACTCGTTTGCGGGGGGTGTGTAAAGCTTGCTCAATCCTACTCGCCCAGGGAGCTGGTTCTGGCGCAAGATGAGAGCCAAGTTTGTCTCGCTCTCAGAGGAGTTGAGTGCTTTGGGTTATTGGAGTTTAACGTGCCAAAGCGACTCAGGCTATGAGGGACGCCGTAGTGAAGGGCTCCGGAAATTTCCACCACCTGGGGTTCTTTAATGTGCACTGACATATCACGGAAGAGAAGAGTGGGGAAGAAATATTTTGTTTTTGAATGTATGGGTACTGATAAAGATGGGGAGGTTGCTGCCGAGATAATCTGCTAAGACACCCTGTGGCTTAACCAAGACGTGCGGGCTTGCATATGTAAGCAAGGTCACCGAGGGCCCGCATGTAACACGTGCCGATTCTTGCGGGTGTGTTTAGGTTTGTGTCGGTGTACTGTTGATAACTGGTAAGGTTTAAGGAGTGAGGATGGCTGTGTGATGTGTGGGTGCTGTCACCGAATAACATTTAAATGGGTTATGACTGCGTTTTTCAGACTCATTTTGTTCGCTATGACTCTCGGAACAACTGGGAATGAGGTCATTTGGTGCAACGAGTAATTTGTAATTGAATTTTTAAAACTTGTGCTGTACCGTGTGGTAGTCAGGTAAGACTAACGCGCTCGCGATTCATGACGCCGTGAACCAACGCTCACGTGCTTTCTCTCAACTGAACGAGTGAACTGCGCACTCCTCGTAACGAGCGTAGGGGAGTGGGTGGCTCGCTGTTCGGGATAGGAGTGCTGAGGGTAAAGGGGGGGGGGGGGGGGGAGTGACGGCAGGGGGACAAAGGCAACAGAGGTCCGTGTCCTTCCCTTTTCTGTCTACTGCCGATCTCGGCGGCTTAACTGTAATGTGTCAAGGTGATTTTGCATCGGTTTTCCACCAGACGGCGGCGCTGTCGGGGGAGGGGCTTAGAGTCAACTTCAAATTGCAATTTTTAGCTAAAATGCCCACGTAGAGCCCTGCTTATTTTTTTAAGTATGCATAACAACGGTCGTGGCTAGAACGCCACGATTTGTTGGGAGATCATAAATGACCCCTTTAATGTACAGGTTGCTTGTTCCTGCGTAACTGCGTTTGGTGTGGAATTCTGTCTGAATGTATTGTTCGACTCCTTGGTGAGTGGTATATGGTGTACGTGACGGTGGAGATGAGCCTGTTGGTTGTGAATGGCCTCTTGGGGGGGGGGGGGGGGGGGGTACGCTTTCTGGACGACGTATACCTTCGTGCGTGTCCTACTGACATGCACTGACGGATGACTATGTGAGCAGCCTATCCGTCAAGCTCACCAAGACAGCACAGGCATAACTGTGTGTGCCCACCCTCCGCCATTCCTAGAAAAGCTTTTCCCGCCAAAAAAATAAAACGGTTGAAAGTAATCGCTCGTTCTGTTTGTCGTCTCTCTGCTTCATGCCTTCCTGTCAAGGTTATCGCTTCACTTCAAGAATCACACACAAGCATGATTGCTCTCTCAGTATACCAAAAACAGGTTTCCTTGTGATACTTCATAAATATCACGGCTGCAACACCGCTGTCGCTGTATGCATGAGGAGCACATACTATAGACATATAAAAAAACTGCGCTTTCCGCAGTCCTGTTGCTACTCGCCCCACTGTCAGAGTTTGTGCTTCGTCTACAGACCATTCAGTAAACTGTGCTGCATTCTTGCGCGGCCTGAAATGAATGATGTGCTCACCGTGTGCTTGTCTTCGGTGAGCTCTGCCATCCGAAGCTGCACTTGGAGCTACGTGGAGAACACGTCCAGCACCTCCAGGCATCCAACGCCGCGCTCGTAAACAGTCGTGTCCTGCGCAAATTCGTTACGGGGGCTTCAAACAGCAGCCCTGATGTCACACTTTTCCAGAGCACATGGTTAGCGCGGTGCGAGCAACGGCGAGCCCCTACTGCAGCTGCGTCGGCGCGTCTTTCCAGTAATGCAAGTTTGGATAGCTTCGTGGCTTGTATACTATAAGTAGCACTTGAGAGAAAACGCTCGTTCTGTCGTCGTCTCTCTGCCCCAGGTAGTTTTGTGAAAATTAGTCATTCCATTGCAAAAATCACACTGAAGAGCTTGATTGGTCCATCATTAATACACCAAAAATGGTTGCCTTGTGAAAGTTCATAAACATATGGTTACAACACAAGTGTGACAGTACGGGGAGCGCATACTAAACGCATCCAAGAAAAGATGTCAGGGTTTTAACTTGGTTAAACCTACTAGTGCGAAAGCTCTAGTTTTTGCCTATACCAAGTATTATTTGGTCCCAATAGGCTAAGGTCCAATTTCGGGTGTGGCCCGGGTCATACTTTGGAAATGCCTCAATTCAAATTTGGAGGTCGCCATCGTGTTTGGCTTGGTCAATTATGGTTGGACATAGATTTTGGTACAAAGTTGAGTGAAACCGTGGGCAGGGTGTGTGCCTCATGTAGGGCATTTTTGGTCAAAGAGAAATACGCTCTGTTTAGCGTTTGACCTTTCGCCACATCCGTGCGCAGTGCGCATTTGTAAGGAGGGGTACATAAGGCGCGCTTCCCCATAGAACAGGCGCAGACACTCGCCATAGAAGGAGAAGAAAAAGCAACAGTCGGACGGCGCAGAAACACCCTGGCCAATCCCCCGCCATGGGTATGTGCCATTAAGCCTGAGGACATCGTCATCATCATCAACACCGATCCAGAAGTGGTAGCTTGGGAGTTGGTTGAAAAGCAGCGAGAGCTTTTCGCTTTGAGATATCCAGGCTTAACCTTAGCTAAGCCACAGCCAAATTTTTTAGTCGGTGTTTCGCACTAAAATTTCACTCTACGCTGTCCTGCTTTTACTCGTCCGACTGTACGTGCTCGTGCTTCGTCTACAGACCGTATAGCTGTGGGTGCGGCATTCTCGCGCGAGCTGAAATGAGTGAGCTGCTCACCGTGTGCCTGTCCTCGGCGACGGTGAGCTCTGTGCCGTCCGAAGCCGCACTTGGAGAACGCGTCCAGCACCTTCAGTCATCCAACGCCGCTTTTGCGTACAGTCGTGACCTGCGCAAGTTCATTAGGGGGGCTTGACACAGCAGCCTCTTGGCAGCCATGACGTCACACTTTTTCACAGCACGCGGTTAGCCCGGTGTCACCTACGGCGCTCCCCTGCTGCAGCTGCATCGATGCGTCCTTCAAGTAGCGGAAGCACGGATAGCACAGTCACCTGGTGTACTATATGGTAGCTGGCCACTTCAATCTGCTGCATTGCAATATGTAGTTTTGTGACCGGCGAAACAGGACGCAGGGGGTATTTGCTCGGATAAAAATTGTTGCAAAAGTTAATTAGAGTGTGCCTCCACCGTGTAACACATCGTGTGTGGCGCTGACGAGCTGTGATACCCTTTCGAAAGGATAGCAATCTCTAGAGGCCATGGGTCAGTGCGGCACAGCTATCTCGATCGACATAAGACACTTTCCGAAAACGACTTTCTTTGCTCGGACCATTTCGTCAACGTCGGCTGCAGGACAAGTCTCACACTGTTGAGGACCCTCGGAAAACATCATTGAAACGAGAGCACTTCAAACCTGATGCTGGGCCTTCCAATTTCTCAAGAATATTCGACTAGTTGTACGCTTCGGAAGAATAGATGGAAAGAAGTGCATGCTATTTCATCCATTAGTGGGGTACAAGCGAAAGCCCCGTGAACCAGCGTTGATTCCTCTCCCGCAGGAAGCGCAGGGGACACTGCAGTGGCCGATGATTTATCCAATGTCCATCACACTTGGCTAGCAGCCTACTTCCTTGATAGGAAATGGTTTGCATACCATGCTAATGAAACTAAATAGGACGACCATTGGTCAGATGACTTCGCAACTCTTTGGCCACCGTGCACGATCACATATGTTCCATTCGCTAAATACGCAACATACCCCGGCTAAATATACATGTATGCTGTGAGGGCCTACTTTTGCGACAGTTTTGTGTTGGATGCAGTGCTTTAAATGCCCACAACGTGCTTTCGACGATTGACGCCTCTCGCGGCGATTGTTTTTAGCAGGATCACCACCTCGAAAAAGCGTTGGCGTATTCTGCTCGAGCTGAGAAAGGTAAATCCCAAATTTTTCTCCGTGTAAGCATGCCATGTGCAAATTCTATTTATTTTAAGCTGGAAGACAGGTTTGGAAGCGGCACCCGGGTTATTTCTCCTGGGCTGGCGGGGTTTGTAATCGCAGGTGGCGGGAATGAATCGCCATTCGATGTTGCAAGGGTTCTTGAAAGGAAAAAAAAATCACAAGTCACAAAATCACAAATCAATCTAGCGCTTGCGGGTCGATGGTCATGTCATTATGTATTGAAAAAAAAAAACAACAGATAGCCCTAGAAAAAATTACTGGCTGTGCTCCAGGAAGAAGGGTGGCAAAGCGCTGAGGGGAAGTCGTGTTAGTTAACTCCTGCGATGCTTGCTCAAAACGAGGCTCAACAAGCGTTGAAAATCAGTGACGGCGTCAAGGGTACGCGACGGGCAGCGGCAAAAACAGTCACGCAGGCACCATGCCTACGTAAAAATTAATTCTCCGCTCCTCCCCAGTAAAAAATTTTCTGCCCGCGTTCCCAGTTAAGTATTATTAAGGAGAATATTTTTTACTTTGAGGACTTAAAAGCGTCGCAGTCCTGCTATCACGGAAATAGTTAGATAACGTGATCACATCAACGGAGCAGGACGCTGCTGATTGGTTTATGATTTGGTTTTATGGGGTTCAACGTCCCAAAGCGACTCAGGCTATGGGGGATGCCGTAGTGAAGGGCTCCGGAAATTGCGACCACCTGGGGTTCTTTAGCGTGCACTGACATCGCACAGCACACAGGCCTCTAGAATTTCGCCTCCATCGAAATTCAGCCGCCGCGGCCGGGATCGAACCCGCGTCATTCGGGCCAGCAGCTGAGCGCCGTAACCACTGAGCCACCGCGGTGGGGCAGGACGCTGCTGAGTACGCTCAGCATTTTGTGTGCAGTAAAATTTGTTCAAAGTGCTTACATTATACTGGTACTATAATTTGGAGAACACTACTGAGTACGCGCTGTATTTGGTCTGCATAGTAATATTTGTTCATTGTGTCTAGAATACATTGCCACTATAATTTGGCTAAGATGTGTTGCCATAAAGGCTGCGACAGCAGTTCCAAGAATGTGGAGCTCTCGATCAAGAGTCGGCATATTTACTCTACGCAGGAGTACACTGGCTTCAGGACCCCTACCCCGCCTGCTGCCTGGATCCCGGACAACACGACTGCTGACTATGATCCTCAGTGGAACATGGTTGACGAAGAGAAAGTGGAAAACCTGCTGGAGCATCTGGCGTTGCTGGTCTGAAAGCCCTCGTGGCTGGACGGTTCCGGAGGCTATTCCCTACATCGCGGAAATTCCAAGCTGCACAGGATGCGTCGAAGAATTCACTGCACAGCTAACTGACAAGGAAGGTTTGTTTATGTTTACTGAGGACTACCTAACAAATGTCATGGGTATGAGCTTAGGGATGGCTCTCAAGGTATGCAATGTGGTGAGGTCACTGATAGAAAACCCGGCATAGGTTTCGCGACTAGTTTAACATCATCTGCATGAAGACATGACCACCGACCTTATGGAGCAGGACATCAGCAATACTTCATGTGTGACCCATGGAGACTGGGATGCAGCAGGACATCAGCATGCCTTCATGTCTAATCTCGGAGATTGGAGGGCTACAAAATTCTCACCATTTGCACTGTGTCAGCGTTGCGCCTTGAGTGAATGTGTCTCATGCAGCGTGTCAGCTCTCGCTCCACCATTTTCGCCAAAATGAACAGGTTTGTTTTGCATTTGTCTCCTTTCTGGCACTGCTCGTCGATATTGGCTAGAATACCCATTCCCAGAGCAACTGGAACTCAGTCACCAGCTGCCATATCTGATAACGAAGCAGTGTTGGGAATAACGCAGGGTTACTGGCAATGGGTGCTTGGTACTAGGTCGCTGGATACTGGGAGGTAAGTGCAGCATTTATGAAACATCGAGGTCTGTGCTCATTAAAGAGACAGTATATTAATTACTGACTGAAACACGTGTCATGAGATTATATTCGAAAAAAAAAGTACCATGATGTAAGAGTGGAGCAGTGCCATATCGGAGGAAACAAAAATATATAATTTTAATTTGGCATTGAAAAACGCCTAAGAGCGATGAAGCCTTTCCATTATTGGTGTACCCACCACGTGACCGTATCTCCGAGATGTGCACTGTTTGGAGCGGTAACCACGGTCTTCTAGAACGTCAGTGTCCACACGACGGACCGGAGCACGGGAGAAAAGGTCACGTGAGTGATGTGCCGAGTGCGACAACACACCGAGGGAAGGAAAATTCTAGGAACTGCTGTCCTCTTCGCTCATCTACCGCTGCCCTCTATTCGCGAGCAAACTCAGCGTAAGGGGGCACTGTGATGTCTGGCGGCTCACAACAACGTGACAGCCCGTTGAAAAGGGGTGTGAACGTGGACGTGATCATCGTCATCATAAATATATTGCTACACTGGGCAAGATGATGTATTTGCAAAGGTCCGTACGTGGTCTGTGGATGTGTCCATGCATATAACTGGTCGCTTTGAAAATGTATTGCTGTTCCTGGCTTGCGATGAAATTCGCGCTGGTTTGTGGAAAGCGGTCACGTTTTTGACGGTGAGCGCTTAATTCTGACGTGCTCTAGAATCCCCATGGGCACTGAAGCCGAAGTTGTGACATTATTTGCGTGACAGATCCGCATATGAGATAGCGGTCTGACTGAGAGATGCATTTACGGAGTCAACAGTAGAGTAACCAAGGTGTTCCAGCTGTGTCCCCAAGAGATGGAAGTACGTCAGGACGGTGTTCATTCATTTCCACAGATAAGGACCTCGGTGATTTTGCCATCAATGAGCATGAAAGCCAAGGCGCCGCGCTCGCCAGATGTTCTTTCACTCTTCGCGCTCTCTTATGTGCCGCGTTGTTGCCGCTAAATTTTTCGTTGCAATTAGCAGTAGAAAAAATTCTTCGAGTCGAATGCTAATTATGCTCTCCTTATGAAGCTACCTTTGGCGAAAAGGACAGCAAATAATTCGGGGCACTTTGACTGTCTAAAGCATAGTGTCGAACCGGAACCGAACCTGAACCCGAAACAGGAACAGAACCCGAATTTTCACCCGAAACCGTAGCTGAACCGAACCCAAAGCCTTGCCATTACTGGTGTACCCACCACGTGATCGTATCTCCATGAAGGTGGGTCCAGACGTGCGGACCGAATCGCGGATGGTACGCGCGCGTCAGCGCGGTTATCGTGACACGTGCATCCGGGAGTCGGTCTGAACGTCGGGCATTCACACGAACGCAGCGGACAATCCGCGCATACTCTCGCCCACAGCGGGCTTGCGCTGTTAGCGTGGCTTCGAAAACTCAGCTGCCGAGAGTTTAAACATGAACGCCGAACGAAAACGTCGTCTCGCCGCACTGGTTGTCGCCATTAAAGCGTCTGAGGGCGAGAAGGAAGCTTTCGCGTCTAAAACGGTTATGTTGGACAAAGTCAAGGTTGGAAAATCAATGTTTGGCCATGCAGGACCTGCTGTACGAGGACCTACTTGAATGCGACCCGGAGAGTACAAACGCTTGCTGCGGCTTAGTCCAGAGCAGTTTTGCCAGATACTGGCTCACAGAGCTCCTTCTCTCCATATTCACTCAAATAAGCAGAAACAACAAAGCTAAGCGGGTATTTACGCACACGCTCAAATACACAGTACGACGCAGTGAGAGAAATACGAAAAGGAGGACACACAATGCTGCACTCGAGCTGCAAATGCGGCGAAAAGCGCGCCAAAACGAAAGGCGCCAGCACGGAGCAAAGCCGACTTCATTCAGGATAGCTAGCCAGACGAGCGCACCTAGAAGTAAAAACAATCCCGGTCCGCCGACAAGCCCTCGGACTGAAAAAGGCTCTGGCCTTTTTCATTCGGTCCGCGGTCCGGGCCCAGAAAAGGCCGATTCACACGACGGACCGTTCGACCGCGGCCCGCGTACTACGTGTTCATACATCAGCACATTTAGAGGCGCTCTGCCGGCCGTGGCCTCTCAGGGCCGGCAGCGCGCCTCTAAATGTGCTGACGCATGAACACGTAGTGCGCGGGCCGCGGGCGAACGGTCCGTCGTGTGAATCGGCCTTTTAAAGTGCACGCCGCCGGCTCAAGGTCGCTCAGAGCAGGGACGTTCACGTTACGTGGCACGCGGACAGCGCTGACGCGCCCGGACCATCCGCGATCCGGTCCGCTCGTGTGCGGATGCTGCGGATGCAGAGGGAGTTGGAACTGGTCCAGAACGTCAGGGCGATGCAGGAGCAATACGTCTACGCCGATCCCGGAGCTTCGAATGCGGAGCGAGTGGAAAGGATTGTCCGACAGAGCACCCCACGTTTGCTCTATTTGCGGAAGAAGTCACTGCGGCGACTTGAACGAGCTAGCTGTGGCAGCGCGTCGGGTAGAAGCCGAAATCTCGGCAGCCTGCGCCGCCGCTCTACGCGCTCTATCACACCAAAAGAGTCCTAGTTTTTTCGTGCAGGACTAACGCATTTAAAAATTCCTTTCCTTGCGCACTGTTTGCGATTGGAATTGTTATCCGCCGATACGGTCAACTGTACAACGGTTTCGTGATTCCTCTGCGCCCTTGTGCCTCCCCCCATCAAAATGCATTCATGTTGTAAACAGTATCTTGTGTCTTTGTTCTGATTTATCATTCAACGTCCTGTATCTAATTGTTTGCTGTTTCTGAATTTGTTGATTTGTATTGTCCACTCCTGCCTAAGTCCTGTATCTTAGGCCTGTAAAATAAGTAAAAAAATTTTTACCAGCACTTAATTCTGACAGATACTCTCGGCTTGTATGCTGACACGCGAGTTTCCGGCTACTTTTTCGGTTTGTCAAGCAAGAGAAGCGGTATTTTCCGTAAAATAATATTTATATTGCATTTGAACGACATTTCCGAGATAACTCATTAGCAGTGTTTATACTCGGGTAAGATTTTTGAATGCCTTGGTAGCGTTACCGTCATCGTGGCTTTTGTGAAATTAAGTGATTTAACGAAGTGATCTAACAGTCCTTGAATTTACGGTGCCTCACCATAATTGAAATGTGCTGTAAATGCGAAGCAAAAAAAAAAAAAAAGACATGCGTGTAGACTTTGGCAAATTTACAAATATGTGTAATTCTTTAGGTGCTTGGCTCAAATAGTACTTTGCACCTTTCTTTACAGAAGTCTTTTTGCAGCAATGCTGTCAGCTGCTTACTGCTGCATTACACACCATCCGGTCATGTGGTGATATTGGTGTTTTTTGAGACTGAGATCTTCTAGAAGGGATTGTATATATTTGAGGTGTTTGGCAAGTGGTGGCCCCAAAATTAATGTGTACAGTTAATAAATCTCACAGAAGGGTCCAGGGATCTAGAAGCAGCTGCAGTTAGTGAAAAAAAATGGTTCTAGGAAAAAGCTAAAATACTAATTGACCAAGATGATTGGCCTACAATCAAAGAAACTGCTTGGATTTAACGTGGTGTTAGAGTGAAGGCCTTATGATGGTCAAGGTATTTTCAATTGTTGCCCATGCTTGGCCTTCCTTAGAATGGCCAATGGTTGGCCTGTCACCACATCTAAACACAAACTTTGATTGGTGTCCAGCATTTCGCCAGTTATGGAAGCGTTGGCCACTGATGATTTGCCCTGCTGAAAAAAGTTGTACGATGCAATAAGCTCATAGAGTTCGTCACACAAATATCATAGAAAATTATCATACAAATGTCATACATTTCTGTAAAGTCGTGCAATCATCAAAAAGATGTCACAGAATATTATACGAATTGTGTAATATTTTATGAGGAAGCCTCTATGAGGTTATTGCATCATAGATTTTTTTCAGCAGGGTGAAACCGCAGTTTCCAGCGCGGTGCACACAGCTACCGTTGCAACATTCCGAGCTGCTTTTCTTCTCTTTTGTCGATTTTCTGACGGGGATCCTGTCTGAGGCAAAGTGTTCGAAGGACTGAAGGGGCAATAAATGAAACGTGCTTTGTCTTGCTGCAACCTATACTTTCATTTCAGTGTCAGAGTTAGGTTTGGGGTTTGGAATAACGGAATAAAGTTTTTTCTTTACAAATTAGGACTTTTTCAAATGTTTATAGTTTCCCTCTTTGCGCGCAATCTGGCGGTCCATTCTTTTTGGTATGCAAGCCCTCGAGCAGCTGCTGGAAGACCCTATGAACCCAGCAACGGAAGAAGCAACAGTGCCTGCATTCGTGTAATAGTGTTTCCCTCTTGGCATGTGCACAAATAAATAGAAGTATGCGCTGCATATTGTCGTTGTCTTGATTAGTATACCAAAGCATTTCCCGCTGCCCAAGGCTGCAGGGCAGTAATACGTCAACTGTAAGTATTCAAGTTCCACTATTTCCCGATTCAGACAGTACAGCTGTAACGGAGGGTGCTTTGTTAAGCACGCATAGCTCGTAGTGACGCTTTGTACTTTCAGTTACTCTTTGTAGCAGGCAACGTCTTTTTCTGCGAGAATGTCTCCGAACCTAGCACCACACTGACACCTGATGATGAAATAAAACTCATTGGTTAATAGACTGCAAACAACAGAAATTGAAAAATGAGAAAAGAACTTCCTACTGCTGGCTGGAGACTGAGAAAGAAACTTCAGTAGCGTTTGTAATTTACTAAGACGACCATGTTCAGGAAATTAATAGAAGATGCCATTCATAGAATTCCTCATCAACGCATGTTGCGCTTACCAATAACAGAGCTCCTGTTGCGCATAAAACGTAGCATATTTTGCATTACGTCCGTGGACATCAGCTGGCTAGTTTCTGACTCCGTGCGCTAGTATACGTTGTTTGTGCTTTCTACGTGACGTAGGGTGCCTATTTATATTCCTTTTCGTCGCGATTTAAACATCCACGGTTGTTCTCTGTGCGAACGGAGCGACCAACGAATGCCACGACGCCAATGCCGGAACTTGCTTTCAATTTCCCAATACAAGTTTTAGCGCTCGGTAAGTCCTTTTAATGCGTTATGCTCGCTTCAGCAGTTTTGGTCCAGCACGTCTACGTTGACGCACCTGTAGGGCATCTAGGGTTTTTTTTCCAGAAACCCATAGCGCCAAAGGCATTATAGTGGGGCTACAGGAAACAAAAAAAAAGAGTGCAGCTTCACAAGAGTGACAAGAAAGCATTATTTCATGTAACCCACAACACATCTTGAACGCACCTCTGCCATACAAGTTTCTATGCTTTCTGTAACATTGAAAGCGATCTGACTGTACTTAATCAGCAACTTCACTACCTAACCATTATCCCGTGACCAGATTAACGGACGGCCTAACCATATCAACGAATACTCCAATTTCATAAACCTTTTTTTTAATGCATCGGAAATTAATTTTGAGAAAAGAAATCACCGCTTCATTATGCTGACTTTCACATGACCGGTGCGACCTGGCTTTTATTACCGTGGTACACGTATTTCTTGCCGTTTATGAAGCATCGTGCGTGAGATTGACTTCTTCGACACTGATTTTCGCGAAACTTCCTACACTTTATTCTTCCTTGCGTACCCCTTCCCAAAAATCCTCTTAAATGCTAACTTTGCTTTCTTTTTGTTAATTAGCAATCCTTAAAATCTGCTTTTCAGCGTAGGAAGCGAAAATATTAATCGAAGGACGATCTCTGCAAGATCTGGACTTGTCCAGCCTACGAGCACTTTCATTTTTACCGATTCAACACACGTTTGATTTACACGTATAACTGCGACAGATATAACGAACGCTCGGCTATTAAGGCGAAAGCCTTTAATGCCCCATACTGTTGTTAGCAGACGCGTCGGCAGCCGTGTCGACAGACGCGTCGGCAGGAATGTCGACAGACGCGTCGGCAGATTCGTCCGCCTTTCGGCGTCACTGCTTAAAGCAGGGAACACATGTCCGGCAACGCGTCCGGCGCGCCGCTCCGGTCGCCGCTTCCGAACTGCCGCACCACAGCAAGCAGGGACACACAAGGAGCGGTGAGCATCGCTGCGCCGCTCAACCCAAGCTCCGCCCACAACCGGCGTCGCACTTCGCCGCCGCGCAGCGGTGCCTGAGCGCTGCTTGGCTTGGTCAGCGCCTCCTCTATACTTTCTGTGCCTGGGAGAACGAGAGGCGAATAATGGGAGCCCGCCGTCGGGGCTAGTACGGCCTTTCGCCGCCACGCGCCGCCACCGGAGTAGGATCACTGCCGCGCCGTCGCTCCGTCGCTCATTGAAACGCAGACCGTTCGCAGTTGTTCTGTCGTTGAGTTTTCGGCTCCATTCATGTTGTTTCAAGTACAATCAAAACTTTTTTTTAAAAAAGGAGCTCAGAAGCACTTGTCGCTAAGGGTAATCGGTCCATTTTAGTCGTGTCTTTCGCGGCTACTGCTGTGCAATGCGCTCGCGCGTCGTCTGCTGCGCTGATATGACAGCGCGCGCCTGCTTAAATCCACTGCGTGGAAAATTGTTCTGTCACCTTTAAGTTCGCTTGTCTGAGGGTCTCTATTTGAAAGCAGTGCTTGGCAGCAGCTAATACCGAAAGCTTGGGCTCTGAAAGAGCTCCGTCGCGTGCTGTTGTTTACTCATGTAAGTAGCACGTAAAGCCGTTAGACTGTTTCCAAGGCGGTACCTGATCCCGCGTTTCCTTCGTAAAGTTTTTGAGTTACCATTGTCGCCACCGAGGCCAGAGTTGGCGCCAGAAAATGTGCAGCTTTGCCAACTGGTTTCATCATTTGATCTGCCGCACACTTCCTGCAAGACTGCATGGTGTCTCGAATCGCATCGTTGACGCTCAACTTGAGCGTGTATGGTACGCGCGAGAAATGCTCCCTGCTGTCAGTGCCACCAGCTATGTAACGTGAGACGCTGCATCATATGCCTGCACATAACGCTGCGCAGATATAGAGGTTCATATATTCAATATCAGTGCGCTGTGAGTCAACACAATTACTCTGTGGGAATCCTGGCTTTCCGCCATCGCCTTTGCGCGGCTGTGCCGGCCGCCCGCGTTGTTTCTCCTCTTTCCCTTGCTCCCGCCTCAGGAGGTGGAGAGGCGGCTGGGTGACTAATCACTGTCATTTAGCCACAGCTCCGCCCCGGCTCCCCAAGGGCCTTTGCCATTGGCGCCTTTTGGCGGGAATCCGGGACCCGTTTTGGCGGCCGCGCATCCCGCGACCGTCCGAGCGGGGCCCAGAGAGAGAGATCCCTCCGAGACAGCGTAAGGTGCGTACGTTACTGTTTGTCCGTGCCGGCCTTTGCCGTTCGGACCAGTGCTTACTCAAGCTCGCCCGCACGTGTCCTCTGACCTGCAGCGGCTCGAGCCTGTCCAGCGGGGTCCAGCGACCTCCGACAGGCGTACCTTGCGTTGATTGCCCACTCTCTCTCGCAACCGGCCCAACGGTCGACACGAGAGAGAGATCACAGCACTGCCGCGGGGACATTCTCCTGCAGCGGCGTGTTAGCGGCGCGCATTACTCTGGTAGCTTCGTGCGCGCAGCGGAGCCTTGCTCCTCGCGCGCCCCCGGGACGGGGTGACTATTGAGTGTTTGTGTATCTGCTAGAGGACGACGTGAATAAACGTCTCCTTTGTGAACTTGGAGGCCTATTTCTTTGCGGCGAATCGCTCTGCTCCCAGCGGAGGTTGAGTGCGCCGCATCGGTGTCCCAGTGGTGTGTGGTGACGGCTGATCGGGGCCCTTGGCTCGCGCGAAGCTCGAACCCGCGGTGGGTGGTGGCCTGTGTCCACTTAGGAACCCACAACTGGCGCCCAACGTGCTAAGTCATTGGCGCTTACGCCTTTGATGGCACATTAGCCGAGCAGGTCGCCTTGCCGATCACGCTTGCGCACCATGTCTACCACCCCCAGCGGGGCACTCGGCAGCTACATGTCGGCTCCCTACGGAGTTGTAGCGTCGTTTGATCCGCTGGCTGCTATTCCTTCGAATAGCTAGACACCGTGGTTGGCCGCGGCCCCCATTGGGGTTTACTGCGGCACAACCCAAAATGTCGACCACGCGGCTCCCATTGGAGCTGTACCGGGAGCACCCTGCGGTGCATCCGCTGGTCCCATGCCTCAGCTGTGCAAGCTTTCCGCCCAGTGCGAAAGCAGTTCGTGTCACGCTGCCGCAACCGGCAGTTTCGAACAGCAGCAGCCGTGCCCCGCGAGCAGTCAATTCTGCTCTGGAAACGGCGAGGCGCTGGCCCGGTTCCCTGCGGAAACCGCGCCGCTCATCGAACTAGGAGCCTTGCCTCCCTCGTTCGTGCAACCCGCCCAAGCCTCCACTGAGGCAGGGGCGCAGTCGCTGAGGCCGGGGCTCCATTGAGCCAGATGCGGAGAAACTTCGAGTCATACTCGAATTTCCCGCGCCCAAGGACGTACGCGGCCTGCGCCGTTGTGTGGGAATGGCCAACTTTTATCGTCCTGTGCCCGCGTGCAGGCACCCTTGACCTAGCTCTTGGGAAAGACTGCGGCGTGGCGATGGGAGCCCGAGCAAGAGCGATCCTTTCGCCTCCTGTCTAGTGTCATTGCCGAGACAGCGCAGCTCAGGCTACCCGACCTGACCAGACAGTTCGTAGTCCAGACTGACGCGAGCGATCTGGGTTTAGGAGCAGTTCTCCTACAGGAATCCGATGGCGTGCTGCAACCGCTGGCCTTTGCCAGCCGCTCCTTGCTGCCCTCGGAGAGGAATTATTCCGTGACCGAGAAGGAGTGCCTCGCCATCGTGTTTGCACTGCGCAAATTCGACGTCTACCTTGATGGAACGCAATTCGTGGTGCAGACAGACCACAGTGCGCTCAGTTGGCTGATGCGGCTCCGCGAGCCTGCGGGTCGGCTGGCGCGCTGGGCTCTCCTGATACAGCATTACGACTTTTCCGTGCAGTATCGAAAGGGGAGCACGAACGTGGTAGCTGACGCGCTATCCCGTGCCCCACTCGCCAGCGACGCCTTGACGCCTGTAGGCGGAGGGGGCGAAACAGCGGACGAGCCGCCGGGCGGCAAGGAGGGGGAGCCCGCAAACGGGTTAACCCATTCCGCTAACCAGGCAAGCAGCGCTTCGCAAAGCGGACGAGAGGCAAAGCTCTTCGTGAGCGCCTCGGAAGTGCCGACGCGAACGGAAATTTTGGCTGCAAACCTGAGTGGGGACGAGACCATGCTCCCCTCTGGGATGACTGGAATCGTTTTCAGCCGTAAGAGCTACTGAAAGCACAGCAAAATGACCTTTTTTGTCGCGAGGTGAGCGACGGTCTCAGGGAGACGGAGCGCCGTGACGCTACTTGTATTGTAGCGGGCGCAGGGGGGAAGAAGCCAGCGTGTGTCGCGGCGAACCCCGGGGATTCATATTTGCTGGACCATGACGGGCTCGTGCTGAAATACATAGCCACCGATGACGAGTCCATCGACCCGTTCTAGGTGGTTATCCCCAAAAGTCTGAGAGGCGCACTGTTGAGATTCTCTCATGACGAACCACTGGCCGGTCATCTGAGTGGCTCCTAAGTTTTTAAAAACTGAGTCGATCGGTGACGTGGCCCGGCATGAAGCGTGACATTTTCCGCTATGCCGTTCGTGCCATGTCTGCCAAGCGGTGAAGTCACGGGGCGGCAAGCCGCCTGGAATGATTAAACCGATTGACAGTGTGCGTCCGTGGCAGATGGCCACCTGTGATTTGATGGGGCCTTTCCCCAGGAGCAAGCAGGGGTTCATAGACCTGAAGGCCTACGCGTCACGGTCTGACGAGCTTGCGCCGGTACCCATTGGTATCAAAGGCAAGCGCAAAGGCACAACTGGTGCTGCGGAACGCAAGCGTACGGAGCACCGGTACAATCTGAGGCGACGGTCACCGGTGTGATTGATGCCGGACGGCGGACTTTTCCGCAACCGAAGGCACGCAGCCTCAGCTAGCTGGCGAGCTTTCTCGTCAGGCCCTACCTAGGCGAAGCACGGTGTGTTATTTTTTTTTTGTTTTGGCAGCATGATCAGTTCCAGCCTTGTGTGTTTATCAGTTTATTTATTTGTTTGCTTGCGTCAGTTTCTAGCCACTTTCGTTTCCTGCTTGTACGTCTGTTTTCGTTCCAACGTACCGAGATGTACATAGGCAAACTTCAGCCCGCTCGTGCTTGCTCTTATCTTCTAGAAGGAATAGATTGGATTAGGTGTCGTTTGTACAGCGCGCCTTTTCTCATTTCCGGCCCGACTGTGGGTGGTGGGCTCGTTAAGGAGCCGTGTGTCGCGGTGAGAGTTTTGTGCGGCCCGTATGGAGGGGAAGTTGGCGGGGCGTTTGGGGCGATGGGGGGCGGAAAGTGCACCCTTTGACCCTCGCCGCGGCGCCTCTGGACACTTCTGATGAGGGGATCGTTGTCGCCGACCAGCGTCCGCGCACGTGCCGGTGTATGCGTGGTTGTGGCTGTGACTGTGTGCGCGCGTAACCATGAGCCAAGGCGACGCCTGTGAGTTGTGCCGCTGTGCTTCTGCGTGAGCGCGAGGATGAGAAGGACCCCTCGCTGTGGCCAAGGTTACACATCAGGACGCCGCCGAACGTCCTCGCCAGTTTCAGCCGGCGTGAAGGGGGTGCACTAACTCTCTTGTGCCGAGTTTGATGTCGTGCCCAAGGGCGCGAGGTCAGTGCTCTGCCGCGGCCCCGTCGTTATCAACGCACCCTACATCAACGGAAAGAAGACCGCCATCAGTCGTCGGCCCTCCCAACCCGTTCAACAACGAAGTCTGCGAGCGGTGAGTCGCTGACCGGCCCACTGGGCCGCGCCATCGAACTTTGAGGCTGACATCCACCTGTCACATAGCTGTACAGTTGAATTCACATCGCATTGTATATAATCTGCATACTGTTTTGATTTACAAGCGTATGCCAGTGTTTGTTTTTTGCCTTGTTTTTCCTTTGTTTTCTTACGTTGTTCTGGCTGGAACTGAAGGGTAGCTAGTTTTGTTTTGTGTATGGATTTCTTTATTTTTGGCCGCGTGCTTTGCCGATGGGTAGGAGGGCATTTAAGGAGAGGGGGATGTGGGAATCCTGGCTTTCCGCCATCGCCTTTGCGCGGCTGTGCCGGCCGCCCGCGTTGTTTCTCCTCTTTCCCTTGCTCCCGCCTCAGGCGGTGGAGAGGCGGCTGGGTGACTAATCACTGTCATTTAGCCACAGCTCCGCCCCGGCTCCCCAAGGGCCTTTGCCATTGGCGCCTTTTGGCGGGAATCCGGGACCCGTTTTGGCGGCCGCGCATCCCGCGACCGTCCGAGCGGGGCCCAGAGAGAGAGATCCCTCCGAGACAGCGTAAGGTGCGTACGTTACTGTTTGTCCGTGCCGGCCTTTGCCGTTCGGACCAGTGCTTACTCGAGCTCGCCCGCACGTGTCCTCTGACCTGCAGCGGCTCGAGCCTGTCCAGCGGGGTCCAGCGACCTCCGACAGGCGTACCTTGCGTTGATTGCCCACTCTCTCTCGCAACCGGCCCAACGGTCGACACGAGAGAGAGAGATCACAGCACTGCCGCGGGGACATTCTCCTGCAGCGGCGTGTTAGCGGCGCGCATTACTCTGGTCGCTTCGTGCGCGCAGCGGAGCCTTGCTCCTCGCGCGCCCCCGGGACGGGGTGACTATTGAGTGTTTGTGTATCTGCTAGAGGACGACGTGAATAAACGTCTCCTTTGTGAACTTGGAGGCCTATTTCTTTGCGGCGAATCGCTCTCCTCCCAGCGGAGGTTGAGTGCGCCGCATCGGTGTCCCAGTGGTGTGTGGTGACGGCTGATCGGGGCCCTTGGCTCGCGCGAAGCTCGAACCCGCGGTGGGTTGTGGAGGCTAACTTCTACACGGCAGTAAAACGTACGCCATCCTCAGAGCCTCGCGTACTTTCGCGAAAGGGGCTTTTTTGTGAAATGTTTAACTATGTCATGCTTGTCACGTACTGACATTGAATGCGTAGTTGCAGAGAAGCGGCCTCAGGAAACGAAGCGATATAGGGTTCATGAGCTCGTTGATGCCATCGCTCTTGCACTTCAGCAACTTTGAAGCACAAAGGGCTGGGACAGCGTGCTCTACTAATGTAGTGATAGGCTTTTTCAAGGTCTGATCGTCCTGCAGGGGGCGGTCAGCAAAAGCTCTTAATGTGTCGAGAACGAAGAGAAGTTGATCTGACGGGTAGAGCAGCCCACCTCGGTCTTGGCTGCGGGTGAACTGAAGGAGTGGCTGGTTGCTAACTGGCTTCGTACACAAAGTAAGGCAGTTCTCGCAATCCATATGCTCGCCAACAACTAGTGCAATGTAACCGCCCACATAAGCGGTAGCAGAGATCTGAAGCGACGGCAGGTGCTGTGGAAAAATTGTGGTAGTAAGCCTCTGAAGCACCAATCTTGGTCTCGACAGCTTTGGCGCTGCTTGCACAGTCGACTCAGGGGAGGCTTTGGAGCTGAAGTAGAAGTTGGTTGCGCAGAAGAAAGGACGTCAGCGGGTAGGAGTCTTGGCATCGAAGCACATTCTTTGTGGCCAATATTGGATACTGAATTAGACGCAGCGATCCCGCTCTTCAGTAGCTTTTCGAGACCTGACAATGCAGCCCCAACATCCAACATGTCGTTACACCCGGATGACATTCGCAAACTACCAAACAAGGATTCAATAGGATCGCTGCTGAATTTTCGGGTGGGGACGAAAAAGAACTCTTCAGTCAGCATGCTGACTGATGAGTTCTTTTTCGTCCCCAAACGAAAATTCAGCAGCGATCCTATTGCAGATATTTGACACACGCCACTGTTGAATAGGTAGTGATCAGAATTGCCTGATAGGTTTCGTCTGTGAGAAATTCACGGGTATGCCCAGATCTTTTTTTTTTTTTAGCCCTTCTAAATACATAGGGAAAGTGACTTCAAGCCATTCAAGCCGCGGATCAGCACTGTCGTCGAATTGGCGAGCATCCGGAAAATGTCCGTGTATGTGCTGCGTCGTGTTGCTGATATCGTGAAGCACGAACCACCAAAAAACGTTCTTCACGAACGTAATGGTTGGCCCTGATGCTGAAAATGACACGGCAGAAGTGCGCCCAGCCTGATCTTTGAAAAAGAAACAAGAATCGTACACCGCGCGGCCGATCAGCAGTAGCCGAGCTTCTCGTATCCTCGATGAGCGCGGGCATCGAGGCACCCGCCGCGCGCGACGTGGATGGATGGATAGGAGCGCCCCCTTTGAAACGGGGTGGTGGCAATTTCCACCATGCTCAGCTTTTCTTTATTTATTATTTTTTTTTGTTTACTGTGTTGGCAATTCTCATTAAGATTCTCCATCACCTTTGCCTACGGTTTCCTACTATTCTAACCTTATGCCACATCTCTGCTTTTCAGCCACCAATCCTCCAATCGCTTTTTGCTGACTTCCACTGCAGATTTATTTACATGACCATTGTTATCTTTAAACCCTAGGGCCTCAGAAAGAGTGACTGTGCCTGCATCGACATCCGGATGGATACCATCACATTTGATTATGAGGTGTTCAATTGTTTCCACAGATCTACCACACACTGCACATGTGTCATCTTCTTCGTTAAATTTCTTTTTGTAGCTGCGCGTTCTAAGACACCCTGACCTAGCTTCAAAAAGTAGGGCACTGCCTCTTGAGTTATCATAGAAAAATTCTTTCTTGATCTGCCTTTTCCAGAATCGATATAGTTCTACACTATGTTTCTTTTCCATTGAATTCATCCAATTTTTAACTTCCGCGTTTTTGACCTGTCGTTTAATGCTCTTTCTTTCTCCGTCCTCATGACCGGCATACTTACTGGTTAGTTTTCTAGTTCTTTTCCGCCACTGTGAATCAACGTTCTTTCTGTATAAATATTTAAATACCTTAGCTGCCCATCTGTTATCGTCCAATTTCCTCAGGCGTTCTTCATATAGTATTTTACTCTTAGCTTCCCGCACCTCGAACGATGCCCAGCCCATATCCCCTTGTACTGCCTCGTTTGTGGTTTTGCCGTGGGCACCTAGTGCTAATCTTCCAACAGCTCTCTGATTTACGTCTAATCTCGACTGAACTTCTGCCCTTAAGCACAGAACCGCATTGCCGAAAGTAAGTCCCGGCACCATTATTCCTTTCCAAATACCTCTTAGTACTTCATATTTGTTGTACCCCCATAATGCCCTATGTTTCATTATCCCGGCGTCTCTTCGTCCTTTTGCCCTAAGAGCCTGTTCATGCTTTTCCGTGTATATCTGCCCTTCGTTTAGCCATATCCCGAGGTATTTATATTCGGGCACTTTGGGTATTTCGTGGCCTTGTATTGTAAGCACCTGATCAGTTGTATCGTTAAAAATCATCACACCTGATTTAGTTGCGCTAAAACTGAATCCTAGAGCGTCTCCTTCGTCTCCACAGCAATTAACCAAAGTTTGTAAATCTTCCTGGCTATCTGCTAACAGTACAATATCGTCCGCATACATTAAACCCGGGAGTCGCTGCTCAACTACATTTCCGCCTAATCTGTATATACGATAGATTATAACCCAGATTACTTTCTTCTAACCTTCTTTCCATATTTATCACGTAAAGCATGAACAGCAGCGGTGATAGAGGGCAACCTTGCCTTAATCCTTTGTGCACCCCTACAGTTGTGGTACTTTTTTTCCCTTCCCATGTAATTTCAACTTCATTATCTCGGTAGATTTCCTGTAGAAAATCAATTACCTCATCACCAATACCTAAATCTTTCAATATGCTCCACAGGAGTTCCCTGTTCACGTTATCGTATGCACCGCTTATGTCTAGAAAGGCTATAAACAGAGGTCTATTTTCCGCCTTAGCTATTTCTATGCATTGGGTAAGCACGAACAGGCTATCATCTAACCGCCTACCCCTTCTGAACCCATTCTGAAGTTCTCCGAGTATCCTATTCCCTTCTACCCATGACTGCATTTTTAATTTCACCGCTTGCATTGCCAGCCTGTACATAACAGATGTTATCGTAATCGGACGGAAGGATTTTATGTTCATCTTATCCCCTTTCCCTTTATAAATCAAATTCATTTTACTCTGTCTCCAGCTGTGCGGAATTTGCTGATTTGTTATGACTGCCTCCAATGCTTTTATCAGCGCGTCCTTGCTTCTTGGGCCAAGTTCATTAATCAGCTTAATTGGAATTTCGTCTATCCCTGCGGATGTGGTTTTAGGAATATTCGCTTCCGCCTTTTCCCAGTTAAGACTAGTCAGTTCTAAGCTGTTCTCTTTTGTGCTGTCCTGTGTTGCCGCCTCACTTGGGGAGATTACCCCATTGGCGTCGCTAAAAGACGCAGCTATAAATGACGTAATGTAGTCCACAGCATCGTCTCCCTCCAAACTCACACAGCGCCTCCTTGCGGCAGCCGCGAGCGGCGGCGGAGCCAGCGCCCGACGGCCTGAGGAGAGCGTTCGCCCAGGCACAGAAAGTATAGAGGAGGCGCTGGCTTGGTGTACAAATATTGCAAGAAAAGACGGCATCGCCTTGTTATCAGAAAGTCTGCATGCTATACTCGAGCGGCGACAAAGCATGCCTGCTTATGTTGCGAGCTTTCGGCAATGGCATCGCTCGCGGGCGCTCCGGGCGACGAGCTCTGCTGCTGCCTGTCTGCTGTGGTCGTCGCTAGGCCTATAGCCTGCTCCGCATCGAAGCGGCAGGGGCCGGCGCTTCGGAAGTCGCCTGCGCTATAATTCAAGGCCTATTCTTCACTCCGCTTTGCTGTCAACAGCATCATCACACAATAAAATAATAGTATGGTCAGTTTCCGTGGCGCCTTCAGCAGCGGCTAGCGGGGGGCGCCAGTCGAGCCGGACCCCAGCGTCGGGCCAGCTAGCGGCAGCTGCGAGGCGGTTCTCGCAACTAATTCGCTCGTACCACAGTTGTTACTTTTACCAGCAACTCGGTATTGGCCAATGAACCAGAAAAATGATATAATTTTCTCATTTCCCTATCCCAGGGTTTATTATTTACGTCAAGAACACTCATTAGCTCGTTTTTATGACGCCAGCAGACGCGATCCAGGCTGGTGGACCGGCAGGCTCGGCTTACTTCACGTTCGCACAAGAAAATACAGAACAGCCATACTACCAGAAAGGATGCTTCCTAGATTCGAGCAACGACAGCATGCCTGTGCTAGAGTGGAGCTTTCGGCAACGACATCGCCTGCGGCAACGCCGGGCGACGAACTGCGCGCTAGTCCCCGACTGCCCTAGTCGTCGCTAGGCCTAGTGGTTTCGTATCGACGCCGCAGCCGCGGGCTCTTCGGGACTGGCCAGCGCTCAAAAAAGGTGCTACACTCGGCACCCCTTGTTCGTTCTCCCAAATCCGGGACTGTTTGAACGAAGACATGGTGTTCGGTGAAAACAGCGCTGTCAAACTAACCGTACAATTGAGCAGCCGACACACCGCTCACCACGGTACCTCTGTCGTGCTCACCTGTGACGTCGCGAACTCGACGTCATCGTGACGTTGGCGCACTGCGCGCTCGCATTGGCTGCCGCTGCCCGCCGGAGCGGCGTGCCGGACATTCGCCGGACGCAGTGCACCGGACATATCTACGCGGTTTGACGCGTCCGACGATCGCCGGCTGGCCGGAGCGGCGCCGCCGGACGCGGCGAGCCGGACCGGATTCGGAGCGCCCGCCTGACATGTGTCCCCGCCTTAATAGGCTCAAGGTTCCAGCATTAATAAAGGCGCATCTAGTGAATGCATGGGCTTTATAAATAAAATAAAAGGAGTAAAGTCATGGAAAGGAAAATAAAAACTAAAAATAAGATGTGAAAATAAAAATAAAAAACAATATAATTAAGAATAGGAGCAAAAAATAAATAAAAAAAACAAGATATGAAAACTAAAAAAGTAAATAAAAACAAACAGTGGTCAGGAATAGCTTTCGCCTTGCAGCACTTTAGTGAGCCAAAGTGCCCCCTGATTTTTTCTGCATAATGCACTGAGCTAGAAGTGTTTGCCTAGTGTATCTGCTTGGTGCCGAGATGTACCGCCAGCAGTGATAACAAGAGGTAATGTACGTGCACTATGCCCTCGAAGTGCTTTTAGTGTACAGTACTCTTTATGCGTATCTGCGTAAGAATTTACACAGGAGAGAAACGACTGCTAACTTTCCCGCTTGGATACATCGAGTACGCTTGCATTTGCTTTAGCTCGCTTAAAGTTCAAGTTGCCAACCGTAGAATTATAGCGAAACTTTTACAACGAATTATTTTCGTTCTCACGAGCTCTTCTGCAGTGTGCATCCTGCCCTGCTCTACGTTTGCTTTGTATTTCAACTGGTGTCTTTGAGATGGATTTCTGTGCAGCGCCTATAATACGCAGTGCGACCAAGAATTGAAATTCATCTATACCTAGTTATGAAATTGATGAAGATGACAATGGAGCATCTTTCGATCAGCAATCCGTTCTTTAAACTTACTAGGATTATTTACCTTCGGGTTTATATTTTATGTGCATTTTAGAGATATGGGAAAGAAGTCACTTCTATAGAGATTATCTACAACAGCCCTCACAGTAGCTGCCAATAGCAAGGTCTATCGCAGCGCGTTAGCTGTGTGCTGCATTAAAGCATGTTGGTTCTCTTCTATAGAATATGCATGACCCAGATAACAATATGAATTTTTCGACTAGCGCAACTCGAGAATCGGTTCTAATACCTCCCCACAATGGGTGGTGTGCGTGAATATCGCCGACCAACAGGAACGGCTCCGGAAGCTGGTAAATGAGTTTTTCAAGTTAGTCAATGGAAAGTTGATGATGTGGTGGTATGTATAGGCAACATACGGTTATTACTCTACTACATGTTAGTGCTTGTATTGCCACTGCCTCTAAATCTGAGAGGCAATTGAATTCTGAAAAACAACAGCAACGACACCTGATGAGGAGGTACTTCCTTGCCAGTCCTTCCGGTACACTACATATTTCTCCAGAAAGTTTCGTTGAGTTTACCGTAGGCAAACTATGTTTGGTTAATACTGCGCGAGTATTTCGATTCCAACCAGCTTCTTTGTAGCCCTCGGCAGTTCCAGTGCATAATGCTTTCGACAGCCATAGTTGTAAGCGAGGACGCGAAAACTAGCCGGAGTTATTCACATATAGCCGCATTTATTATCCTGCTAAATTGACAGATGTCTTCGGTTTGAGACGGTCTTGGAAAATCCGCCTCTATTTGGGGGACTCCTTCAGCGTCTCCGACGCTGAGAAGCCTGGTATTACCTCCACTGGAGACGCGGAAGCAGATGTGGATTCGTCAAGAGGGAGAGACTCTCTCTCGCGTGCCTGTATTTTCTCAGAGCTCTGTGAAAAGTTGACCTCTGGGACAGGGAATGTTGGCGATGGTGTATTGCGTGCCCAGACGGCGCCCGCCTCTGCACGCTGCGTCAGCGTAGGATCTTCCGGAGAGAAGCTAGAGCTTCGTCCGGGCTTCAGAAAACGTTCTTTTCTGTAACCTTTATCTGGATTACTTTTTTTTTCTCTTTCTGGAACGCCTGACGTGTTCGTGAATGCGCAGCGTGTGTCCTGTGACAGTTGGGACATTCTGCTTGACCGGCACTGCAGTTATCAGTCAGGCGCTCATGGGCACCGCTCTTCGCATTGATGAGATTTCCACGGCATGTTTTGGATCCGTGTCCGTACTCTTCGTAGTTCAAAAATCTTCTCGGGTTTGGGATATAGGGACAGATTTTACAGTGGATGATTCCGATTTCACAGTATCTGGTAGACGGCACCGTTCAAATGTTAAGGATATCGGATGCCTCTTCCTCGTTTCGCCTCATAGTGATGCGGCGAAGGGCAATCGCACCTTGATCTCGGAAGCATTTCAGGAGATCAGACCCTGTTTCGCGGGTCAGATGGCATTCTGATATACCACCTTGTACAGTGTTTAGATTCCGTTTGAGGGGTGACTGTCACCAGATGGTGAGCAAACTGCTTTTGCTTGAGAGGATGTCAGAGTGATCTTCCTGCGAAACTTCAACCAGAAGGTCATCGGATGAAAGTGTTTTTGCTTTGTAATTTTTTCCTATCATTCTCTCAAGGGTTCTAACAATAACAAAAACAGACACTGCAGGAACTTTGTCGTTATCTACTAGGGAGTGAGAATAACCGCATTTACAATGATTGCACCGGTATTGATAAAAACACTTATCTAAAGCAGCCGTATTACATTTCAGAGAGACTAGACAACACGAAAAAGATGAAGAGTTATCAATGCCGCATTAATGTATTTAAGTATTCGTTTTTCCTACCCCAATTCTGGACTGGAATAAGCTTCCGATTGATGTGGTTTGTTCACCTGGTTTCCAAAGTGCTGTTGAAATGATAACCTGATGTATTTCTTCCAGGTCTCATGCGTTTACCAGCGCTTTGCCGATGTGTTACCATTCATACTACTTGTGAACTCCTTTAGTCTCCTCTTAGTATGCTGTGTTATCCTTGCTGACATGTTTCCCAATATCTTCTGTGCATGTGTTATTGTATGTAGTAATATCCCCCCATAATGCCTCATGGGCGCTGTAGGTACTTGCAATAAATAATTAAAAAATATCAGGAAACGAGGAAAGTAGTCACAGTGCGGTCGATTTCTAGTGGAGCCTTCTCCGGTGCAGTTGCTTTTCAGGAATTCATCAGGCTTTTTGGAGGAAGAGGAACTCATGCGATATAGGTATGCTGACGGTTCCTGAAATGTCGCCTGTTGTGCCCATTCTTATCTACAGAAAGGTCCCGGAGCCCCTGACTCGTAAACAGACGGGGAGCCCGTCGGCCGGAACTTGACCATGGCTCCAACCGCCGCCGTTCATGGTTTCTAACATTCACCTTAAAAACTATCGCCACGGTGCGGATGACAGCTTCCGTATAAGGGGGCTAAGGGTCCGTGGTGGCACCAAGCACCATCACCTTGAGACTCAAGGTGGCGTTGCGGTGATGGGAGCGAGATGCTAAAGCCCCGTGCACGTTAAAGAACAACAAACAAACAAAATAATGTATGAATGAGGCAAGATGAACAACTAGATGGGAACTTTCACTCGTAAAAGCGATTGGAAGCGGCAGCATAAAATACCGAGGAAGTAATTTGTGAGGGTAATGAAACAGAACGAAGTTACTCAAATTTAACTTGATTATGACCAAATGTTTCGGAGAATCCCCCAAGGTGGAGTAGATTTGTAATAAGGGAGTAATTACTCATTGAGGTCCAAGCTTGCCGTCCTGGTTAGCTCAATTGGTAGAGCGACTGCTCCGGTGTAGCGGTGGTCCTGGGTTCGTACCCCGGACCAGGACGAATTTTTCTTTAACTACGAAGTTTCTGAGAAAGCTGTATAGCTTTCCTTTGTAGCCGTACGGCTGCGCTCGGGTGGACGTCAATGAGTAATTACTCCCTTATTAACTTGATTATGTTAGCTTATGTCGATTATATAAGCTGGACGATTGTCCTCTGCCGTTGGCGCATCTTCCTGACTGCCTTCAGGCTCGCCTAGCTCATTTCTGTCTCAAAACCTGCTTTGTACGAACTATTCAAAGCTATCCTCAACTTCCGATTGGGAAGATATAGATTTGGGCACCTCTGTTTTTTTCCACATCCATGCCGGTATCCCGAATTGGGTCTAAAAATTACAACCAGAAAGCCAAATGAATGTTCAACACTTTAGCAAGGGAACAGCGGTTTGAAATTGGTGGCGAGGTGCTGGAAGTAGTAAGGGAATACGTCTACTTAGTAAAACTCTAGTTTGGGCGAGTTGGTTCATGATGAAATAAAAACTGGTATGGCGCAAGAAACGGGGACACAGAAGGCACACAGTCCACAGGCACACAGAAGGCACACGCGTCAGTCCTGTGTTTTGTGTGCCTTCTGTGTCCCCGTTTCTTGCGCCATACCAGTTTTTATTTCATCACGTCTACTTAGGGAAGGTAGTAACCGCAGATCGGGATCGTGAGAGGGAAATAACTAGAAGAATAAGAATGGGACAGAGCGCATATGGCAGGTTCTCTGTGGTCATGAATGGCAGTTTACAAATATCCCTCAAAAGAAAAGTATACAACACTTGTATCTTACCGGCACTCACCTACGGGGCAGAAACGCGGAGGCTAGCGAAAAGGGTTCAGTTCAAGTTAATGACAACGCAGTGAGCTACGGAAAGAATAATTATAGTGTAACGTTAAGAGGCCGGAAGTGGGCAGAGAGGGTGAGGGGATAAATGCGGGTTAATAACATCCTAGTCGAAATCGAGAGGAAGAAATGGGCTTGGGCAGGGCGTGTTACGCAAATGGAAGATAATCGCTGGTCCTTAAGGGTAACGGAGCGGATTCTAAGAGACGGCAAGCGTAGCAGTGGACGCAGTAAGTTAGGTGGGCGGATCAGATAAATAAGTTAGCGGGGATACGGTGGCCGCAGCTGGCAAAGGACAGGGTTAACTGTAGAGACATAGCAGAGGCATTTGTCCTGAAGTGGGCGTAGTCAGGCTGATGATGATGATGATGCCGGTAGCACGCCTGAACGATATTCTTTCTCGTGACGTCTCACTTATCTAACTCGGCCACTCTGAAGACCCAGTACTTTCTCCTCTGCCTGCACTGCCCCGGAGATCATAGAGCCAACGATCCATAAAAACCATAAGCAGACTGAATGAATCTATATACAACGCATCAAAATGCGCAACCAGCACCAGACTCCACTTTATTGCAGCACACCCAGCAACGCAACGCCACCCGATTACCATCTAGAATAGCCATCGCAAACAGCGAAGACGCCGCAGTCTCAGAAGCACAGGACAAGCAGCCTAACGCACCACTGTCGTAGCCAATGGCATCGGCAAATGCTGCTGACATCCTGCAACGATGTGCCTCGAGTAAAGGCCCTGTGCGCAGCCTAGCATCTAGAAAAACTGACACAGCTACGCCGACTGGTAAGCCAAGCACTCCTTCTTCGATGTTACAACCACACACTACTACTACCATTTACGCAGCTCCACAATATCAACAACATATCCAACACATACCGTCAATGCTAGAATCTGATATGAACAAAACAGAGATCCCGTTAACGTGCTTTGAAAAGACTGAACAGACTTCACCGCCTGACTGACACTGCAAAGAAACTTGACTCAGCCAACGAACGCAACGAAACACGCCAGAGCATGCTTGAACGCCTTCTCCCAAATGAAAACTTTAGCTGCGAAAACATGGCGTACATTTCTCAGTCGCAAAAGAGGCAAGGAGAACACCTAGGAAACACGAAACATTTTCCGCACAAGCTCATACCGCTATAATGCTGGCACGCAGGATGTATTTCCCATACTACAAAGCACGCTTCTGCAGCCAAAGACAGCACAGACACAGGCACTTTTCGCAACAGACATAAAAAAGACCCTCGATAATGTTACACATGATCTCATACTCAAGTCCGTTCAAGACACACGATGCGGCCCCAACATGTACAATTACATACGCAGTTTTCTCAGAGGTAGGGTAGCCCTTTTCAAGGCAGCGCCGTCTCTCTCTCCTCCCCAGTCAACATTACCCGTGGACCACCTCAAGGATCTATTATATCTCCAACCCTCATTAATATATGCCTGAGAGCTCTATCCACGATCTGAAACCGTCATCCCACATTCTACGCCGTTACCTTGTGGAACGAATCCGGATGTCCAGGGGACGTTGAAACGACCCTCCAGGAAAGCATACACACCATAGTGGATCACTTCCACGTAACCGGATTCAAACCGTCAGCAGAATAGTCGGAATTCCTCCTGATGAATCGAATGCAATACCAAAACAAAACCACCGCCCTGTTACAACTCACCCTACTCGGCAGACAGGTACCAAAGGTGACAGCGTGTAGAATACTCGGACTCCTAATACACGATTACGACAATACAAACTGCAACCATGTACAATTTCAAAAAAGTTTTCCTATTCGTACCGCACAGTGCGTGAGCCACATGACTGAAGGAGCACGAAACATTGACAACAAGGTTTATGGGGTTTGAGGTCCCAAAGCGACTAAGGCTATGAGAGACGCCGTAGTGGAGGGCTCCGGAAATTTCGACCACCTGGGGTCACGGAAAACAAACCATACGGTGCGGTTGATGCAGCGCCCAAACGCACTTCTTCGAACTACTTCTTATGAAACGATACTCGAGCAATGAACTTCACAGGATGAGAACGCAAGACAGTTGAAGCCAGGGCTACTGCGCTGCGAACGGAAATTCAGTGACCGCGAGTGGCATCATGCCTATGCAGCTCCAGGCTAATGACTGGTTATCAGGAAGTGAAAGCCGCGGTCATTGTCTCACGCCTCGATGGACACCTCAACCACGCCGTAGAGGAAGGTGGGAGTGAAAAAAGTAAATTAGCTGTGGTTTAACTACTGCTCAACCTAGTTAGAGAGTGAAAGCTCTAGTGTATCGAGTAACTAGAAGCGGCTTGGCGTCAGTAACGCTGAGAACGTTCCGGACAACTACCAGCACGGGAGCTCGTCGAAGAGGCTGCGTCTTCGTTCCCTTCCACGTCAGCGCCGTCTGCGGCGAGATCAGTCCCGGTAGGCACCTTTTCAACGCGCAGAGTGACGTTATGCTAGGTCACGTGACTTGCACTCTGTTATAGGGTATATGACGTCATCCATTCACCCATTGTTATTCTTACATTTTGCTAAATTTTTCAAAGTCAAGCAGAAGGTCACATCATGTTTAGCACTTGTAGTTATCCACTGCAATAGAAACATATCAACTCATTAATTGTTGCAATTAAATTGTATAATTAATGTTAATTAGGCAAAACTTCATCTTTACAATGATGCATTACATGTGGACATTGTTTACTCCAATGTATTGTCATTACTATACTATGACGTCATCATGGTCAACCACAGTAACTAGTACACGCCTAGATGCAATAAGACTAGCGATCCTGCGGCGCTACTCCGCGGCCAAGCGCGGAGCTCGGCGCTGCGACCACCTGTTTCCAGACGCATATCCGTTGTCTAGGCACGCCGTTGCTAACCGCCTCCTACTCCTCTCGATGCTCCGGCGCCGTTAAGCTTTTGTTATAAAAGACTGCCGAGATCTCACACACCTTATCCGACGGATCCTTAGCAAAAAAGTGTACGACGCCATAGCGTAGTGTGTTAGGCTTTCCACTCTGAGCAGTTTGACACGTTTAAACGCAGGGCAGTCTCCCATGCCTCTCATGTGGGTGTGGGGGAAGGTGAGGATTCTGAGCACATGGCCACACCATGTCAAAGCTATCGTATATCTCCCCACAGTGCGGGCAGCGCCCATCTATGTACGGATCAAAGTGTTTGGCGATGGCAGAACAGAGAAGAGTTCCTGTCTGCACTGCAGGTGCCGTGGAGTTCGCTCCTCCGCTTTGCTCAGCCCCTTGGCAGGTGTTGGGTAGAGACGGTGGCTGTAGCAGTAATGAATTAAGATTTCGCGGGACCGCAGAAGCGGTTTATGAGCTACTCAGCCAGGAGAGCTAGAATGAGGAGCCCGGTGTGTGATCGCTCGGGCGGCGGCATCAGCGGCCTCAATGCCTCGTAGACCCTGGTGGCCAGGAGCCCAGATTACATCTGAACGAGTTGGATCGGCGAGAGCCCGTCTTACAATTTGGGAGGCAAGAGGTGATATTTCCACTGCAAGGTAGCGTTCACAGGCCCGGCGAATGTCTGTGCTAACCGTTCTCGATTTTGGATCGGTGGCAGCGAGAGCTATTGCTATTTCCTCCGCTCGCGTTGAATTCGGGGCCCTAAACGATAGGCCATCGACATTCACTCCCCGGGGACTACGACAGCCGTGCAGAATCCCGCGGCCGACGGCCCTGTGATGTCTGCGTAGTAGACGCCCTGTTTAGATCCATATTGCCTCTCAAGCGTGCGAACCCGGGCTTGTAGTCTGCCTTTATGTGAAGTCATGTCCATGTTACGCGGGAGCGGAGCGACACAGAGCATATGGCGCCACAGCATCGGCCTCTTTTGATGACGTCGACAATGCTGTCTCATGCCTTTAGTGCCAACTTCAATGTACACACTGTCGAGGCACAAGTGGATACTGTCCTCATTAGGGTCCACGGTAACGTGAAAGTTATCAACCTTAACATTAACCGCTAAGTCGGAATCGCGTAAAGGCCACGGCCACGAGATGCGAGGTGATGAACGCGTCCCTGTTAGCGAGGTAATGTACGTTAAATTTTTCCTTTCCGTTCTTTTGAAAAACAAAAAAGTGTATAAAAGTAGACGAGCCATGTGAATGAGCCCGGAATGCAAAAATGAGAAGGTAATGAAATAGCGCTCCGATGATCTGTGCTGCAGCGGCTACGTGGATGTTCACGGCCGCTAGAAATCATTACAGCGCCGGGCAGCATCGCCCTGGCCACTGTGTTCACTCGCGCAAAGCGCCGTAGCGCGGCGGCCGCAAGACATGGACGCAGCGGGCAAAGCGAACGCCGCACTAGGTGTTCACCAGTGTTGTAGGCGTTACCGAAAAAAAGTAACTAAATGCGTTACTCGTTACACTAACAAAAAAAGAACGCGTTACCGCCCTACGTTACCTACAAAAAAAGGTAACGCATTTCCGTTACCGTTACCGAAAAAAGGATCGCACGTTACTTTGCCGTTACTCCATGGCCATAAATTTTAATCAGTGGTTCCTCGCTGTAAGAACTCAAGATAACAATTTTATAAAGCTCATACTTCATATAATTCCAACTTCACAAAGAAAACATAGCTGAACTGAACAAATTTACAGTAATTCTGGTGTGCTTCTGCTTACGAAATTACGCGGAAATTGTGTAGCAATAACGAAATGCTTAAATGTCATAGTTCAGAAAAATATATTTGCGCACATAAACAATTTTTTTTTACTTGAACCTGCATAATTATTGCAAAAATGCTGAGTGTTTGCGTCAAGGTGTTCAAGGTCAGCTTCGCTCGCAAAACTTAGCCGCAGTTGCAGATAGAAACAAATGGTTGACTGCAATCCCCTTTTCTGTGCTGTATCATTGTACTCTTTCTATGGCTCTCTTGGGGCCAACTTGAAGTGAACTGGCGACATTCATGAGTTTGCTCACAAGAGGGAACTGCTTCCACCAAGAATGCGAGAGTGTCGCCTGGGAACGATACATTTTGGTTGAAAAACAAGCTTACGCAGAAACTCACTTAAAGATTTCTCCAAATGGTTCATTGGTGGCTTGGCATGCGTCCACTCTTTAGAGAGTTGTGTGTGTGGGTGGTTTGGGGGTGAATACAAGTGGGTGACTGCGTGTTCGTGCTTTCTTTTTTAGTTGAGTGCGTCGTCAAGGGCAGGTGTTTTCTGGCATGCATGCGAGCCGCAACAAGGGTCGTCGAGAGCACCGGTAGATTTTGTTTATTTGCACCATCATTTTCGGCGTTTTTTTTTTTTTTGAAAAGGAGGCAGAGGGGAACAATTGAAATAAAAAGTAACTAGTGACGTGACACGTCACGTTACCGAAAAATGTTAACGTAAGTACGTTGCCCGTTACAGGTCCGAAATGGCAACGAGTACGTTACTAAGTTACCGAAAAAAGTAACGCGTTACCGGTAACGCCGTTACTTGTAACGCGTTACCGACAACACTGGTGTTCACTGGTTACCGCTGACCACCCGAGGGCGAGCGGCATCGATTTCTCGCCCTCTATCCTCGGCGCAAGCGAGCGGCAGTATCCGCCGGAGCTGCTTGTGGCCCATTCAGAGCGGCCTGAAACATCCTTAAGTCCGTTCACTTGGACTGCATACGACCCGCATACCTTACGGCACGGTTCGGGTGTCCACCGAGATGTGAGAAAAGCACTGCGCCATTTCCTTTCCCGAAAAGCGAACCAACCAAGCGCATGCCACTGCATGGTCGCGACGCCGAATGCACGCGCCGAACACAATGTTGTACACAGTCCGAAGATGATTGCTCGAGGCCTAATCTAAAGTACTCTAACGCGGTTCAATATCGCAGGAAGACTGACCAATACGCGGGAGCTTAGCTAGACGCTGGACCATCACCCCACGGTCCGCACTATCCTGCAGCGCCATTTTTACTGAAGAGCTTAAGTGAACATGAAAGCAGAAAAAATTTGGTGCAGTTTGGCCTAAACGACAGCGAACCCTCATGTTTCGTTATACTGTACAGCCGACGCCGATGAATATCCAGCAGGAAAGGTGCGCTTCTAAGCCGAGTAGTGGACCCCCTGGCATTCCAGGAAAACCAGAAATTCGGGTAGACGAAGGCGAGATTCCTCCTTGCCCAAGAAAGATTTGGATTGCACGAGCGATCCATACTGCGTGGCAAGGAAGCAAACCCGTTGGGGTGTGCATTTTTGACAAAGGCTCTACACCTTCACGAACAGTCCCGAAAAAAGCGTAATCACCTGCGAAGAACTGCGATACCTTGCCAGCCTCCTGGTTTCTTCTGGCGGGTGCATGAAAGGCGTGGCAGAATGACAACGCAAAGGCCGCACGTTGGCAGCGATGAATAGGAATGCCGAGGGTGAAGATAAACGCCACTAAGCTTCTCTGTAATCTTATGATTCCCAACAGCGTTGGCAGTCCATCGCATCTACGATAACATGCATGAATGCAGTTCTGCTTCTTGAGGCGACCGAACTCAAAAGGAATAAAAAAAAATTACGAGTCCAAAAATCTTTTCTAACGCGACGATTCAATGCCACCTTGCGCGACATAAGATACGGTCATGTGTGCAATCGCCAAACTCTTGGACATTTCACGACAAGGACTTAACTGGGACAACGTCGCGAAGGCTCTCTGCGTGCGCATACTAATTATTGGATGATAATTGCGATGCGTGCTCAGTGGCGTGCACTTAGAATGAAACATCAGATTTAGGCAGGTAGTCAGCAGTAACATCAGTACGCTCAAGTCTCGGCGAAACAAAGACCCTGCTTCTCAACATATGTGCGCTATTGCGAGCGATATGCAAGAGTAACAGAACGCATGCAGATGCGACTCAAGCGAGCGCCGGTGGTTGAACTTAAAATTGAAGGCTTCTTCGATGTGGATGAAAATGGCTTTCGAAAACACAATCTTTTCTCCCTCAGTACCGGATAACAAAATGACTTCTTCACACAGTTAAAGCCTGTTTCACATGCATGCAAGCGAAAACGCTTGCGATTTCTGTCCCCGAAGCAGAAAAACGTGTTTCGAACGGCCGCGACAGCTACAGGGGCCAATGTGACGATGTTCCGAGAAGTACGAAAGTTTTCGCGGCGTCGCGCCACTCATTCGCTTGAAACATCCTTAACCTTCCCGGTGTTAACACCGGCAAGAACAGTGCTTCTAAATTGAAAACCTGCAGTACTCGCTGAGTGAAGAACTACGGCGCTTACTTCCATCCGTGCTTTCTAGAAGAGGCGAGCCGTGATCGCGTCAAGGCCTGAGTTTCACTTCTACATCGGCCACAGCCACGCGACCACCCTCAGCGGCATATGACTGTATCTGTCACTTTTTTCACCAGTGCTTCTGCGATTTGGGCAACAAATCTCACGGAGTAAATCGGAGAGGTCACGGAGAGGTCGTTACGGGTTCTTCGCGTGAGCACTAAAAGCACTTTCTACGCTAATAAAATTCTCGATTGTTGCAAGACTCGCGTATTCAGCAATGCCAATTACAGAACTGACCAGATGCCATCGCACTTACCACTCTTGCTGCTGAGGTTGAAGCTTTGGGGAAGGCTTAGTTCACGCAAACCGATCGTGTTCACACATTGAAGATATCACGCCAACAACACCGCACTTCGAAGACAAGCCGGCACTGGCACGTTGGCAAGAGTTCTTTCTTCCGCCGCAGAACAGAATATCCACCGTGAATGGCGACGGTCAGGCGAACAGCTCACACGAACACGACGTTGTCAGGCGCCGGTGGTAGCTGGAGCTTCAGAATTTTTCAAGCCATAACTTGACAGAAATGACAAACAGGGGCTGGGGTCACATTACGACGAGATGCATAAAGGGCGCATTAGTCCAATAATTAATGCCAGTTTCGAACTACGTCACAAGTAATTAACGAAATGACATCCGAACACCGCTGTAACGGCGAACCGCCGCCTTGTCTCGGCCAGGTAGGCTTAGGCCTAGTCTCGCTAATTCTCGTCCGCCGGGCGGGAACAAGCGGGAGGCCTGATAGCAGAGTTGATAGCGCGTGCTGCAGCTGAGGCCGCAGCGACTCTTTTGTTTTCGTGTTTTTTAGTTTTCAGACTGCACTGTTTTATCTCGGTTTGAAGCTCACGTTCAGTCGCGCTCGACTGCTTTGCTTTTTAGCAGACGGGAGCATACCAGTGCCACGTAACCTTTCCGCCGCGATTGGAAAGACGGCAACAGAGTATGCTTGGCTGTCGCCGAAACTGCTAGTCCGCTTGACTGGGGATTCCGTAGCGTTACCATACTATCACGAGAACAGTGGCAGGAAGGTTGAAAAATATTCATTTCGACCTTTGGCAGACCTCTAGCGGTCGAACTACTATTTTCTAGAGTGAAGATAACTTTCCTTAAACAGTGCAACGAAGGTTAGGGGCCAGCTATGCGCATATATTTTTCCGCTCTTCTTGCGGAAATGAATTGCGGCAGAGCATTTGAATATGTTAACCCCCCCCCCCAAAAAAAAAAAAAAAAAAGAGAAAGAACATTACTGCCAGCAGCACCAAACCTTGAGTAAAGCGTGTGTAGACACGTGCGTGGAGGCCGCACTTCTTTTTTTCGGGATTTTGACGGGGTGCTGTTCTTGCAAGAAAGCGTAATTTTTCTACTCATTTTTAGCGATTACAGTGTAGGCGAGATTATGCATGTGTATACTGTTTGTGCGGCCACCCTTATTTTAAAACGATTCAGCGTGGGTCTGGGGGACCCTTTACGGAGAGAGCCCATTGAAATTATGGATTATGTGCGACGTCCAGCCAGAACTGCTTCCAATAAATTTACCAGACTGGTAGATCCCTTTATTGCCGAAGGTCGCGTCACCTCAAGTTGTTCTCACTTAGAATTAAAGCGAAGGCATATGCGTATAGTGGTGGGATTTGTCGTTGGACCATAATCACGGTTTGGCTGACGGTTCGAATCGGTGCTTCGCTCGTGGGACCCACGGCCGTAGGTGAGAGGAGGCTCTCATCTGGCCCTGTTTTCCGCTCGCTGATGAAGGAACTCAGGAAATATGGCATCTTCATCATATTATGAAGAGTGCGTTGTTTGTTGCTCCATGCGGAATGTGCTTGACGAGGAAAATCATACACAATGTCAGCGCTGTATGCCTGCTTTCTTTCAGTTGCCCGGGTGCCATTTTGGGGGGAACAGCATTTACACGCACGGCCCAAACGCGGCTGTATACCGTATTCTGCGCAATAGTCACGAAGCTGTAAACTTATAATCATCGTCTCTTGTTATCGGCGCTGTTCTGCATGCAGAGGCGACAATACTGCGTGTGCACTCTGAGTGCATTCCCGCTTTCCACAACGTTCGTTGGGCAGATAGGTCCTGTATTCGCAAATATCTCATTAGCGTGAATTACGCGCCCCGAGATTCTAAGTAAGCAGCCTCCAAATGCAAAAACTACATTAGGAGAGAGACGGAGAAGAAAACTCGCACGATGGTATATTTTACGATATGTTGAGGTAGAGAATACGAGAGTGACTTCATATATCTGTATTGCTCCAGAGCGCTCTTTTATGTTTATTACGCATACTCCCTGTTCGACTAGCGGTCCTGTCCAATCCGCCGCTATATAGGCGCTCGGCGTCACCAGTGACCTTCTCCTCAGGCGGCGCGTTTAGCCAGCACCCTCTGAAGAATTTTGACAAGAGGGTGTTGGTTTAGCAGCAGGACCGTGCTACATTCATCCCCTCTCGCCACACTACCCTCTCTCCTTCTACGGTAACCATCCTTCTCCCCCTTCTTCCGGAGTAACTGCCTTCCAGGCGGTTCCCGTGGCAACCAGTCTCCGCTTGTGCCTTACGCCCACGCTTTTCCTTCCAAGGTTCTCATTCATCTTCGCGGCAAAAATGGCACGAGAGTTCCCAACTACGTTAACGGAGTGTGGCCACTGTTTATTCGATATGTGAAAATAAGGAGTTTCGCACTCATTGGTTTCAGCGGGCTGCCGGCAGTAACTGATTGTATTGCGTGCAGTGCACATGGGCATGCACCAGAGTAAGTTGGAAAGGATTACTGCGGGAAGCTAAGATATGAAAAGTTCACGACAACTGACGCAAACCACATAAAAGGAGCCTGAAAGAAATCGAGTGCAGCGCATGGACGGCTGACATTTGCTAAGTGGGCTTGAACCCTGGTTCGTTTTTTTCACTGGCGAAGCACGCGTGGAATATTCTCGATCTTCGTAGTTTCTTCAGGCATAGTCGGCACTAGCACGAGGTCGAAGCCACGGCTTATCTTTGAGCGCCCGGAACAGATTCGCCACTCGCACCGCGCGCGCCCGCTTGGAAGCGCGGCCCGAAGGTCAGTCTCCACTGCGCACCAATGCAAGCGCCCCCGCACAGGCGCTGCGAACGAAGTAATAACGCGAACGCCGCACTTACTGTCGTCCAGCCAGCGCGACTCAGACTTCCTCGCCCGCCCAAGAGCGCGGAAGTCTTTCACCCTCACGCTCCATACCCAGGTGCCAAGTGCGCGTGGGAGACGGGCGCCACTATCGGCTCAAGCAGCCGCTTCGCGGTGATGGGCTGCATATTTTTGAGAAATACTGTATGTATGTTGTCCATGAAGACGTTTATGAAGAACTCTTCGGCCGGAAGGGACGCCACTGCTTTGCGACATTCCCTGCGAAACGGTGGTGGGCTGAAGCCTCGGGGTGAGAAATCGCCACCTTCCAGAAGCGCCACCCACCCACCCAACGACGTGGGCCTGGGCGAAAAAGTGGTGCCGACGAGGACACCAACGACGAAGCCGGATTTTCTACAAAACAGGAGCGTTAGCGTTAAAACTAAATGGAGCTCACCAACATCCGCCGGTGGGTGAGCGGTCAGAAAAACCTTCACCCACCAGAAGCTCACGCAGAAGCGGAACGAAAACGGAGGCGAAGTCAAGTTCAAAGACGCAATGTGAAGGCGGCAATGTAAAAATGAAATGTACAAACAATACTGCGAACGCCCATTTTCAGCGTCACATCGTATGATCGCCCGCCAGTTCTAAAATGCTTCGCTGGTAAAAAAATTCTCCTATTTTGAGAACGAACTGAAATCACCTGACCGGAACATTGCTATTGGCTGGAAGGAGGTGACGTCACAAGACGGGATCATGCCCATTGGCTGGAGGTAAGTGAAGTCGTCAGAAGGGAGCATTTCCATTGGCTACAGGGAACCGACGTGACAAGACGGGAGCATTTCCACTGACATTGGAGAGGCCTTTGCCCTGCAGTAGGCGTATTAAGGTTGATGATGATGAAGATTCTCACTGGCTGCAGAGAAGTGACTTCACAAGACCATAGCGTTTCCATTGGCTGGAGGGAAGTGGCGTCACCAGACGGGAGCATTCCCATTGGCTGGAGGGAACCGACTTCACCAGACGGCAGCATTCCAATTGGCTGGAAGGAACTGACGTCACCATAGGGGAGAGTCGCGTCAACAAGTATGAGGCCGTGATGAGGAAAACATGGACTGATTTAGTGGCAGTAGTGTCGCGGTTCAATGCGCTGCCTTGAGCCAGCAGGAACATACGCGAGGGTCCAGCGCGAGGAGGGAGCCCAGGCAGGATGCTGCTAGGTGTTGTCTTCATGGACGGCCGCTGCCACCGGTGCTGCGCGAGACCAGTGCTGCTTCTACAGCAGCATTCCTATTGGCTGGAGGAAACTGACTTCACAAGACGGGAACATTTCCACTGGACAGAAGTGACGTCCCCAGCCAGAAGTTACGTCACTTTCAGTAAACACGCCACCAGCTTTTAATGCTATCGCATTGCTAACCATGTAAATTGGTTAATAATAATAGGTAAATGTAATAGGTAAATAGGTCCACGGGCATTTTTTTTTTTCACCCTGGCTCCAGCAAGACCGCTTCCGGCGGTGACGCAGCCCTCGTCGACTTGATATAGTCGGACTGACACCGTCAGAAAGATCACATTACACGAAAAGCCGTTACATTGAGATTACCCGCTATGGACTTAATTTAGCTTACCGTCACAGCACCAGCTGGAGCACTCCTTGTATCATATCAGATCGTAAATCGTGGCCTGCAAATCATCTGGGTGCTATGCATTGCCACGTGCTTTTCCCATGCCATCTGCGTGCACTGACCCCTTTCCACCTTCGGGTATAAATAACTCCGATCAATTGATCAGGGCGTTCACTGTTTCTTGACAACCTGGCTGTTCACTTTTGTCGTTCCACTCAAGGACGATACATGGCGCCAGAAGTGGGATGCAATGGAGCAAGTAAGGCAGTCGGAACCCCTGCGTTTGACAACGGACGGAGGACGGAATTGGAAGCTACTTCGTCGGAAGTACGAATTTTTTCTTCGAGCCATGGCATGCGATGACAAACCAAGATCAGAGGCGTCAAAGACGGTCCTGCTGCTCAGCGTTGCGGGTGAGGAAGGCTTGGACGTTTTCAACAACTTCGTGTTCACACGAGAAGAAAGCGAGGAAGACTGCGCTGATAATATATACGTTTCTATGGAGGTGCGTGGCGAGTTACCAACATATAGAGTTGCTGTTGCGCCATACTACTACAGGATATTTCATAACAACGGAGTATTTAATCACTGAATCCTCCCAAGCGCAGCCCAACGGCTGCAAAAGAAAACTACAGAGCTTCCACAGAAACTGCGCACTTGAAGAAAATTCTTCCTGGTCCGGAAATCGAACCCGCCACCACCGCCTCACCGGAGCTGTCGCTCTACCTTATTACAAATCTACTCTACCCAGGGGGATCCTCCTAAGCGTTGGATCAACACTGTGCTCACTTCGAGTAGTTGTTCAATTCGCTCTCATCCATAGGCTAGCCTTCCTGGTTACCTCAGTTGGCAGAGCGACTGCTCCGGTGAGGCGACGGTCCTGGGTTCGAACCCCTGAGTGAAACGAATTTTTCTTCAATCACAAAGTTTGCATTGAAGGTGTATATAACTTTCCTTGGAGCCGTATGACTGCGCTCTGGTGGATAGTAGTTGCTCCTTTATTCCCCTAAACATCGGACCAACTATTAGGCTTCAGGGAGAGAAACATGCCTTGAACTTATTATTAAAGCTGGAGACGGCCATTGACGAGTTATATGTGCTCGTGTAACTTGTAGAAGGGCGGCGGGAAGCAGTAGGAATTGCAGCGGAAGGATATGCTTAGTCTCAGAGGGTGGTTAGCTCTGGCTTTCCGCTCTTACTGAATCCTTGAATCGATACGTATGTGTCGTAAAAACCTCTGATACTGCGTCATTTTCCTGCGCATTCTACAGACTATTCTGCTTATTTTTGTTATATCCTATAAGTATTCGCTATAGCGACTGTCTTGCAAACAATGCCACGTGGCCAGCCATCAAAAGGCGCAAGAAACATGGTCCCTGAAAGTGGACTCGTGTGCAAATGGATGCCCTGATTCTAACCCTCTTACTTCGGGACTTCTCCGGAACGTCGTCTCGTGTCCGCTATGAAAACCTTGCCTATTAAATTTTCCCAGCACACCATCTATGCATCCCACTGCTACGGATGTTAATAAAAAAGAAAAAAAAAACAGTTGTACTCAAACATGAATTGCTGGCTGCTGCCATGTCGCTTTTCAGGTGCGAGACTTTTCACCCGGCCACGTGTGCAGGCATATCTTCCTTCACTGGCATCCATATGGTATCACTGCCGCGTGCAGCTTTACCTCGAGTCATGACCTTGTGCCTACTTTTTCTGCGCAGATGCCGAGCAGGCCCGAGACCCCTACGTGCACATCCTTCGCGAAAAGGCAGGACCACTGGTCCGCAAAGATTCCCACAAATCTTAGGACCGCCATGGAGGATTTCACGTTGATAAGCAATAAAAATTGTGAAATCACTTGTGTAAGCCAGCTTCAATACATTTACGTTATCGTTGTCGCTGCATCCGACCGAGGCGAATAAAAGTTCTCTGTACTCGGTAGGCGACAGATTACTTTCCGTGTAAGTGGGGTGAAGCATAGAGTAATGGTATGCTTATGCATTCTGTTCTGTATTGTTGTAAATACGAACAGCCCTATAATCCTTTATCTGAAGAGATTAAAGCTAAAGCAGCGATCTTCATATTAACTCAGTCTGTAGCCTAGAAAGATAATGCTCCCCAGAAGATATTCTCAGTACAGAACAGGTTATATATCGCACAACGATATGCTACCGGAAGCCGGCAGTCCTGCTAAGCCCAAGTTGACCGGTTCTCTGTAAACCGGATCATCTTTCGTTGGTTCCGGGTTCAAACCGCGGAGGAGGACGAAATTTTATCTAGGAAGTTTTTGTGGGAGGCGTATAACTTTTGTCTGTCGATGTATGGCAGCGCTTGTGTGGTTGGCAAGGAGTAATTACTCCCTTATCACAAATCTACTCCAGCTTGGGGGATTTTTCTAAAACTTTCCACCAAAAACGAGTTGAATTTGCGCATATTGTCCTGGTGATATACATTTGACAGTGGAGCATAAGCGCGGAAGGACACGTGCCTTTAACACTTTCGAGAGGCTTGGGTCTGCCACGTCGAAAACGACTTGTACAAGACGAATGGGTCGTAATGAGTGTTTTGTCCTTAGTTAGGACTCGCCAAGGAATACAAGGATGCATGGAATAAAACTCCATGCTGGGACCGCTACACACCGGCGCTTAGGTATGGTGTGGTGTGGTGTGGTGTGGTGTGGTGTGATACGGTATATACGGTATGGTGTGGTATGGTATCGTATGGTATGGTGTGGTGTGATATGGTGTGGTGTGTTATGGTATGGTATGGTATGGTATGGTATGGTATGGTATGGTATGGTATGGTATGGTATGGTATGGTATGGCATGGTATGGTGTGGTGTGGTGTGATATGGTATATACGGTATGGTGTGGTATGGTATCGTATGGTATAGTGTGGTGTGGTGTGATATGGTGTGGTGTGTTATGGTATGGTATGGTATGGTGTGGTGTGGTGTGGTATGATGTGATATGGTATGTGTTATTATTCTCGTTCTTTCTGGAAGCGAGAAACAGACACAGAAAGGCGCACGGGCACACAGGACAATTTAACGCACTCGCAACTATTTTTTGAAGCTCGAAAACTAACAAAACACACATTTGTTGATTTGATTTCATTCATTTTTCATTTAAAGAAAATGGTGAAAACTGAGGCAAAAGCTGCATAAAGCAGCTTGAAAGGCCCTCAGTCTCAGTACAATGGCAGCAGCAGAGGAAACACATGCACAGTTTCTTATAACGCTGTTAATGGATAAAATGAGTCAGCTTAATAGCTTAAACAACCTGATAAATTGAACAAAAGCTTGATAAATTAATCAGCAATTGATCGCACACACATTGGAAGACATTGGTGTATGATTTTGTGGGCGTTCCACAAACATGTATAACAAACAACGCATACATACAGACACCTTTTGAAGAAATTGGTCAAGAGAGAAAAAAAATAATTCAATGAAGTTATGTATGTTGAGCGCAACAGGAAACACGTAGAAACAAAAGTTGGGAATTAAAGAATAGAAACAGAAGAAAAATGCGAAAAAGTTTAATTTTTTTTTGCCTAATTCCTGATCTTTTAAGAAACAGTACTTCAGATCTTATGAGAGAGATGCAAGTATTGCTCACGTTGATTGCACCTGCCTTCGCGGCATTGTATGCCTCGACTGTATGACGCACTCGTTGAACTTTATGCTTAATAATGTACGTCTCGTTAAAATATCAAGGCAGCAAGAAGAATCGCAAGATCGAGGGTGAGCGGAAAGATGGGAATGTATATCCTTTTTTCGATGGATCCTTGTCGTGCATTAACCCTAAAGTTCAAATATTGGCCGGTTTGGCCATTGTAACTCCAGCGCACGACGCCAGAATTCTGTACTCGACAGCACCAATACATTACAATACGATGCAAAACTTTTTATGATTTACTGCGCAGCCGCCTGAACATTACTTGATTCCTACTCTCTGCACAGCTGCACAAATAGCTGCTGTTCTATTCGGGACTGAGATTAGCGGTTTCACTCGCACCGGCTAGCTGTACTATTCAGAGAATAGTACAGTTAACTGTTGTTTTTCATTACGTTCTTGGAGCGTCAATTCTCTACAAATGTAGCCAGCCTAGGCTATGACGGGGACGCTCTTGTCTCTTAAAGGTGCAGGGAAGAGGAATCCGAACTCGTCTTTTTGCAGCGGGAATTCAATCTACACGTTCCGAGCATTCTTAGAAGCTTCGATTTATTGCCCTGTGTGGCCGATTTCCCTAATTAAATCGAATTAACGTCCGGCTGCCGCCTTTACTTTTTGAATTCTCCCCGTACGGTGGGCGGAGTCGACCAACGCGTGGAGTGCCTTTCACCCAGTCCCGTGGCGGCTTGCCGCTCTGCCATCGGCGGAGTAATACGTAGTAATCCGTAGTGGCAAATAGTCCGCACGTAGTTTTATTTCTGGGGCTTATTTTGCGGCTATATTATCTGCGAATGAAACTATTTATTCATGGAAACCTAAAAAACAAAATAAAGCGAAAGCAACGCCTCCACGCAGCTGGCTGAGAGGCACTCGATGATACAAAGCGCGAAAGGGACAGGACGAACGAAGAAACCACACGGACAGGCGCCTTGTCCGTGTGGTTTCTTCGTTCTTCCTGTCCCTTTTGCGCTTTGTATCATCTAGTCATGTACCAACTCGTCCACCAATCAATTCTTCTGAAAGGCACTCCACGCGTTGGTCGACTCCGCCCACCGTACGGGGAGAATTAAAAAAATAAAGGCGGCAGCCGAACGTTAATTCGATTTAATTAGGGAAATCGGCCACACAGGGCAATAAGTCGAAGTTTCTAAGAATGCTCGGAACGTGTAGATGAGTTCCCGCGGCAAAAAGACGAGTTCAGATTTCTCTTTGCACCTTTAACAGAGTGGGAGATTTTTGTGCCGTGGGGCAGAGGGTGAGAGTTAAGGCAAGTTCAAGTAGAGTTTAAGAAGAACGTTCACTAAGGTGTCGCGGTTCGCCTTTCTTCGCCTTGAGGTGAGGCGAGGCAGCGCATAAACGCGGTACAGCGACAGTAGGGCTGACAGCGGTGTTGACTTGCAAGCATTCTTTTGCTCTGTGGGCGACAGCAGCAGCATGCACGCCAGAGCATAGCTCAAAAAAAAAAAAAAGGGAAGAAACCCTGCCATAGGAGGCCTTTTTTTTTACGTAATCACTAGCTAAGGAACTGAGTCGTTTGGAAGCCCGGGGACACCGAAAATTGACTCACATACTTCCCGCCGCTCTTAGTGACGAGCTGTGCATGCTTCCTGGCATTCCATGTTTATGCTGCTGTAAAAAAAAAAAAGACTTTAAATAGATTATGGCGGCCGAGGTGAAAAGATTAAAAATTAAAATTTCCAACGAGTACAACTAAATATAACCTTCTATAGGACTTAGTGCAATGAACTGCCAAGGGCTTTTGGTGTGTTCGGTTGTTTACGGTGCATGCTCGCCCAAAAAGGTATTTAAAATAATTTAACATATCGTCGATGCAAAAAGTTTCGCACGATCCTGAAAGCAGATTTTGTGCAGACCTTGGCAGAGGCAAATCTGTGCTAATCTCTTTATGCCTCGTTTGTTCCGCCTTTATTCTTTTTGAACTGCCCACCTGACTTGTTTTACGGTGGTCAAAAAGTAGTTGAACGCTTAGGCTTGCTAACAGCTGTCTTGAAATTGTGCGTTACTTTTTGCATATCACGAATGTGTTTCATGCTTGTCGTGGATAACTGCTCAGGATATCGCGCAGGTTGCTCCGTCCATATTTCGAACAACGAAAAAATCTTCCGGGATGCTTGACAGCAGCAGCCTCTTCGAAAGTCTTGTTCACCAACACTTTTTTTTTTTTTGCAGGGGGGGGGGGGGGGGTCAATTTGACTGCACGACCCGGACATGAAGGGGATGCAAAAGGATTGTGGGATCGCGCACAAGTCGTACACTCTAAAGCCACAAAGAAGTTGAAGTGCCAGACGGGTAAGTCTTTTCGGAGTAACTGTGTCTTGGCCACTCCCCCGTAGTGGGTATGTGCCATTCTACTTGAGGCCAACCAACCAACCAACTGGGTCGACACAGCTACTGCTCTCTGAAAAGACCAATAAAATTACTCCCTCAGAGCCTACTAGCGCCTGTGTTGTCTTTCTCTACCCTGCCGTCCTTGTTTTTTTAGCGCTACTACTATGTCCTCTGTTACGACCCATCTTGAGACCCGAGATGAAACAAAGGGAGATTCAACGTAGCGGCAATTTTGACGGGTCGTTTGACTTCAACTTGACCCCACGATGACCTCACAGAAAAGGGTGACTTTCTGGGAAGTGGCCAATGAGGCTCTTCCCACACTCGGCTCGGCGAAAACGACCTCCCCTTCAAGAAGCAACCGACGACAGGAGAAGAAAGGGTGTCCCTCGTCTTGAAAAAAAAACCCGGAACGAATCAGAGGAAGCCTGCGCAGCTGCGGCTGTGACGTCAACACGACACAATGCTATTGGAATGCGGACTGCGGACTTAGGAATGCGGACTCGCCAGTTCCCACGTGCGGGCTCTAAGCAGGTGTCTTAGTTGGCAGTGACGTGCTGGTGCCGATCTTTTGTGTCGCGATGGAATGTCGCCTGGTGCAGGGGCGGAGTCTTGGGCTATATAACCTGCGACCAAAGTGGGCACGAACGCTCTGGACCTTCGGTAATAGGTTCATCCAGTGGCTCTGAGCCTTGGATAACAGGCTCATCCAGACGCTCGACGCTATGAACTCTTAACTTTTGATTCCTTGCTCTTCTTTTTGTAAATTTATGTAAATAAGTGTCTCAGTTTCTTGCCATTAAATCTGCTTGTTTTTGTAATCGCCAACCATCTGAAGTTCAGACAGTTCCTTCATTCCGGACGAGCCCCCTTGGAGACGCAACAACTGGCCACGCTACCTCGAGCCGTAACAAGTGGTAGCAGCGGTGGGATCTGCTACCTCGTGACGCAACAACTGGTGGCAGCGGTGGGATCTGCTACCTTGCGTCACAACAACTGGTGAACAGCGGTGGGGTCCGAAGCCGTGGGATCCGAAGCCGTGGGATCCGAAGCCTTGGGATTCGAGGCCTGGAAGTCCCGACATCTGTGGAACAAAGACTGGTGAGATACGAAGACCCAACAACTGTGGATCAGCGATGAGAATCTGAAGCCACAAGCGACGACAACGGTCGGCCAGCGAGAGTGCAGCTGTCTTGGACATGATCACGTGTGTGGGTGAGTGCTTGGCTTTTCCTTTGATGTGGACCAGGTTCTAAAAGAGGGTTAAAATTTAGAACTGGTAGACACCTGTGCTTAAATCTTACAGGTTTGGTATTTTTGCATAGTTGTTTTGGAAATAGCTCAGACTCAGAACTATCATGGACCTACAGAGACTGCAGGAGTCGGACCTGTTGCTGTTGTGTGAGGAATTGGGGATTGAGACAAGGGGTTTGGCACGAAAACCCATGATAATTCAGGCCATTACTGATTTGGGGGCAGATGATGAGGAGCTCATTGAAGAGTGGAGTCTCATCGAACAAAAAAAGGAAGAGCAGCTCAGACAGCAAAAAGAGCAGGAGAAAGAGCAGCTCAGACAGCAGAAAGAGCGAGAAGAAGAGCAGCTCAGACAGCAGGAGGAGCGAGAGAGAGAGGAAAAATGGCGTCAGCGCGAACGTGAGAGGGAAGCAAAACTACTGAAGCTAAGGGCTGAGCTCAGTAAGTTAGAAATGGAGTTGAGCAAGAGGTCGGGCGGTTGTCCCCAGCAAGTGGTACCTCTTCTCAACAAGGAGGCAGGCGAGAGGTGTGAAACTATTCCGCAGAAAAGCCTCCGTGTGGATAAAGAACAAGAAAGGCGAAAGCTTCGCGAGGAAAACGAAAGGTGTGACGCGCTTACTGTTAACCCTGAGACAGATAGCGCGTTGGCAGATAAAACTGAGGTCCCGCGCCAGAAAGAATGCAGTGAGGTTCGGTGTGCACGCGATGACAGAACCAGACAAGGGACACCGCTGGTGCAGCTGGCGAGCACTAGCAGTCAAGAAGTTGAGGCGCCGGTACTAAGCGGCACAAAGAGTGAACGGGAATTGCCTGACGGCAACAGTGAAGCGCCAGGCAGGAGCTCAACGCTCGCCGGAAAGTGCCGTACAGACGAGATTGTTTCTGTTGCCCGGAATGAGGAGGATGCTGCTCCGATAGTAAAACAGCAGGAAAATGAGCTTTGCAGCTCAGACGAAACCACCGGAGTAGACGATTCGTCAGTTAATCCGCCGCCTAGCACTCAGAGTAAAGCACGAGTAGCGTCGCTACCCAAGAAACATCGCGAACGCGACAAGCAATTGAGAAAGGCTAGGGCAGAGATTAATGCTGATGCGAGGGCCGGCAAATTAACGCGGGACAGCACCGCGAGAACTGTTGAGGGAAAGGGAAAACCCACAGTGTCATTTTCCCGAAGGCGGATGGGCACGATGAAAGCCCAGGTGACTGCCCTTGCGGGCCGAAAGAGCGACAGACGGCGTGGTCGTTGGACACGAGACGCATGCTTTGCGTTACGAAGAATAGGGCTCGACAGCCACACAAAGGGTCGCCGCAGAGAGCGCGTGAGTCGGAGGGAGTCGCGGCAAGCAGGGACAGGGAAATGGAGGAGGCACCCTTTCCGCAGTAGATCGAGCGGAGGCGGAACCAATCAACTTCGCAGTTTTCTTGAAGCACCTGCTTGTAGACCGGCCATCCGACCACGACCTCGCAGGGCGCGGCTAAAGGTTGTCCAATTCGGGGAATAAGTGTTTGCCTTTTTTTTTTTTGTGCATTGACTCACTGAAAAAAATGAGACAAGGGTGAAGGCAAACGAGTTTCCAGTTTTTAGTGGTAAGGCTGAGTGGTCTTTGTAAAGTTTGTGATTTTCACTCAGTTATGCAGCTTTTGGAGCTGTTTACTTTTTTTTGTACATGCAGGAAGGGACGCGGACTGCTTACCTGTTCTTTTTAAGCAGTCCGGAATGCTCTTTATGAACCAAAATTGCTACTGTAAGTTTTTTCGTGCGTTTTTGAAAGTGAAGGGCACAGTAGCAGGTTCGGGTTTTCTCAGCTTGCGTGGGTCCTGGGAGTTTTCAGTATGAGCTATTCACAATGGCTATACTAACCGGATTATAGCACCCTCTTTTGGAACTGGTTTGCTCGGAGGGAAGTTGAGTGCTTGCTTGCGCATGTGGTTGGAGTTTCAGAGACGCCTCAAAGAATTTGGCCGGCGTAATAGAAGACCACGTTGCGAGCGGCAGAGGGCTTCTGGCATACTTCTGGCATGCTTCTGCAAGTCGTCTCTTCGTGCAGCAGCGATGACTGCTACTCGCCGAGACTCGTCTGGCGGGGGAGGTAGCTGTTACGACCCATCTTGAGACCCGAGATGAAACAAAGGGAGATTCAACGTAGCGGCAATTTTGACGGGTCGTTTGACTTCAACTTGACCCCACGATGACCTCACAGAAAAGGGTGACTTTCTGGGAAGTGGCCAATGAGGCTCTTCCCACACTCGGCTCGGCGAAAACGACCTCCCCTTCAAGAAGCAACCGACGACAGGAGAAGAAAGGGTGTCCCTCGTCTTGAAAAAAAAACCCGGAACGAATCAGAGGAAGCCTGCGCAGCTGCGGCTGTGACGTCAACACGACACAATGCTATTGGAATGCGGACTGCGGACTTAGGAATGCGGACTCGCCAGTTCCCACGTGCGGGCTCTAAGCAGGTGTCTTAGTTGGCAGTGACGTGCTGGTGCCGATCTTTTGTGTCGCGATGGAATGTCGCCTGGTGCAGGGGCGGAGTCTTGGGCTATATAACCTGCGACCAAAGTGGGCACGAACGCTCTGGACCTTCGGTAATAGGTTCATCCAGTGGCTCTGAGCCTTGGATAACAGGCTCATCCAGACGCTCGACGCTATGAACTCTTAACTTTTGATTCCTTGCTCTTCTTTTTGTAAATTTATGTAAATAAGTGTCTCAGTTTCTTGCCATTAAATCTGCTTGTTTTTGTAATCGCCAACCATCTGAAGTTCAGACAGTTCCTTCATTCCGGACGAGCCCCCTTGGAGACGCAACAACTGGCCACGCTACCTCGAGCCGTAACAAGTGGTAGCAGCGGTGGGATCTGCTACCTTGCGTCGCAACACCTCTCAATCCAAACACCAACTAGCCCAACTTTCTGCCTTAAACTCTCTCAGAGACTGATTACAACAGGAGATCAGCTGCGTTTAGTCTGAGCACGGACTAAGCATTCGTTCTGAAAACTAAGTGATCCAATCACTCCCCTTTTAAACGGCTTTGGACTAGAGTGTAAGTGCGTTTTCGATACTATTTTATGATGTGAAAAATAAACGGGTGTTATCACCATGAACAAAAAAGAAAGTTTGCAGAAGTTTAAATGCTTACAGCATCTGCGTCAGTGGCATTGAATTGCGTTGTACAACATCATGTTATGATTCACCAACTCGTCCAGTCGTCCAGGGTCCTAAGAATCAATACTGACTTCAAACACCTGCATCTTATTTCTGGAATATGCGACCCATAAAAAAAGCTCTCAAGCTTGAGAGTACGAGCGATTTATACGAGCCACATTCCTGCAAAACTCAGAGGCCACCTGTAAGAGGCACTGGCCAAACTTCTCCACACGGTCACACTAGAGTGGGATCCTGGACGGGCTGGCATCCAAAGCAATGGGGTGATGCATCGCCTCGCCCCACGGACCACGGGCTTCAACACCGTGCGACTGGGGTCTCCTAGCCTTATCCATCAATGTGAAACATTGCCTATTCATTACAAACACACCTCAATCACGCCGCGACGGAGAGGAGGAAGGTGGGAGCGAAAAAAACAAGAAAAGTGCCGTTGTGGAGAGCTCCGGAATAATTTCAACGGCCTGGGGATCATTAACGCGCACTGATATCAGAGGTCACGTGGGCGTTTTCTGAGTTCCGCCCCAGTCGATTGAAATTATTCCGAAGTCTTCCTGGACGACAATCAAAGCGCTGCGCGAGAGGGCCCTGCTGCAGAGTGGTTGGCTGTGGTACGTGAAGTTCGTCTGTTCGCGTTGCCATCGCCTCAAATCACGTTGGAGGGTGCAGATTTGCTTCGCTCCGACGAAAAGTTTCAGAAGATAACGAAATTGGGATAACTTGATGCAGGAACGGATCGGGATTGCGTGTTAGGAATAGTTGGAATCGCGTTCGAGGGTGAATTGCTTTCTCTGACGAATAGTTTCGGAATATTACGGAATCGGGATAAGTTCGTCCTCTTGATGCAGGAACAAATCAAAATAGCGGATTTGGAATAGTTGCCACGTTGATAGCCGAAGAAGTGCGGCAGGAACAGCCTTACAAACTTAATGCTTAAAGTAAGGTTTATTTGTTTATGGCGTTTTGACTTCCCAAAGCGACTGAAGCTGTGAAGGTTGCCGTAATAGAGGGCTCCGGATAATTTTGACGACCTGAGGTTCTTTAACGTGCACTAACATCGCACAGTGCGCATGCGTCTATAGCATTTCGCCTCACTCGAAGTGCGACCGCCGCGGTCGGGATCGATACCGCGTCTTTCAGGTGAGCAGCCAAAAACTATAACCACTGAGCGACAGCGGAGGCTGAAGCTTTGCGAACCAGTCGGGGTCGGGTCTGCGAACGCTCTCCCAGTCCGCTTTGGTTGGTGCCGGTATACAAGGGCCGCTTGAATAGCTTGGCAGGCCCAGACTGTGTTGTTGCTAAATCCCCACAGAGTAGGCATCCTGGGCGATAGTGGGTTGAGTGAATACGGTGAAAACGAGAGAGGTAGGGAAAAGTCTGAGTCTGGAGCATTCAGAGACAGACCGCCTCGGCCTGTGAGAGGCGACGGGGAGGCGATGGAAAAGCGCTGCGCGTCGCGCTTTAGTAGTCGAGCACGTCCCGGTACGCGGGTTGCACAAGGATGAAAGCTTTCGGAGGCGGGCCTGATGAATCCGGCGTGGAAAACGCTCGGTAGGAAAGAGCCAGGCATGTGCCTGTTGGTGGCCGTCGAGCGCGCCGTGTCCCGGGGTCTAGAGGACCGTGGTCGGTAAGGCGGGAGTGGTGGGATGTCGAAGGAGAGTAGCGGTGGTGTGGTCAACAACTAGGTCGCTGTACCCACGACAGGAGGAGGCCGAGTCGGTAAAGACAAGATAAGGTGCGGAGGCCCCAGGGATAGTGACGTCAACTACTCCGCCAACTGAGCGTTGTGGCTACGGAGCGAGCCTGCCGTGAGAAGGCAACCCACGTGGCCGACCACGACTGCCGTGAAGCCGCAGGCAAGGGAAATATTTCGCAAGTTTTTAAAGGGAGACTGAAGCACTTTTTTTGAAAATCAGGCTGGCAGCGGCGTCCTATAGTTTTTCATGCTGTATGCTCGAATATCGCATCCAAATAAGGCAAAAACAAGCGCGAATTGCCTTTTTTAGCAGAAATATGCGGCCTCTGCCGCGGGGCACGCCGCGCGGCGCGCCGCCGCCCGTGATTGGTCAAGCGAGGTCGTGACGTCACTTTGAGGATTGGAGAAGCTGCCGATGCGGATCCGGCGCTGCGCTGAGTGCAGATCGCAGCTTTCCGTGGCGTTGTAAAAGCGAATATGGCGACTATTTTTTTACTGACCTCTAAATAAAAGGATACTACAGTTTGTTCATTCCACGCATCACCTCAAAGCAAAAAAGACACGAGCAATAAATTCTACGCCTAGCACAAGCATACGCTAGCGTGAAAGACACGTACGCAGATCATGCGTGAAAGGTGCCAGCACAACCTCGGCTGGTATTCTCGGAAAGGAAGGGGTGCGAACAATACTCAAGTCAATTACCACCACCGGACGCCTCCTGGCTCGCCCGAAAGAGCGTCATCCTAAAGAAAAGGCCCAAAGCGCTGTGTACAAAAAATCCTGTTCTCACTACCCGGCGTAGGTTGGGGCAAGAAAGTATTTCAAGGAAACGATGAAGCAGCACAAAGCTGATGTCAAAATTAGCGAAGCGCAGTGGCCAAGCACTGCGAGGCATGTGACCACAGGATATTGAAGGAATCATTGTGCGCTGGAAACCAAGCTAAATACGCGCACAAGGCTGCTGCTTCACTCGTGGCGCGTTCAGCAGATGCCAGAAAATATTAATCGCTGGCTCGGAAACGTTCGCCCTTCCTAGATTTGCAGTTTATGTTCAGTGAAGTAGTGGCCAACTATATGTGTGTTTAAAAGCCAAGCTAGCTGCAACTCGTTCGCTGCCACAACTTGAAGAAGAAACCGACTAAGGTTGCGAGACATGATGTTTTTTTGCAAAAACTTGGTTGGCATTCATTTCTCTGTTAAATTTGCATCCGAAATCAGAACGTCGAACGCTTTCATTTTAATCGCTTAGATACGATTAAACGAGATGCCGCATATGAAGAGCTTCAATACTTGCTTGCTTTGCTTTATTGTGTTTTGCTTTGCTTGCTTGCTTGGACACGTCGAACCGAGTACAAAATCACTAACCGAGCCTTGCTGAGCACGCCTCAGGTGGTCTGGCCGCACCTATAAGCTGAGAAGAGCAACACATGCTTGAGCCTCTATTAGGTTTCTGCAGGGGCGTGTTTCTAGTGAGCATGTTTCTGCTTTTAGAAGAGGCGCTTCTTCGAAATGTTGACACGCCTCTCATGCGCGAGGAAATGAAAGGAACTGCGTCATGGTTCAGCCGCGACCGAAATCTCCAGAGATCACATTAGGGACAAGCTCTGCATGTAGCCGGTGTCACGAAAGTGCTTCGAGCACGCTTGCTTTGGTCGGCTTGAATTCTTCGTCAAAGCAGCGAGCGCTTGCGCTGCGAGCGTATGATCTTGCGGAAAACAGTGGAAGACGACACAGTCGCGGGCGTAGTTGTTCGTGGACACGAAAGCAGAGTAGTACCTCGTGTTGAATCTGATTCTCAAGGTCGGCTGACACGCTTTGTACGTCACAACGCACGCAGTACGAGGAACAACGCATGCAGCACGAAAAACAACGCGCGCTGAAAGCTCTCTCGGGTGCGCCGAAGTATCCCCGGCTCCTCAACGTGACGTCACGTTGGCCGACATGGACGAGGTTTCCCTCTCCGCTGTTCTCCTCTCCTGCGGTCTCGTGCGGCGCGGGAGATTTAAACATCGCATTTTTAATTGGTGATTTCGCCACTGTTTTGGCCAAAATCGAAAAAATAATTTCACAGACGTGATTAGCAATGACACTACTTCAAAACCCTAAAAAATTAGCTGATTCGAAAACCGCCTCAGTCTCCCTTTAAGGTGCGCCCGTTTCGTCAATGGCGTAGTACTTCCATAAGATCTTCGTTGATCAAGAGGTGCGCACCTATATACGCATGGCAATGAAACTACGCCTATGTCCAAGGGCAATGACGGTAAAACACCGAGGAATTGATGGAGCAGTTCGAAAGGTTTTGCGAAAATATGACGCTTTTTTTCCATGACTAGAGATAAAGGCTTCAGTCTCCATTATATGAAATCACGTAGTAATTCATTGTCTTTTTTTGACATTGGCAGATTCTAATGTGTATGTGTATATATACAGGGTGTTTCACCTAAGACTTTACGCAATATTCAAAAATAGGCGTTTTGAGTTAGAAGAGCGCTTTTTTTCGGCATAACAGTGTCAGCGATGTAGTACATCAGAATAGAGCTAAGACGTGCTAACTAGCAGGCTGGATAACTATTATGCATTTTTAACTTTTTTACTATCACTCTTAGGCTCCTTAATTATTGAGAGGCTTGTAGCCCACCGCGAGTGATATATATATATATCTATCTCGCTATAGAATAGTGTAAGCTGTGACCATTAGGCGTGCGTTAACATTCGAAATTTTCCAATAGCAAGTAGACTATCCTGCTATTCGATTCGCTGAACGAATAAAGTAGAGCGTGTTCAAATAATTCGGAACGAATCGAATTATTCCTCAAGTCTTCGAATAATTTCCGAATAATTGGCATCAAGTTCGAATAGGTCACTCTCCAGCTCTTTTCGACGATGGTTGCAAAAGCAGGGAGCATCGCGACGCCCCACAGCACGCTGGAGCGTTGGGTCTCTACGGCAAGGGCGGCTTAGCGTCGTGCTGCGGTCCGTTCGTGAAACAATGTTCACAGGTTCGATATTGCGGTCATAGAAATATACGAATGGATGGATGGAAGACAGGAGCGTCCCCTTCGAAACGGGGTGGTGGCAGTTGCCACCATGCTCGGTTTTTAAGCATGAAATGCTTTTAGCCCCCGTTGTCGGCAGTGTGGTGACGTCACGCCGAGACCGAGATCCACTCATCCGGGCACTGAAATCCACTCATCCGGGCATTGAAATCCACTCATCCGGGCATTGAAATCCAGTCATCCGGGCACTGAATTCCAGTCATCCGGGCTCTGAAACGAGAACATCCTGGCACCGTACGAGACTTAACGAGATTTAACGAGACTCTCTAAGCCCTCCTTCGCGACCGGCATGCAAGCGCCGGTTGGTCTCCAAACGAGACAAAAAATAACTGCTGCCAGTGCCTTCTCAATGTTTATCAAGATATCAATGGAGCTGTGCGTTTGATAATGCACGGACTTATAATTTCCGATTTCTAATAACCGTGCAAAAAGCACATAAATGCCACGATACACTTGGTTGTCGTACGTGATCTCTTAGGGGCTTCGCGCATCGAAGCAAAGCCGCGCAGGCGGACAGGGGCCCGGGGGAGAAGCGCTGCGTTCAAAGGGCAAGGCATCGCGCCGAACGGGTGGTGGCGTTCCTCCCTTCCTTTACGGTGCGGTTCGGGTGTCCACCGAGATGGCAGAGAGTTACTCCACCATTTCCTTTCCTCAAAAAACCTTGCGTTCAAATGGCAAGGCATCGCGCTGAACGGGTGGTGGCGTTCCTCCCTTCCTGTACGGTGCGGTTCGGGTGTCCACCGAGATGACATTAGGCCCGTAAACATTTCATGCTTACTCTACTCTCGGTTACGGGAGAGGCAGAGAATTTTTTCTTCTTTATTTTTGTTTTATTTGTGTCGTTAAAATTCACCATTTTCTTTCAGTACGGTCTTCTACACTTCTAACCTTATGTCACTATCTGCTTTTGAGCCACCATTCTTCCAATTACTTTTATGCGAAGCATATTACTAGAGCTACACTACAGCCCGTCGAGCACGGCGGTGGAGCTACCACCGTGACCACGTGACACCACGTCACCACGTGACACCACGTGACAACATGACGTCACAGCAGAGGAGAGATGGGCTGCCGGCTCGCGCGGTCGGCCGCGGCGGTGGAGGTTCCACATCAGAGGCGCGGCGGCTGACCACGTGACAACATGACGTCACAGCAGAGGAGAGATGGGCTGCCGGCTCGCGCGGTCGGCCGCGGCGGTGGAGGCTCCACATCAGAGGCGCTGCCTGCTGCTGCTGGGGGTACATCAATACAGTCTATAGGGAATGGTGGCGGTGGTGGAATAACTAAGGCGTTCAGTTGTTTCTGCAGATCTACGGCACACAACACATGTATCATGTGGGGGCACACGAACTTCGTGTGGTGTGCCCCCTAGTGGAGATCAGCTTTGCGTCTTTTTGACTGCCACAACTTCAACTCCATGAGTTATAGCCGCCGCTATCGCGCTGCATTGTTTCGCATGAATATCCGCTTTGGAAGATTATTCGAACAAGCAGCGGATATTGACACAAATATTCGATTCGTATTCTATATTCGGTTTCGAAACACCACTACTCGCAAGCACCTACTAAACATAGACTTTGTCCGCGTCGTGTCAACGGGACCACAAAGTTTACAGCTATCGATGTTTGTGCTGAAGGAACTTATATTTAACCGGTCAGGTGCTCCGCATCGTGAGGACGCAACGACGTTTGGCACTGCTCTATGTTTGTAGTTTGGGTGAACGTACGCCACAGGTGCCATGGTCTCGAATTTTTTTTGCTGTAATTCCGTAACAGCGTCGCACAGGAAGTGGCATTGCCCTCGTCGAGCAAATATAACTCAGTGTTCTGGCTTTGTGGGCTTGTTGGTTAATAGTCTTGAAAAACAATGTAGCGCAGCAGAAAACTAAAACACGAAGAACAGAACAGCGTCCTAGGTGTTTGTTTCTGTTTTTGTCTTCTCTTGCGCTACAGTGTTTTTCAAGAAGTATAACTCGAAATTGACTTTGATTGCGCAATTGAAGGAAAATCGTAGAAATTGAGAATGACGCCGATGAGTAGCATTACCTTCAACGTCTGCGAGTGACAAGCATTTTAAGCATGAAATGCTTTTAGCTCCCGTTGTCAGCAGTGTAGTGGCGTCACGCCGAGACCGAGAGCCAACATCCGGGCACTGAATTCCGCACATCTGTGAGCTGAAACGAGAGCATTTGGGCACCGTACGAGATTTAACGTGGCTCTCTAAGCCCTCCTACAGGACCAGCATACAAACGCCGGTAGCTTCGCGCCGAACGGGTGGTGGCGTTCCTCCCTTCCTGTACGGTGCGGTTCGGGTGTCCACCGAGATGACAGAGAATTACTGCGCCATTTTCTTTCCTCAAAAAGCCTTGCGTTCAAAGGGCAAGGCGCCGAACGGGTGGTGGCGTTCCTCCCTTCCTGTACGGTGCGGTTCGGGTGTACACCGAGATGACAGAGAATTACTGCGTAATTTCCTTTCCTCAAAAAAAGCGTCGCGTTCAAAGGGCAAGGCATCGCGCCAAACGGGTGGTGGCGTTCCGTGGACTGCCTGGCAGCGTTGCAACAGTAGAGTGGAACGCTGTCATGTTCCACTCCTAAACGCGAAGCTTAAGCGTCATTAATTTACAGTTAATTAGTATTTAGTCATTAGTCAATGATTAGTCAGTCTGTGTGTTACTCTCGCACTCGGTAACAAACAATAGCTCTTCTCATAACGGCATAACAATAGCCTTTCTTTAATAAAATTTGGCGGGGGCTTAGCTTTGGTTAAGCGTGGTAGGTTGTTGTTGTTGTTGTGACTGAGAGAAGGATGAAAAGGAAATTGCACGGGCCTGCTACTGGCTCTAGACAAGCCACCACCGCTGCCACGTGCAGATAGAGGAGAGGTAAGAGATGAGAGGAAAGAGAAAAAGGCAAGAAAAAACGCGCGTCGCAGCAACAACTGCGTCCGCCAGAGCGGACGCTGCTGAAAAAAATCAGATAAGCGGCCGAAGCCGCGCTCGCCGAAGCGAGGACGGATACTCCAGTTTTGTTTTTAAGCGTGGTAGGTTGCGAAAGCAGATGTTTTATACTGCTTATGCAGCGCCTCTAGCGGGAGGAGCGCAGCGCGCCGTGCCAAGCGGCCGCCGTTACCCGACGAGCCGAGTTGGTACTCCGTCTCTCGCTCCTGGTATGACGTCACGCTATAACGTCACTAGCGCCTCTAGCGGGAGGAGCGCGGCGCGCCGTGCCAAGCGGCCGCCGTTACCCGACGAGCCGAGTTGGTAGTCCGTCTCTCGCTCCTGGTATGACGTCACGCTATAACGTCACTAGTGCCTATAGCGGGAGGAGCGCGGCGCGCCGTGCCAAGCGGCCGCCGTTACCCGACAAGCCGAGTTGGTAGTCCGTCTCTCGCTCCTGGTATGACGTCACGCTATAACGTCACTAGTGCCTATAGCGGGAGGAGCGCGGCGCGCCGTGCCAAGCGGCCGCCGTTACCCGACGAGCCGAGTTGGTAGTCCGTCTCTCGCTCCTGGTATGACGTCACGCTAAACGTCACTAGTGCCTATAGCGGGAGGAGCGCGGCGCGCCGTGCCAAGCGGCCGCCGTTACCCGACGAGCCGAGTTGGTAGTCCGTCTCTTGCTCCTGGTATGACGTCACGCTGTGACGTAACTAGGCATGGTATGACGTCAGGGGTCATTCTAAAGGTCAAACGTGCCCAGTGGCCGCCGCTACGCGAAAAACCGTTCTCCCGCCAGATGCGGAGGCGGCTTGTAGTCATCGGCCTCCAGTAGGCCGCTCGGCCTTATCCCCCATAAGAAAACAACACCCCTGAATGTTAGGCGGACGGCTGCAGATCATATGCACGCTGCATACGGAAAAGAAAGGCACACCCTGTTGGCCTTGTTCGCCTCTGCTATCAGCGTAAGCTTGCTTCCAAGTCAACTAATAGGCGCAGTGCAGCAAATGCAACACTGCTAGTCTTGCTGCGCCACTCTACGCATTTTTAATCGTCATTTTCTGCACTGGCCTCGCCAACGCCCAGACCTCTTTTCTCACTCAACGAAACCGAATAATAGTGGACTTAATTTTCAGCGGCAGATTGAGAACCCAATAAGACATAGGTAAAAACGAGGGAATGAAGAAAAGAAACAGAAGGACGGCGACAGAACATTTGGCTTCTCTTTATGTACTTCCATAAAACAAATATTAAGTTCACAGCTACCTCCTTACCGGAAGATAGTCTTGAGAAGCAGAAAATAGGCACTGCTCTGTTTGTTGTTGTTCACCTCTGCCACTGTGACATTGTTGTTTATTGATAATACCGATAAAGTTATTACTAACAAAGTTAGCAAGCGCATGTCCAGCCTTTGTCAAAAGTTCAGAGCCCAGGGGGTTTGCTTCTAAGCACTATTGTGGCGCCACTGTAGCACTTGTGGAAGTCCTACGCATCGGAGGGAGCAGGACCAAAAATCTTCTTACCTTCAGGAGATTTGGGACGCTGAGCTCGCATTACGAGCAAAGCAATGCAGCCCAGAAGCAAACCCCCTGGGTTCTAAACTTTTGACAAAGGCTGCACGTGCGCTAAAGTAGGAACCAGCGACGCACTGAGGAGAGCTCGAGGGCCGCGGGCGAACTCCCGTGCGCATGCGCCCGAACTTGGCATTGGATCTGCGTGAAAGTCCATCCGCACCTTGCTCTGGCAACGTTGTGCTTACGGGCTTCCATCTTTGGTTCTGTTATACAGCCCTGCTGTGCGCGGAGAGGTGTGCACGCGTCTAAAAGTGCGTCATTTCCACGGTGTAGACTTGCTCTGCATCTGAGCTCGCTGCGGTGGTTCCCCTGCAAAACAGGGCAAAACAAAAGGGAGAACATGAACACCGCTCCCCTTCCGAGGGCAACATTTTCGCGGTTCTTTCTTCCGTCTTTTTCTTTTATCATGGGCAGCTTGATGTTGCTGCAGATTGCACAGACTTTACATCCATCCCCTGCCTTCTTCTATACTAGTTATGAGTCGGTGTGGCCCTCCAGCACAATCTCTGTCCACAGGATGAACAGGTGTATAGACATCAAATTTGAAAAAAATTGAAAATTGGTTTTTGAGAAAAGGAAATGGCGCAGAATCTGTCTCAAATCCCGGCGGACACCTGAACCGCGCCGTAAGGGAAGAGATAAAAGAGGAAGTGAAAGAAGAAAGGAAGAGAGAAGTGCTGCGGTGGTGGGCTCCGGAATCTTTAACGTGCACTGACGTCTCACAGCAAACGGGCGCCTTCTGCGTTTCGCCTCCATCGCAACGCGGCCGCCGCGGCCGGGTTCGAACCTGTGTAGTCTGGCTCAGTAACCGAGCGCCCAAACCACTGAGCCACCGCGGCGGGTCAAATTTCGTTTGCATTCCTGCTTTTTTTAATGATGCGCAAAGCATTGTTAGACATGGGTCAACACGTAGGACCGCTAAATAGTTTATATTTCAATTTCTTTTCTCACTTATTCCAGTTTCAGTTTCAACAGCCGAGCGATGACTATGACAGAGGCAGGAAATTTCCCATATTACCACTGTCGCACAAAAAAGCAACTTGAACGCCGTATCGTAGTCATGGCAACTAAATATAGAATAAAGAACTGCGTCGCCAAGAGGGATTAAAACCTCCGCCAGCGAAAACAGAACAACCTCATTTCCTGGTGCCTGTGGTTGGTGCGGGGAAGGAGGCGCTGGTGCAATAAACCAGCTGTTAGTCTGCGCTCGTCCCGAGCGCTTCGTTGCTATAGATCTAGGGCATTCGTGAGCTGTGAGCGGTGAGAAAGCTCGTGAAAGAACGTAGCCGGGTAACGTGCGCTTAAATCGGCGATTTTCACGACCTATACTCCATCTCATAAGTTCCTGGCAGCACTATGCAATATACAGACCTCCTTAACCAATCAGGAGAGCTGTTAAACTTGTCCTTCCGCACCTTGTCGTCTGAAGACTTGGTCGTGTCAGATATGTCAGATATGGTGAGAAAATAGTATCGATCAACACCGTCTATGTACCTTTAGTGTATTCACGCTCACGTACGCTGCACGCAAGCATTTTGCGAAGTGTTACGCCATATGTCACACACTGGCGCATTTAATTCAGCGTATTTGGTAGTGTAGTTCAGTGAGATTTGGCGCCTGCGTGATCGAAATGCGCTGCGCTGTGATATGGCTCGTCGCAAGATTAATTATGTGGTAATTCACCGGTGGCACAAAGAACTATTAGTATGAGTGAGTCATTTCATGCACTTAAGCCAATGTCTGAAGAGAAGGATTAGTGTATTGACTGTGTGCATGCTTACGAACTCCGCCTGTGTGCGCACCCGTACGTGTATTCCCCGCGCGCAATGGGGCGACGAAATTTCTTGTTTCCAAAAAGGCATTTCTGCCCCCTGGCGCAATGCTTCGTTTTGCGTATAGTGAACTAGAATACTCTAGTTCACTATAGTTTTGCGTACTGCAATGGCGAAGTGGTTTTTTCTTCTTCCTCGTCTGTTTGTGCGCTTGAAGTCTTTGTAATATTTCACAGCGGCAAGGAGCGCCCGTCTCCATCCGTATTTTCTTAACTGCGTACGCTACGGCTGCGTTGCTCGTGAGTGGTTCGGCCTCGACGCTTCGGGCAGAAGGTGCTCTCACTTGGGTGCGCCGCCGTCCTGCTTGGCGAAGCCATCCTCGAGCGTCTTCTCGAAGCTCTCCGGAAGCAGCAATGAGAAACCCGCGCCGGCCACACATAGCACGGCCGCCACCACGTTCGGCACCCACGGCTGCGTGGCATAGCCCTGCGTGGAAACCGCAACACTGCACTGCGGCAAGGCACCGTGCCAATTTGTATTCAATGCGGAGACTATCATCCTTTCATATATATGCTTCGAATTCTCGAAACTTGTGTGAACGTTTGGCCGCTATATTTCGGCTTTCGGTGAACCAAAGGACCACGCAGGCTCTCATGAAGGGTACTCGACAATAGTCCCCATTCACACCATCACTCAGGTGATAGACAATAGCACAAAATATAGCCAACCTCTCTGTATATAGCTTTCGTGGATTGCGAGAAAGAATTTCACGCACTCGAAACTTCAGCATTCATGCATGCATTACGAAACCAGAGAGTAGAAGAAGCACATGTAGTACAAATACTGGAAAATTTCTACAGCGGCTGTACAGATTCCATAGACTTTCACCAAGAAAGTAATCTCAATCAAGAACGGTGTCCGGCAAGGTGACCCGATTTCTTCGATGCTTATCACTGTCTGTTTACAGGTGGTATTCAGGGATCTGGATTGGAAATAATTGGGGATATAAGTTAATGGAGGAAACCTAAGAAATCTGCGATTCGCTGAGGACATTGGGTTGCTGAGTACCTCAAGGAAAGAATGGCAAAGCATGATAGGGGACATAGACAGCCAAAGTAGAACGGCGGTTCTAAAAATGAACATGCAGTAACTAAAGTAATGTTAGATAGTCTCGAAAGAAAACAGCAGTTCAGGATAGGCGGAGAAGCGTTTGAGGTGGTCAAGGAATGCATCTACTTAGAGCAGGTAGCGACGACAGGAAAAAATAGGAGATTAAGAACGAGGTGGAACGCATCTGCAGCAGGCACTCTCAGATCATGAAGGGCAATTTACCAGTATCCCTGAAGAAGAAAGCATATAACGGCTGTATTTTACGGGTACTCGCTAGGGGGCAGAAACGTGAGCGCTAAAGAAAAGGGTTGAAAATAAATTGAGGACCGTGCAGTGAGCTACGGAAAGGAAAATGATTGTTGTACCATTAAGAGAGAGGACACCAGAACGGGTCAGAGAACTAACGCGAGTTATTGGTATTCTAGATATTCTAGACGAAGTCAAGAAGCAAAAACTGCATGGACAGGGCATGTTAAGCGAAGGCAAGATATCGATGGTCGTTAAGGGTACCAGACTGGATTCCAGACGACAGAAAGTGAGGTGGGTGGATGAGATTAGGAAGTTTGCGGGTTAAGGTGGCAGCAGCTGACACAGGACTGACTGGATTAAGTGGAAATATATGTGAAAGGCTTTGTCCTACAGTGGGCATAGTTGGGTTATAATGATTATAATGACATCTCGATGTTTCGCCCGCTGGCTAGATGAACAAACGAACAAAAACACCATGTGATCTACCAGATTGACATGATAAACTGGATTGATTGATTGATTGATTGATTGGCTGATTGATTGGCTGATTGATTGATTGATTGATTGATTGATTGATTGATTGATTGATTGATTGATTGATTGATTGATTGATTGATTGATTGATTGATTGATTGATTGATTGATTAGTGCAATCCTGATCTGTGAGCTGTGAGTCTATATTTGGCTACTAGGATGTTTCTGGATCGTTAGGAATTTTGGTTGTTGTTTTTTCCGTCCGAGGTCAAGGCGCCTTGGGTACGGCGCTCCCCGTGGGATTACGCCCGCGAAGCCAGCCTCCTCGTCAGGATGTAACCCACCCTTCCTTGAACCTTTGACCCCTTCAGCCACCGCGGTGAATCAGTGGTTATGGTGCTCAGCTGCTGACGCGAAAGACGCGAGTTCGATTTCGGCCGGAAGCGAAATGCCAGAGGCCGGTGTACTGTACGATGTTAGTGCATGTTAAAGAACCCCTGGTGGTCGAAATTATCTACAGTCCTCCAGTGCGGCGTCTCTGATAGCCTGAGTAGCTTTGGGACATCAATCCTATAAACCAAACATTTGACCCTTTCCTCAAAGTAGACCGGAGTGTCATGTACAGTTTTGATTATATTGTTTCTACTCCACCTGCTCTGTCACACTGTCGCATACTGGGCATACCCCGTCGAAATACCGCGTCATGACGCCACCGATTCAAGAATGATCTAGCTGGAAACAGCGTGTGTCACTGCACTTGAAGATTTCAGTGCTTTGCAAGTTGCTGGAGCCTATCCAGCCGCTCATGGCTGCGCAGCTGTTACACGGGCGTGCTGAAGCACGTCATGCATTTTACATCCGACTTTCCACTACGACGTTTACCGCACACAAAATTGCGACACGTGACTTGCCGCCACCCTGGCTGATCATTTGTGTGCGTTTTTCCCTCTCAGGCTCTTCAGGAAAAGCTGTGCACTGAAGCATAACATCAGAAGCTATAGGCAAGGAGTGCGGCAGTTATGATCGTCGAACATCGCCTCCTCAGCTCACAATTTGACAGGCGCAGTACAAGCTGTTAGAACTTCCTAAGTCGTCAAGACACCCATGCACTAGACAGCCCGTGTAGAGCAAAGCACCTTTTCTCCAAGCTGTCAACAACACTGCGATAAAACAGCAAGCGAAGTGACTGCCGCTGCTGTTCAGCTGAGCCTGAAAAAGGTCACGGTGACGACATCTGCACCCAGCAACACAAGTTCGTCAAGTTATCCCAGGCCACAGGGTCATTTCCAGTAGTTTATTATGCACTTCAAACACTAGTGAAGCGCCAGGATTCCCAGAGGTGAGAATAATACTTCTCCTATGCCCCTTACAACAATTTTCAAATTCGGGGCGTCTTAAATGCCACACTGTAGGGCTCAATAACAGGCTTTGTGGTCTGAGAACTTTTGACGCAGCCTGTACGTGCATCACCTCTCTAACCGCAAACAAATGCGTTCATTCATTTGTAGTGGGGCGTCCGTCAGAGCGACAGGCCTCAGCGTGCCGTACCAGGTCGTCGAAGAAAGGCGCCAAGGCCGAGCCGAGCCGGCCCAGGGTGTAGCAGAAGCCCATGGCGACCGAGCGCACGACGGTGGGGTACGTCTCGCTCAGCTGGACACGCAGCACGGCGCCGTTGACCGACGTGCCCACCTTGCCAAACATCAGCAGGCCGAGCCGCACCCATGAGTACTCTGCAAACCGGTGCGAATTCCTCTATATCCCTTGATGAAAGCAAACGAGCACCTCACCATTTTACAAAAAAGTGGTAAAACCGGAGCGGTGGATGAGCGGATAGAGCATCCACCTCGCATTTCAGATGTGCTTGGTTCGACCCCCAGTGCCGCCAGGCAGCCACAGGTTCTCTAATGGATACATTCGTTCACACACCGGTTTAGAGAGCTCGAATGACGCAGCGGAGAGTACACTTGTGTCATTTATGAGTGCCCCACAGCTCGAAAGAACACCTTATCATGCATGTACAGTCTTCGCCAAAAGTAACCGGGCACAGGTGGTTTGTTTCTTAGCCGCGTAGCGAAGCACTTCTGTGAATTATGGTGGGCCCTTTTCCTCACGTTTTGACACATTTTAGTCTTTAGGGATGCCGTAATGACTCCGTTATGCGGTTCAGAAGCGAAAACCTGTTGCTTGGTTACTTTTGGCAAAGGGGTTACATTCCCATGGATTGTGTTACACTCCTCATGTGTTTAAAAGTTATATTGGGTCAGACACGCAGACGCGAATGTCATAAATGCACAACTGAGTGCGCCGTTCGAGCGCTCTAGACAGGTGTGCGAACGACTGTACAATATTTCTCGGTTCTTCTGGAGTGTAATGCTAGGGATGAAGGTCTGTATATTTTACCCCGCAATACAACCTTTATTGTTGTTTTCTGCATTGAGGTAATGCAACTTGTGGGCGTGGGACAATGCCGAGCACTTATTATTTATCAGCATTGATAAATAATAATTATATATCAATTATTATTTATTCATTTTATTTATTTGGAACATACTGCAAGCATATTTCGAGGCTGTTGCAGGATTTGTTTATAGTATGGAGGTTTCAGACAAGTAAAAAAAAAGCCACGGTGAGCTCACGGGCTAGTTGGTTATTCATAATAATTTTTTCAACAGCGCATGCTACACAAGGACACAAGACGAGGAAAGACACACACGAGCGCTGAACTGCAACTTTATTTGAGAAAAGGCGCCAACCTCTACATATATACCCTCAAAGAACCGCCCACTAGGGTAAAACCTAAAATCACTGCACGTGTCAAGCCACAAGCAAGAAAAAATATTCAAGAGTTAAGCATACAATAGACAGGTGACCAAGACCGCAAAAAGAAGAAAGATTACAAGAAGCAGCGACAAGAAATTCTTTCACTTGCCCTTTTTTTCTGCGTAACAAACATTGGGCAGAAATCGTTTTTAAAAGGGGTAAAAGCACAAATCGCGGTAACTAAGCATGATGATGACCGAGGCGAAAAACATCTGAAGTGCATGAGAGCCAACAACTAACACGGCTAAAAAAGTGGTGGCAAATGAGATGTAAAAAGTGCTAACACAAAGAAAAAAAGAGATAAAACAGAGGTACAAAAAGGAGAGTAAAAGCAAAAGTAAAAATGAAGGAAGAACTACCGGAAAAAACCAGGTCAAAATCACATAAAACCAGACAGGAACGCTATCTCTTTGTTTGAAAGTGAAACAGAAGGTGTACTAACGCATTCACTCTTGAGGTTACAAATCTTGGCTGCTTCTATTATTTCGCGAGTCAGCTGGTAGGGGCATTTCTTCAGGATGGTTGTTCTTTTGAACATAGGGGTTCATTGTTCATTAGAACCTAGTTTGTTAAGTTTGCAATTTTTACAGTGCACTGGAAAGTTCCTGAGTGATGAACCAGATAGGTCCCTACGATGTTCCATTAATCTTTCATTAATACATCGGCCTGTTTGGCCGATGTACGCCTTCCTAGGGAAGCCGCCTTCCGCTAGGGAAGCTGACTCGAGCAATAGAGAATAACAAAATTACCTGTCTAGAAATGTTCTTTACGGTAAAAACGCATAAGGTTGGATACCCTCTGCGCGTTATAGTTTCAGAAAAAAAGACCTGGCAAAAAGACGTTGCAATATTCTTAAAAGATAAGCTGAACCTGCTTCCCTTAAATGACCCTTTTCAAGTGAAAAATGCAGAAGAAGTCGTTGATTTTCTGAACGAGAACCATAGCAAGGCCTTTCAAGGGTTCTCCATTGACGTCAAGGATTTATTTTATTCAATTCCTAAGGATAACCTTCTGAAATGTGTACGCGAGGCTATTGATTACTACGGCGCTGTACCTTTCCAAAATCAGTCTGGCGTATCTGTTGACGGTTTTTTGGAGCTACTTTCGGTGTACCTAAGTTCAACAATCGCAGAGTGGAACGGGTCTCGGTTCTTTCAAAAGAACGGGATCTGCATTGGATCTTGCATTGCTCCAGTTCTCAGTGACCTTTACCTTGCCATGCACGACCGAGCTCTGAGAGGCAACCTTCAACATACGTGCATTATTAAGGTTTTCCGATATGTAGACGACTTTTTAGTTCTTTTGGACTGCGACAGTGAATCTTTTCCACTTGAAGTGACTCATGTCCTCAGTGTGTTGCAAACGACATTGACCCCTCTCGAACTAACGCATGAAATACTGGACAACAGTACCATTAGATTCCTAGAAATAAGAATTTTTTTCACGCCGGTTCACGTATTCTAGGCCTTTGAGCCAAGGGGCAAAAAACCCATCCTGGCATATGATTCCGCCCACTCAAAGTTAGTGAAAAGAGATATTGTACAGTCTACTCTGAACAACGCCTTAACAAAAACATGCGAGCATAAGCTAGAAGAAAGCTTTTCAGCTCAGGTGTGCAGGCTGACGAACTCAGGTTATCCACAAGAAGTAATCACTTCTGTGGCGAAAAAGATGTTCCGAAGCATTCAGCGCACGAATACTGACGCTTCAGCCGACGTGCGGCAGCGAAATAAAAAGGTAGCCGTTGTTCCATATATGCACACAATATCGCATAACCTTAAAAAAATAGGAAAAAAGGCAGGTGTTGATGTCGTTTTTACGGCCCCCCAGCGCCTTTCCAGACTGTGCCGGAGAATCAATGCAAAGACAAAAATGAACTCCGGTTGTACCACGCGGCACAGAGATCCCTTGGTCCCGTGTGCTGAAGGTGTAATCTACTCGATCCCTCTTTCTTGTGGGAAGGCGTACATCGGCCAAACAGTATTCATGAAAGATTAATGGAAAATCGTAGGCATCTATCTGGTTAATCACTCAGGAACTTGCCAGTGCACTGTAAAAATTGCAAACTTAACAAACTAGGTTCTAATGAACAATGCACCCCTATGTTCAAAAGAACAACCATCCTGAAGAAATGCCCCTACCAGCTGACTCGCGAAATAATAGAAGCAGCCAAGATTTGTAACCTCAAGAGTGAATGCGTTAGTACACCTTCTGTTTCACTTTCAAACAAAGAGATAGCGTTCCTGTCTGGTTTTATGTGATTTTGACCTGGTTTTTTCCGGTAGTTCTTCCTTCGTTTTTACTTTTGCTTTTACTCTCCTTTTTGTACCTCTGTTTTATCTCTTTTAGTCTTCGTGTTAGCACTTTTTACATCTCGTTTGCCACCACTTTTTTAGCCGTGTTAGTTGTTGGCTCTCATGCACTTCAGATGTTTTTCGCCTCGGTCATCATCATGCTTAGTTACCGCGATTTGTGCTTTTACCCCTTTTAAAAACGATTTCTGCCCAATGTTTGTTACCGACGATTACGTTACTTCCTAATGCGAAATTTGAGCGCAGCAAATAAGCTGTTTCACCTTTTCGATAGATTGAGGCAAAGAAATCGAGCAACGCATGTATGCGCTATCACAGAATTTTTTTTTTTAGCAGACGGAGGACTTCCATCGGTCGTCTCGCTCATGGCTCAAAAAGAACTGGCAGATAATTTCACAGTGGCGAACGGCAGCGGCAATTTCGGCTCGGGCGGTGCACATATACAGATCCGCCGCCACCGATCTGGCTCTCTGATTGCCACCGCACAGGGCGAACGGCAGCGGCAATTTCGGCTCGGGCGGTGCACATATACAGATCCGCCGCCACCGATCTGGCTCTCTGATTGCCACCGCACAGGGGTTGCATTGGAGGAGGAGCGAAGAAAGGAATTAAGTTCGAGCCGGCGCTTTGACAACCGGAGACTCGCAGGAAGAGGGGGGAGGGGGGCGGCGTGTACACCCAGCGGCAAACGATGGGGGCAGAAGCGCGCGCAGCAAGCGGACAACACGATAAAGGGAGGAGGGAAGAGATAGCAGCGACTGACTGATGCCGCTGACGCCGATAGTGAGTCAACCCCAGCTGCGGATGAAAGGGGGGCGGAGCTGGTTACGAGGCCGACGACAACGCCGACGACGACGCGAAACCCAGGAACGGACGCCAAAGAGCTGCGCTCTAAAATCGCAAGTGAAAGAATTTCTTGTCGCTGCTTCTTGTAATCTTTCTTCTTTTTGCGGTCTTGGTCACCTGTCTACTGTATGCTTAACTCTTGAATATTTTTTCTTGCTTGTGGCTTGACACGTGCAGTGATTTTAGGTTTTACCGTAGTGGGCGGTTCTTTGAGGGTATATATGTAGAGGTTGGCGCCTTTTCTCAAATAAAGTTGCAGTTCAGCGCTCGTGTGTGTCTTTCCTCGTCTTGTGTCCTTGTGTAGCATGCGCTGTTGAAAAAATTATTATTAAAAAAAAAAGCCGTCCGCAAAAAGGAAGTTCACAGAACAAAATACGAGCACACAGGAAGATCAGCAGTCCCCTGCGGAAAAACACATGGTGTAACATTATATCGTACAATATGTGTTGTGGAATTATGGGGGACAGTCGTCCACCACCGCACTCCCACTCTGCGGAGAGGGGAAACAGGTTTTCCACAGTGTACAGTTAGGAAACTACGATTTCTTATCGAGTATGTGGTACATGCAGTGCCAGAATATAATGGTTCAAATAAACAGTCATGACAGGTTAGAAATGAAACGTACCTCCGCGTCATTTATGTTGGTGCAACGGTTAAAAAATCCATGAACAGAGCGCCAGCTATTCTTGCGATCACGTTCAGGTGAGCGGCATGTAGCACGCGCAAGTGCATGGGCCCACATGAACCCCAGTTGGGACTGGCAATCGCGTGCACAGTACCAATGCCGCCTCGGAAACGTACTTTCTGGTACTCGGATGCGGGAGCGATATAGCGATACAATCTGACGCATTTGCTTCAGCATTTCGTCAGGCTACTCCTCTGAATGCTAAATCCACTGGAACAACAGTAGCCTGATGAAGTATACAGAGCCAAATGGGCCTGACATCAAGGTGTAAGGTTGTTGCTTTTTTTTCTTGTGACGATGCTTTTGGCTGGAAGGGACAGCTGTTAGCGCATTGTGTGCTTACAGCACCGTAAGCGCTGATCTCTTACATTGCGAGCGACCAGCCACCAATGCAGTAGTGACTGAGTAGCACGAGGTTCACCTCTTACCTGGTGGCACGAGCCACAGGGCGACCATGACGAGTGCCGAGAAGCACATGGTGCCGCAGATGGTGCGGCGCCGGCGGCAGTACTTGATGAGTACCACGTTGATGAGCTTCACGGGGTACTCGGAAGAGGCGCCGATGGTGAAGTTCACGTAGGGGTCTCCGCCCACTCCGGCCGTGGACACGGTCATGTGGTACCACACCAGTCTGGAGACCACCCTGCCGCGAGACACGCTACAGTCACTACAAACCTGCAGCTGCCGCAGCGTTCGTTCCCTACGGGGTGTCGACTCGAAAGCGGCCCGGAAATTGCAGCCAGATTTTGCAACAGTCCCTTTGAGTGCAACGCCTCGCCGAAGCACGGCATCCGACCTAACAATCTCAAATCCGTACCATCCGACAAACTGAGCGTGCGCGGTAGGACTAAAAAAATTGCAGAACGATTATGAATTGATAATGCGAATGACTCAGCGTTAGCTGGCTTGTGATTCGAAGAAATGGAGACACATTAGAGTTGATGTATTAGAGTGGGTGCTCTAATCCCCAGGTCACCGCATAGGTTGCCTATTAGTAGATGTATCCGCCTCGTTTGCGGGAGGTGCTTGTTGGGAGGTACTGGACTCTTTATGCGGGAGAAGCATTCTTAACGGTGGGTGCCTGCCGGCGGTCTTGCGGACGCGGACGGCGCACAATGAACGTAAGAGCTGAGAGCAGCTAACCAATAGCTGCCTCGCATGTCAGGGGTGAATGCTGGGGTAATGGGGGCAGGGGTTGGGGGGGATACATTTTTTGTGGTGAGTACCAGACGGTGGGCTTGCGACATCTGCGCAGAACTGCGGAAAGAGCTGCTAACGCCGTAAAGAAAAAAAATTACCGACGATTACGTTACTTCCTAATGCGAAATTTGAGCGCAGCAAATAAGCTGTTTCACCTTTTCGATAGATTGAGGCAAAGAAATCGAGCAACACATGTATGCGCTATCACAGAATTTTTTTTTTATTTTTCACACGTATTCCTTTAATAACCAGGTCTAGCCGTGGGAAGGTGGTCACGTATTCGTCGACGTGCCGGGGCCTACGTGAAATAACCGGCGCGTCGTCAACTGAAGAGCACCCTATCCGCCACACAAGAACAGGGGGGGGGGGGGGACCCTTTCCTCCTCTTTCTGCATGGCGGCGACGGTGTTCTATGCAGTCACGTTATCTTGACTCTCTAGCGGCGTCAGCGGCATCCAGCGGTATCAGTCGGTCGCTGCTATCTTTCTGCATGGCGGCGACGGTGTTATCTTGACGTTATCTTGACTCTCTAGCGGCGTCAGCGGCATCCAGCGGTATCAGTCGGTCGCTGCTAGCGCTGGGGGGATGAAAGGGGGGCGGAGCTGGTTACGAGGCCGACGACGACGTGAAACCCAGGAACGGACGCCAAAGAGCTGCGCTCTAAAATAAGAGTAAAGGCTCCACAAACAAGAATGCGTTCACTTTCTCTCCTGCGGCCGCAGCGTTCTCTCTTGTTGTTTATCTGTGCTGCGTACATGACCTTGTGACTGCTCTCAGCAAGAAAAGATACGCTCTCGCTTCTTCTTTCACGCCGCCGACGCCGCGGCAAGTGTGATGGCTCTGCCGTGTTTGTCGCCGGAGAGCAAGGCACGTCACTTCGTCAGTTTTCGTCGAATACACCTGGTCCACGCAAGGTTCGCACGCCGCCCAGGGGCGTCCAGCGGCGAGCGGGAAGCGTTTTGAGCCGAACACGAGAAGTGACATGGCAACACGAGAACAAAGATGGACGCGGGACCCGAACTACCACTCACTGAATACAGCGCGTATCCGACTAACTCGTACATGGTGACCTCGAGTTCCGCGAGTTACACGGTTCATAAGGCGGCCCTCGTAATCACCGATTAATGCAAAACAATGCCTCAACAATTTCTGAGTGAAGCAGTTTTTATGGCAGCATCCTCCACAGTCACCTTTCAGTGCGATATCTCAAATTCTCCTCTGCAAACCACCTCTCAAAAAATTGGGGAGGGGGGGCACTCAAGTTCCGCCAAGGGTATGAAGCGACAGTTGGGGTTCTCTTTGCGTGGCGCTTTGCGGACACGGGCACTGTTCTTTCTTTCACCATCACAACCAACCCTTAAGAGTACACTGCGGTAGCATTTGAGATCCCTCCCGCACAAGAACTCCGCTGTGGCCGATAGGTTCTGCGTATATATGCTCATATATATGCGGAGTTGGTCATTCTCTACTTTAGATTCATATATCGCTAGGAATCCTTATACCTATCTTTCCGGTGCAGTGGTGCAGCGGTTAAGCGATGCGCCACTGCCTCAGCAGGTAGCTGTTTCAAACAGAGCCATCGGTGGGGCTTATGACACCCAAGTTGCTCTCCCCGAGCAACCTATCGCGATCAACGATTAATTTAAATACCACCTGCCACGGTGGGCAGTTTGCACACAATCTGATGGAAAGGTTGTCACCTATCACGTTGGGCATGCTCTGATGACGTCATAACGTCAAGTGACCTAGGTGGCACGTGGACCAACTGCTTTTCCACCCTCAACGTTGTCTACGAGGCCGTACTTTAAAGTGATAACTTCAAGGGTCCCTATTATGCAGGAAAGCAAGCGTCATTGCGCAAGCCGTGAGCGAAAAAGTTATCAAATCCCGAATTGGTCGGCTAGCGTGGCAGCTTAGCGTAGCTGATCGTTTTAATGCAGCCGTCATGCGGCGGCCGCCAGAACTTAGACGTACCGCGAAGCGCCGCTATAACAGCGCCGTCGCCGGCGGCAACGCAGTGGAAGACGAGGCAGAGCCGCTGCTCGGCGCTGTCCGTCGAGAGCGCGCTGCGACATTGACTGAACGAGTCAGTTTTCTCTCCTGGCAGCATCGCAGTCAGTCACGGCCTCTGTTCGCCTCGCACTCTTCTATAACTTCATGCTAGATCTGCGTTTTACTCGCGATCACGTAATCGTGATGCCCGCTACATCTACAAAGCTACGCGTCATACCCGCAAGGTGGAGCTTAAGTGCCCCCGGAATTTTTTGCAGAACGGGCGCCTAAGCACAACTAAATTGCTCCTGTCTATGTCAGACCATATGTCAGGGCGCAGCTGCCGCTGTCATTCGCAATACACTAAGCGTGATCGTCGCGTAAACTTTCTAATGCGACATCATTAGGACGGCCGCGAAGGCGAAAACTGTCCGGCGTAGGCGCGTGTGTGACGCCTACCCCCTGCCAACCGTGCCAGATGACAGGTGGTGTTTGAGGGATTTGCCTCTGTGCACCTGCCAACTGTTCCCCTCTTCCCTCCCTCTCACCGCTTGAAACGGAGAGAAGGAAAACGCCGAACTAAGAATGACGCAGCAAAATGGAGACTAAGAATGACTTGACACAGATGAATAAAAGAAGCGTTTGCAAATAGAAGTGATAAAAAGAATAGAATCAGGACAGAGTCAGAAATGGAATCGATTGGCGAGTAAAATAAAAAATGCTACCGCATTTCCTCCACATCAATCCATTAGATATCCCCTAATTTTGTTTCTTTCCTCCGAAGCTCTCACTGCATCAATGTGCTTCTTTTTATTTTTTGAGGGGCGGGGGGTTTGTGGCCTGTAGATACAAGTAGGTGGTTACATAAAATCCAAAATTTTCCCAAGAGGGGGAATCGGCACCGCAGGTGCAAAACGATCTTCACCACGACTGCTATTAGAGCTTTCCACATCACCCGACTATCTCCATGGGCGCTTTTGGGGGTAAAACCCGCTGTCGACATCCACTCTCTAAACAAGTCAAATTACTCTGATACCACATTTCTTCTCAGTTTTCTTTAGCGAATTTCCCACGCTACGTACCCTCGTGACATTTAAGAAAAACCTTGAAGGAAGACTTCTTGTCTGGCCACAGAGCACTTCTGTACGTCATCTTGACATCCCAAACTGCAAGAACGACGCGAACTGCTGGGAGATGTAAACGCAGTGGCTTCCCAACAAATATCCTTGTGCAAGTCGAAGTTTCTTGGGCATCACTTTTAATTGTGAAGCAACTGCAGATGATTGCAAGATACTGTTATGAACACACTGATTGGAATTTTCTACATCATCCGATGCGTGCCAGTATCTTGCTTTTAAAGTTTATCCTGCACTCGCACTACCATAGAAAGTCAAAGGCGTGTGTTTTTGACAAAAAATAACAGAAAACTACAAACGTTTCGAGGTGGGATCTGAAGATATATTGATCGTTCTGGTGCAATTTTGTGATATGCTAGAAGATTGAGTTAATATAAACTTCCCGTTAAAAAGTGCACTTGCACAGAATTTCTGGGTATGCGTGAAGGGCGAACTCACAGCTGGAAGCTGAACAGTGCCGTTGTTGTGGCCCAGACTTTCGTTGAGAACAGATCAGCGATACTTGCTCTTCCCACGTCGCGGGCCTGGGAAAGAGGGAGAAGCAAAGCACTGAAATTTCGCACTTAAATCTCTCCTTTTGCGCCCAACGAGTTTCATGAGGCTAGTTTGGGTTGTGGGGTTCAACACCCCAAAACGACTAGGGCTATGAGGGACGCCACAGTGGAGGGCTCCGGATAATTTCGACCAAATGGGCTTCTTTAACGTCTACTGACATCACACAGTATACGGGCCGCTAGCATTTCGCCTCCATCGAAATGTGACAACCGCGGCAAGGATCAAACTCGCGTCTTTCGGATCAGCAGCCCAGCACCATAACTACTGAGGCATTGCTGCGGCAGCAACCCGACTAAGTGCCACGCCAGAGCTCTAGCCACATGCCGTTCCTTCCTTTGGCCTTGCCTCCATAGATCGGTATGGGACCAGTGAGGCTGCCCTGGCTAATAAAATATGCTGCTTTTGTCCCACACTGAAAAAAAAAACGGAAGTGTTGCAAAGCCCAAGTGGTGTTCGAACCCACGGACGTGCTCTAGGGGCTTCACAGCAATAGACCTTTCCAACGTGGGCGTCGCAATATAGCTCGCTAGACTGCTTTTGCGCGTAGCAGCCTAGTGAACAATAAGGTGACGCCTAGGGAGCGATTAGTAGCACCAGGTGCAAAAAAGCAGTGCAGCGGCCATTATGACTGAGCCCAAGTTGAAAAGTTATACCCAATCCCCTTTTTCACTCAGCCGCTCCACGCATGCACGCCTGCGTTCCTCTGCCGTCTTCTGAGCTCCACTGGCTGAAAACAAACCAGCATGTTCTTTAGTCGGACACAATTCAAGAACGAAGCAACAAATACCGATCAGGCCCTCTAGCCAATGGCGTCAACCGACTGTAATGACATCCCGGTTAATCCGTGGTTAGTCCCCAAGTTCCAGTAGCTTATTTACTGTCACGCACAGGTACAACCATGCCACAATTGGCATATCTCGTAGTTTCAGAACGAGACACATCGAAATGGCATGAGCATTTTTTTCTTTTAAAATAAATCGATTTCACTGGAAGCTTCGCTACACAGCTGTCGCGGAGAATAGCGGTAGTTGCAGTCTTTAGCTGAGCTGGCTAGCAACCATTCATGAAAGAGGAATTTGTGGAGACCGCGGAAAGGCACAGTAGCACGCGCAGTTATACCCACGGTAGTCGTATACCCTTGAAGTTGCACGGCGCGACATGTTTCCGACCTTGGAAGCAGCGGGTCGATGAGGATAACAAGCATCCTGGCCTGCCCACAAGCTGCGCACATGTGCACTACTGAGCGTGGCGAGATACGCCTACATCAATTATTGACGTCAGCCTCATTATTGAGTGCACTCACCGCGGCCTTCTTGCGCTTGGCCTCCTCGATGATTTCGTCCACCAGGTGCGCCGGGGTCTCGCCGTGCTTGGCAAACTTGGCGACCACTTGCTTTGCCGCCGGAAACCGGCCGGTGGCCATCAGCCACCTGGGAGACTCTGGCAAAAAACTGGGCTGGAGGGTTAAAACCTACTGCCCGCCGCACTCGCTGTCTTCCCTACCTCGCACTGAGCGACTGCGAACTGCATCCACAGCGGTGCCACGACGCACGACTTTAGACAAAAAGCCGTGTTGTATCTGCTGCTTTGCGCAGTCTATAAACAGCCTGTAATATGCTATATATGATCTCTAACACAACCTAGGCGCAGGGTTTAAGAAAAAGACTGGTGGTCGTCTGCGGAATATAGTACCGGAGTAGTACTGTTGGCAGTCAAATAGAGCCAAAAATATTTTTTCCATGACGTGACACTAATTTCTTCAATAACCGGCTCTTCAACTGCCAAAAAAGCACAAAAAGACTGAGCTTAAAAATTGTAGACCACAACCAAGTACAGAAAATGGACCAAGTACCGAAAATGGACCAATTATCATACAACACAAAAATGGTTGCATATGGTTTCATGCAGTTCCGCATGTTTTTAAATAAACTTGCGAAACCTGAAACGAACGTCACATCGCAGACGCTAATAGTGACAGCACTATAGCATGGCTCCATAAATGTGTTAACAGTAATGTAGCGCTGCCAGGGCATCGTACCGCTTAGAACTGCAGAAGAAAGCGCGAGAAGTACCTCACTTCATTCTGCGCACCGCTTTCTCCTCCTAGCCCAGAAGTCTCTCCTTCGTCGAGATACAAGCGTCAACTCTAACCTCTGCCAACGGCGTGCTCCGCAACCTCTCTAAAAACCCTAGAAAACCTGAACCGGGCGGAGAACTGCTGCTAACCCTTTAACCATTTCGGAACATTCTCATCCCTCGGCTTCGGCGGATATTCGGCATTGCAGCGGCTGGGCCATATGCACTTGGTTGTGGTCTGCAAACTGTGCAAGTTAGATCTAAGGCAACCGCAACAGACAGGTCTTCTTTATCTCCAGGGTGGCTTACGGCAGATCAGTGAATCCTGCAATTCATCGCCTACATGATAAAAAGGTGAAAAATGCGAATTATTTTCATTTCTGCCCGCAGAGCTGCACGACATACTAACTTATATTAGCAAAAGCGACCTTTTCCCCACATTTATCAAAGCAAAGCCAAAGTGTAAGCTGCCAGAGATCCAGAGTGCCCGCCGAAGGATGAATTCACGCAAAAGCTAACCCTAACGGCAAAACAGCCTTAAATTTCTGTGGTCGTAATGCTCCTCTGACAGGTGATGACATAGTCCTGAATTTTTCTCTTGAATTACAGCATGCACTTCCGTATTTGCATGAAGCTTTTTCTTTCTTAGACATCCAGAAGTTATCAGAATCAGCTAAAAATATTCACCATACAATTGTGTTTTTTCTAATGAATCCTCATTTATCTACATTTCTGCTGTGACAGAACCATTAGCGATGAAACCCTAAATGCACTCTAAACAGAGAGGAGTGAAAAGGGAGTAAGCTCTCCCCCAGAGCCCACCCTCTTATCAAAGGGAGTGCTCTAGAGGACAGCTCCCTTTTTACTCCCATATAGGCGTATTCCTGTTTAGAGTGCGTTTATATTTATCCTACTTTTTCAGTGCCTGGGCAAAGGGTAACCTAGCAAAAGGTCTCCAGACAGCCACATGACAGGTGCTACGTGTCCTGTGGTACTTACTAGCTGAGCGCCAGCAACGGAACCAGTGGTAGCGCCGCGTAGAGCTGTGTCGCCCGCCACTGGCCGGACAGATAGTGAAGCCACGGCAGCAGCAGCATGCCCGTCGTCCAGCCGTTGCCCATCGTCATCGTCGGCATGTACCGGTACCGGGACGACACCGTCTCCATTACTGTGACCAGAGAGAACGCCATTCGCTCGTTTCCGTACCTTTGGCTTTTGTCTTCGACGGAGCTTTGGGAAGAGTCACGCGATAAGCGCATAAGGCGGCACGGCAGGCAACGCAAGTGCACCCGCGTGGCTTATGACTTACAAAACCGCCTGCTCTCGAATAGCGTTGGGGTTTCGCGAAGCTCCGCTTTGATGCGAGTACAAATTCAGTCAGCTGCTCTCACAAAGCCCTTGGCTAAAAGGCACTGATTTGTAAGACTATGTGACAAGTGTCGATGGTATCCAATGCACGTGGCGAGATACTTTTCCGACGGACGTAACAACTTTTTCATCTTCCTCGTTAAACTATAGCTGCGGAGGTATCCACGCAAGACGAAATGAAAGGCCCACCATGCAAGAAAATAGGGAGTGCTGTTCTCGGCCGATGTCTTGTAGCAATTTTCCCTTTCATTTGTTAAATCGCCCTGGCATTTCTCGCCTTTGGTACCGAAGCCTCTGAGCGACGCTGTTTACTAACGGTCGGTACTTATAAGTTGGCGGCTGAACGGCAGAGGAACAAAAGAATTAATAGGGAAAAGAAGCGCCTGAAAATACAATTCCTAGTCGCGCCGCCGCGTTCGTCGCAATACTGGACAGGCGAATTCAAACACTTCCTCCGCGCCCCGCTTTCTCTCTGGCATGCACTGCGTTCCTCGGAAGAACGACTGAGAGGCAGCAGACAAGGCAAAAGCCAGGAGACAGACAAGCACAAAACAGAGTTCGTGTGTGTCTCTCCTTTACTTTGTTATAATGCGTAAGCATATAGTCCTCTTCTGACCCTTAAACTCTTCTTGTGCCCTACGCATCCCCTCAGCCCTATTTTTCCTAAATCAGCCAGGTTTTTCAGGCTTTTCAGCAGCGGACATGGCCGCTTTCCTTCATCATCGTCCGCCTCAGCAAATGCTTTTTAATGCCATATACCGCACGAAGCCGCGAAAACGCGAGCGGTGGAGCGCTGGTTGCTCTCTTTCGCCCAGAGCAGTGTCTCGCTCTATTTGCGCATCTACTAAGTGAGTTCGGCCGGCGATATGCGCGGAGATCTACTCACTGAGTGTGTAGATGACGTCAGCGTATCCGGATATGCCGAGAGCCATGACGAACCGCGATGCGTAGTACATGGTGGCTGAGGTCGAGAAGGCGGTCATGGCACTCGCGCCGGCCGACAGCAGCAGGCCGCCAATGATCGTCCACTTGCGCCCAAACCTGCGCGCAAAAGAAACTCCAGCTGCTCGGGAAAGGGGCCCTCGGAATACGATGAGGCAAAATGCTGATTCCAGTCGGATTGTTTCAGTAACTCTACCCAGTAGAACATCAAACATTGTGCGGAAGTTAAGAGATTTTTCCACTGCACATTTGACATCACCAGCTATTGTCTTGTCTACCGAGAATGCACGTATCTACAAAACCAAAATTAACAACCAGTCCCTGTTCATAACATGCAGTGCAGATGTTCCAGCTGGACATGTACGATAATTATGGATATCGAGCACGGTGGTTACACAAGCAGTGTACGTGGTCTAGGCGTTTATGCTTTGAAATAAATGCGGCTGAATCTACATAATAGCAAAAGATCAAACCAAAATTCCATACAGTTGGATACTCTTCCCATTGTGCCTGTGAAAATTACGCACAAGTTCATGAAACCGAATAGTTTGGACGTATTCCCGGTTCATTTGCATTGGTGTTAGAATACAGAATCATCCATTAGCACACTATCATACAGTACACCGTAATACCATACAACAACCAGAACACGCATCTCTCCACTCACCTGATTCGAAAAGACTACCTTCGCTCATGCTTATACCGTTCAACAACGGTATCTAGGTTTGTAGAAAACTGCTGTTTAGCAAAGTCATTGATGTTGTGTCTTTTTATCCATCGTGTTTGCAGCATAGTGCAGCGGGCTCAGGTACGGTGTTCCTTTAGTTGACACCTGATTATAGCCAAAACACTGAATGAATTCTAAGTACCAGCTGTAAACTCGTTTGCATAGCCCTCTCACTCTAACATTTGCCGCTATGCTATGCATCCATGCGATTTACAGTGGTGACAAAAGTTTACGGGATGCCAGTTTGCTGAAAAAATATATTTCTGTGCGCTCAGGCGAAGCAGGTCAATGAAAAACATAGAAGCGCGAGGTAACTTGAGTGCTCCATCTTCTGCAAAAATACCATTGACTTGCTAGAGAGGCAGCACGGAAATCATTTTTCGCCGCGAATCCGTATCCCGCTTACTTTTGTCTTTGACTGTACCTTAGACTCAGTGGAGAAGAAACGGCCACTGTGTACAACCGGGAGCAGCATTCTAAAGCCAAGCGGAGCTTCAAAGCAACTGCGTCCAGCTGAAGAAATCTCAGTGGCGTCTAACAACCAATTGATACTATTCAATTTTGCTTGAGTTCCAACTCCAAATGGTTGTTTTTTTTCTCTGGCATGTTAGGCAAGATCGCACGAAAAAAGCTAAAAGCAGAGGCAAGTGTGATCGACACTTCGTTTCTTTAAGGGGGTTTAACGTACCAAAGCGACTCAGGCCACTATTTAGTTTATAAGTCATTTCCCATGCATAGCGTGTGGCCAAAAATATGATTGAAGAAAAATGCGTAGGTGCGCAGCAAGCCTCACTTTCCATACGTATGTAAGACTAATGTAGGTAAGCGTCGCAAGTATGTCTTTAGTTCTTTCCTCAAGAAGGGTTGACAAGTGGGATGCTTAAGAATGTTACTTGTGGATACAGACGTTTCAACTTGAATGGCGCGCCACAGAGATGCTCGTGATTTTTAGAGTAGGTACTGCTGTAGGATATCTGCTGCGTTTATGCCGCTGTACTGGCCTTAACTTCGCTTACCAGAGGTTTCACTTGTGCAGCGATACGCCCTCCAGTGAGTTTCACGTGCATGAAGATTATTTACGCTTCTATTTTTTATCGCGTTTGTACTTCAGACTCAGCGCGCGGCTCAAATTACGCTTACGTTCATATAATGAAAAACTGTTGCCTTTTGCAGCTGAAATTTTGTGGCAAGTTTGAATCCTATGGGACGCGCAGTAGGCCAACATGAGCTGGTGGCTCGTTGAGAATCGTTAAAAATGCTGGGCCAAATCACCAGTGCGTTTCAAACTGAAGAGCATACTTACTGCCCAGACCAAAGATGCGATGCGAGACCTTACTGACATGTAAAGCTTGTACATCCTCAGAAAGCCCGAAAGTTGCGAAATCCACCAAAGCAATGCTCTGAGACCCGACAGTGATTATAAACATTGGCACTAAATACTCACCAGTCCGAAATATGAGACGCGGCAACTGTTCCGACGACCATGCCAGCCAGATAGATGCTTTGAACGAAAGAAGTCATCCACCTATTGCTGCGTCCCACTGCGAAAAATAGAAACGGCAAACATTCGCTAGATTTTTTTTCAACTTCCTTCAAAAGGGAAGGTCATACGTTCTCCCCATTTCCAGCCCTATACCTATATACAACATGGTGTTTGGAACAAAGTTATGTCAGATACAGCGTCAAACAGGCTATGAAGAGGTAACCTTGAAGGTGCCGACGAGTGAGCCACCTTTCCAGCAGTGGTTGGAGCACTCCTCAAGTTATGTCGTAATGAGTGACAACAAGCTCATTTCCTTGCGTACTATAGCGGTCCAAACAATAAACGCATTTTCGACCCCGCGGACTCGCCCTGATTCGGTCGCCTCCCCGCGATGTCGCGTTCCTCTATTGTTACCCTATCAAGCGAGGACGTCTGCACCGCAGCAGAACTATCGGTATTTTCTAGGCTATGGATGGCAGCACGCGCCACGGACGGTGAGGGTAAAGTAGCGTGACGGTTGCGGCTGCTATAGGAGAATAGGCGTCTCCTTCTTCGGCCTATAGGGAACTCGCCGTCATTGGATATGGCGACTCAGTTATGCTCTCCGCCAACGAGGAGAAGACTACCTTAGCTTGGGCCTCGTAATCGTGTTGACGAGTAAGATATCCTTGATTCCTAAGCATATTTTGTTGCTAGCCGGACTTCCGGGTCAGCACGTGTTTTTGCACCTTGTTTTTGCGCTCGGTAGAGATCTCGATCACGGGGCTGGTTGTGCAGCTTGGACTGTGAGTCGCGACTAAGCTGAGAAAAAGTATTTATCCCCTTCGAAAAACCCAAAAATGTGACCGCGCGACGTCAGCTTCGTCGAAAACACGTCTTCAGCAGGCGGCATTCCAACAACTATAATACTCTGGGAAAATTTAGGTTGTGGTGACCTGCACGTAAATTTAAACCTGGCGCGTTCGTCAAACGAAAGAAATAGTCCGTCAAGGCAATAAAACATTTGAGAAAAAGCTATGAAATACGCGTCTATTCTAGGGATACGCTCTTCGAGCACCTCTATTTCCTCCTCCTGCAAAGAATATCTGTAGTTTCGAGGTCATTATGTCGTAAGAAGGTTAGGTGAGGCGAAGTGTCCGCATACACTAATTCTAAGACCTGACCTTCCACGAGAAAAACGCTTACCTCTTCGGTCACTGTTTTCCCGTACACGCTGCGGTCGTATACCCAAGACGTGCACGTTTCAGAATCGCCGACGCTTTCAGAAGGGCGCAAGCATTGCTCCGTGTCATTGCCAGCTGTGCTGAAGCTGGAGTTGGCCCACCAGAGTTGGCTGTTGGCAGGCACTGAAGTCCAGTTGGCAGCCGCTTCCGGATCTTCGGCGCAACGGAAGAGGACGGCCGACGGCGCCACAAACACCGGCATCATCAGATTCCAGGTGACGGGCAGGCCTCGCATGAAGGCGAACACAAAAATTACGGCGTGGGTGCGGGACAGCTTGTCCAGCACGGCGTCTACCGTGGCGGGAGCCATGTTGGGGCCAAAGCGAGAAGTTGCTGTGGCCTCACCTGCCGAGAGAAGAGGACTGTGCTTAACGCTGCAACGGGAAATGAACGTTCCCGCGGGTGCCACAGGTCGCCATAGTTTCAGAGTGGAGGCCAGTGTTCATTCTTGTTGTCAACAAGGCAATTCTTCGTCAAACCGTTCACAGTTCAACAGCGTAGCCATCCCGCTCTGTAGCCCTTGTTATAAACATTATCATTATTGTTGCGTTTGTAAGCTCAGAGTGTGGCCGAATTTCATGGGCCAACTTTATTCCCATTATCTCATTAACTTTGTCATTTTACCCCAAACCGAAAACTCCGAATCGTTAGTACACAGTTCTAGAATATATGGACTCTATAGGGTAGGGGAACAGCACCCCTTCAGTGCGCATGAGCAGAACAACGTATCTCGAGTTTTTGTTCTACGCATGCGCAATGCCGGGGCACTATTCCCTATCCTCTAACCGATAAGGTTCATCTATTCTAAACCTCCCTAGTGCCTTTTATCGCGACAGTGTTAAAGGCCCCGTTTAGTGGAGAACTTCGCGTATAGTCTGTCGGCGTTGCGTCGAGAGACTCTAAACCGGTCAAAAATTGTGGTTACGTCAAGCGTGGAGTGGCGGAATTGAAAATTGATTAAAACATTAGAAAGCTGTTGATTAGAAGGTCGCAACGTGACTAAACGTAATTAGGACATGAAACCGTCTAAAGTAAATGAATTTGGCTGAAAAGAAAATTGGGCTAATTAGTGGAGAGCCGAGCCCTTGATAATTGAGTTGTGAGTCAGACGCACTATCCCTAGGCCTCCAGGCACGTTCGAACGGCTGGATAAAAGCGGGGCTTTGTATGTATGTCGCGTGGTCGTTCACATAACGACTGTGATTATGAGAGGAAAAAGTGTGCTTGTCTGTTTGGGCAAGAGGAGCCGCTACCGCGTCATTCCCTTAAAGGCGGAGCTTCAACCTGCAAACGCAGTAAAGACACTGGATGCACGTTCACACGAAGCTTTCACCGTCTTGAAGCCTTTAACAGTGCTCTAATTTCTGTCTATTTATAAAATGACCTCTGTCCAGTGCTCTCTTTCTTTTTTTTTTTTGTACGTTATGCTTGCGTTTATAATTACCGCTTTGGCGATATCTGCTAGTGGTATCCAGGGAGCTGCGAGCTCTACGAGAAAACATGCAATGGAATCGGACTTTTAAAAGTGCGTACAGAGTCGGTTTCCTTTTCACGTGACGCGACGGTAGAAGGCAACGTAATGCTGTTTCATCCGCGGCTCGAGTTCGGTTGAAAAGTGGTAAAAGAAGCAAAAGGACGTCGCAATCTGTGTCACCAGCTGCGCCAGAATATGGCTCCGAGGCGCAAGAGAGCTGCGCGTTCCACAACGCTGGCGTAATCAGCGTCCGGGTAAGTCGAGCCATTTTATGCCCCCAATATCTCTTCAGACGCCACACAAGAGTTGCAACCCCCGAGCGACTTCCGTCAAATCCTGCGCTGTGAGATCCAGTCACAGAACTTTCCCTGAGATTTCTTTCAAGAAGTCATCTGTCTATATTCCTCGCTTTCCTCACGCCTCATCGAGCGGTTCTGTGCCCGTTTATGACGCTAATATCCAGCCGGCTAATTTTATCGCCGTAAGTGGGGTTCACTTTTTTCTGCGTAAAGAATGAAATGAGAAGGAAAGAAGGCGAAAATGGGGACACGCTTTAGATTAACTTAAAACCCGCGCTCTAAAGAAATATGGTCTATTCTAGTGCACGGTTCTACTTAATTCATACCAGAACAACAATCAGCGAAATAACGGCTAAACTGTGCGCTTCATTTTTAGACCTTGTTCGTGTGTGCGAACTTCAGCTTGCTCCTTCGTAGATTTATGGAAAATAAAAATACAGCTTTAGCTTCTGCTCACTTATTATTTTTCTCCGCACATCTGATACCTCTGAAAAGGACAGCACCTTAAATTCAAGGCAGCTGCTGAGCACACACGCAGAAATAGCACAGACAAAAAAGTGTCGTACGCCGACTATGAGAGTATGCAACCGAAGAGGTTGAATAAGAAATACTAATGCTCATGCTATAACCGCAAACAGCGCTCATGAATGTGTAACCTAACCTTGACCCACGATAGAAAGAGAGCATGGCATACGGAACTCTTCTGACAGCACAAAAAAAAAAGAGGGGGGGGGGGTCTGTCTATTGTCGAACGTTTCCAATAAGCGCACTGAGGTTTCCCTCCTCTTGTTGCTTGTTCATTTTGTGCCAAACTCCTACAGGGCGTGAAAAAAAAAATGGCCTGGCTTAGCTTATGGTTAAGCCTAGGATGCGAAGCATACCGCCGGCGGAGGCTGCGCGTCCGCAAGCGAGCGCACGAGTTGAGCCCCAGCTTTCACAACTGTTGTGACGTCATATCACGTGGTGCGCCGATGTAGGTCAAGTGGTAGCTACGCGGCCGCGCGCGGCGCAGCAAGGAAGAGCTCGGTTGTGCGGCTAGTATGCTTCGCATAAAAAATGCCTCTACTTTGAGCCTTCCAAACCGAAGGTTTAAGTCAGCGCGAAAATTCTCTCTAAATCAGCACAAGTATTGGTAACAAGGCTGTTTCCACTGCGTCAGAGCAGCGGCCCACTCACCGTGCGTGTCCCCTCTCGTCTCGAAGTGACGTTGGAACGGCCGAGCCTCACGAAGCTTTGTAAACCATGCAGCGGTGGAGCCGCGGGCGCTGATAGTCAGCCCACTTACGATTGCGCTTGTGTCAACATGGCAGGGGTCCTTGAACGAAGGAAGCCGCCTGCTCTCTCACTCGCCTACTCATTTGTTGCCACTTTCTCTGTCGCCTGCCTCTGCCTGCTGCGGCACTTAAGTGGACTCTGGGGACAACTTCAGATTTTTTTTAACTTTATTGACTCTTTGTGTCTATGTTGATGTTTGTTCGGCACACTGTTCGTCACCACAGCCAAAAGGTAAACATTCCGTATGGCTTTTAAGAGAATTTTATTGGACACGAAGATGCAGAGCGGCGGCTATTGTCGCTCGACACACAAAGAAACAGAGCCGCGTATTGCAACACCGTCAGCTATTCGTATACATTTTTTCACTGAATTAGCAAACATTGGAACAACTTGCCCGTTTCATTTACGAGCATAATTTGCGCCGATAACTTAAAAACTGCATGTCAGAATTTTATTTTATAACTTTTTGTTACGACTGACAGTATGTGTTCTGTGTGATAACTGTTTCCTTATGCATTGTACTTTTATTTTGTATTTGAAGACCAATCTGGCGCCTTCGGAATATTATTGTTTTACATGCATTAATTCTTGTGTGTCTGCCTTTGACCTTTGCTTGGAAAGTTATTGTTTATTTGTGTTCCACATTTTGTATCTGTAGTTGAAGTTTGTGCAATTTGCTTTTGTTTCTGCCCCTCTTCTCTACAGACAGAACTGAGGACATGAATAATAAATAAATAAATATATATATAAATAAATATGTCTGATTAATGGGAGATTTCTCTGTTGTTGTTTTTTCAATGCTTCAGCTGGCTGCCTTTGGCCAACAACTTCACTGTTTTGGCTCCCAAAGGCGTAGTGACAACAGCGAAGTTGGTTCAATTACACTGTGTACAAGTTTGACCCACTGAATTTAATGGGGGAAAATAAATAGAAAAAAAAGACTATTAAACGGCCTCAGGCAGGCGCGGATAAAAGAGGAAGGCGGATAGGGAGAGCGACGAGCCCCTCTCTTACTCAGCGGGAAATTTTTCAGGGGAGGCCCGTGAAAAACCCTAATTTTTCGACGAAAATGATTCAAGAAATGCTTTGGGTGGCGAATACGTTGCAGACGTACCCATTTCATTCTCCTTGCGTTGCACATCAATGCGCCTCTGCCTCAACGACACGTACTCTCAGACGAAGTGCACTTGAGCGTAGGCAATAAAAGTTAATTGCAGCCTCCTTGCAATAAACGTGTCCCGCATGCAAGAATTTTCTAGCGGAGCTGCCATTAATCTCTAAAATAGCTTTGTTTTATGTAAAGATAGCTCTTGCGACGTAACGGCAAACGCAAGAAAACGATTAAATCGATATATCTATATACAAGCCGCCGCGGTGGCTCAGCGGTTATGGTGCTCGGCTGCTGACCCGAAAGACGCGGGTTCGATCCCGGCCGCGGCGGCTGGAATTTCTTTGGAGGAGAAATTCTAGAGGCCAGTGTACTGTGCGATGTCAGTGAACGTTAAAGAACCCCAGGTGGTCGAAATTTCCGGAGCCCTCCACTACGGCGTCTCTCATAGCCTCAGTCGCTTTGGGACGTTAAACCCCATAAACCAAACCAAACCATATCTATATAGAACCTCGTCGGTACTGTGCAGCAGCCGGCGCGTTAATCGAAAACCGCGCGGCTGGGAAGTGCGCACAACCGCTCTCACAACAAATCCCAACCGAAAAAAAAAAAAAACGACAGAACAGTGGCCAGAATGCGACAGAATATTTTGCCTTTTTGTCTTAACGACAGATATTTCTGTAGTACTGTAATACCTTTCTGTAGAACTGCAGTATTTTTCAGCAGTAATTTTCAGTAGTTCTGTCGCTACGGTAAGGGACAGGATTCAGAAAACTGTGGTTTTACTACAAATTTTCGGTTGTTACGTATACGACGCGTAGCAAAAGCCAATGTTTTAGCTGTAATATCGAAACAGTAACTATTGTCATTAGCACCACAAGTGGCTGCTAAAGCCGCCGCGGTGGCTCAGTGGTTATTGCACTCGGCTTCTGACCAGAAAGACGCGGGTTCGATCCCGGCTGCGGCGGTCGAATTTCGATGGAGGCGAAATTCTAGAGGCCCGTGCGCTGTGCGATGTCAGTGCAAGAACCCCAGGGGGTCGAAATTTCCGGAGCCCTTGACTACGGCGTCCCTCATAGCCTGAGTCGCTTTGGGACGTTAAAACCCAATAAACCAATAAACCACAAGTGGCTGGTAGCTTATTCCAGGGTAATCATTGCTAGGTCATTGACGTGGAGTATAGCCCTGGTTCCCCGAGACAACACGGACCGCATGGCGTCCTTAGAGAACGCATCTTGTAATGTTCAGAGCTCAATTTCTTGCGCCTTTTAGGGTTTTGTTTACAAATACTGCTGTCTCATACAAGAGACATATAACAGAAGCGAGTACAGGCTGCAGTACAAAAGAACAAAAATAGGTGTAAGGAACCAGAAAATATTAACAGATCTACAAGCAACATTGGAGAGTGTGCTCTACAGAGAGAGTATGCAAGGGATGATGCACACAAGCTACAGTACGCTGTACTCAGACCACGGCAGCCGTCATTTTGGCGTATACATATATGTGTGGCTGGGACTGTGAACGAGGTCACACGGCCGAGCCAGGCTTGAAACGAGGACACAGATTTAATAAGATATATATACAAACGCAAGACACTTCACAGACGCCTCCCGCGGGCTACCGCGTGACGCCCACTGGAAAAAAAGCTTCTCTGCTTGTCAGCAGCTCTCGGATTGCAGGCTTTTTGGTGGGAAAAACCCTAAGGCGAGATGCACGAGAGTTGCCAGCTAATATGATGTTGGCAAAACCTACAAATGAGCGGCTGCGAGGTGCTGCTGTCTTTACCAGGACCCGTATCCCAACCGTTTCGTCACATTCGAAAACGTTCCTTTAGTCCAGTCAGGTGTTGCCAAAAGGGACGTTTTCGAATGGAACCCAAGTTAGGATACGGGTCCAAGAGAACAGGGAGGTGGGTCACACGTGGAGTACGGCCAAAGGCGCGGCATGTCTAGTCGGCACATCGCCGCCTGCTCCTGATTGCACGCTGAAGCTGCACGCCAAAATCGCGCCCATCATGTCACCCAAATACTCCTTCTATCACCCCACCACACATCAGCTCTCTACGGACCGTACGCGCACCCAGCCTTGGCCAGGCTGCGACACGTATGCGGGGACGCCAAATATGCCATTGTCCAAATATTGGTAGCACCGTTAGTCCGGCGCGCCCTCAACGTCAATGACATCTCGGACGACAGCGGATCGGTTCCGCACGCCCTCCTTCAATTACTGCCTCATGATAGTGCGCGAAACACGCCAACGTTACGCTTGCTGAACGTGAACAGCCCTTCGCTCGACCGCCAAACCAACTTCAGCTCGCTCTTAGCATAGATAGGCGCAAGTCCGCAGGATACAAGGCGTCATCGGCAATTTCAGCGCGCCGCACCCACGTGGAACTACGGTACCCAAAAGGCCGCAAGCTACTCGAATCCATAGCTGAGCAAGGATAATGCGCTGACTGGATACGGGCGACTCCCTGTGAGGCACCAGCTCAAGCGTCATGCGGGACACTACACCGGATCTAACCTTTATCGGGGGCCAATTCCGCGGATCATGGTGCAACACCTTAGACTTGGAGGAATTGGACAGCGAGCACTGCATCCTGCACACTGAACTGGAGCAAGGGCGCTACCGGCTACTGGAAAGGACTGGATCACCATGCGCAAAGATCTTGATGCTGCCGAACGGGAAGAGAACGAGCCTCTCGGCGACTGGACACGGATAGTGCAGCTAGAAACCACACACCACACTACAAAAACTCCACTCACAGCCAAGACCCCAAAATCTCCTAACACTATGGGAACGCCTCCGTGGACTCACCCGCTGGTGGAGACGCCAACGACTAAACGGGTGATCCGTAAACGAATTGTTGCCCTCACGACTGAAGCAAATCGCTACGCTGACCAGCTCATCCAGTCAAACTGGTATCGCATCTTTGACAAGCTAAGGTACCGCAAGGACATGGGCGCACCTCACCATGGGCCTAAATGATAACGCTCCTGTAACCTGCAGCCCACGCTCATGACATGTGCCCCCTTCCCCCTTCATTGATGGTATACGTGTTGATGCACTGGGGCGTCAATACACTCCCGCTCCTTAAAGGGAGCTTGTGAGAGGCTAAGGATGTCACGCAGAGAGCAGCTGCATGATAACGCTCCTGTAACCTGCAGCCCACGCTCATGACATGTGCCCCCTTCCCCCTTCATTGATGGTGTACGTGTTGATGCACTGGGGCGTCAATACACTCCCGCTCCTTAAAGGGAGCTTGTGAGAGGCTAAGGATGTCACGCAGAGAGCAGCTGCATGATAACGCTCCTGTAACCTGCAGCCCACGCTCATGACATGTGCCCCCTTCCCCCTTCATTGACGGTATACGTGTTGATACACTGGGGCGTCAATACACTCCCGCTCCGTAAAGGGAGCTTGTGAGAGGCTAAGGATGTCACGCAGAGAGCAGCTGCATTGTAAAAAAGTCACTTTGGCCCCAACTTTTTGTGCTTCCAACGTCACCTATTAGGGAGATGAAAACGTTCAAAAAATGACGGCAGCGTTTTGGGCGTAGACGCGCTGTTTTAATGCAGCAGCATTAGGAGGGCCATGAAGACAAAAACTATCCGACGCGGCGTCTCTGTGATGCCTCCATCTACCAACCATGGCAGATGACAGGTGGTGTTTGGGACTCTTCCCGTTACGGAACGAAGGAAGGTGGGAGTAAAGGAAGAAAGAGAGAAAAAGGTGCCGCAGTGAAGGGCGAAAACTGGTTTTTCAGGAATGGAAATGGCGCAGTACTTGTCTCGCATCTCGATGGACACACGAACCGCGCTGTAAGGGAAGGGAGGAAAGTGGGAGTGAAAGAAGAAAGAGAGAATCAGGTGTCGTAGTGGAGGGCTCCGGAATAATTTCGGCCACCTGGGGGTCTTTAACGTGCACTGACAACTCAAAAACCAATTTTCAATTTTCTGATTGGCTCATCGGTTGCAAAGACTTTTACAATTCAGAAACACTGCTGAGTGCACTTTTGTAAGTACTTATCACTGTATTTAGTATTGTTGTATTTTAATTTAATCCTTCGTTATATACTAGTTTTAGTAATAGTCGGACGTGCACGTTAAGACCGATCATCATCAGCCTGATTACGCCCACTGCAGGACAAAGGCCTCTCCCATGTCTCTCCAATTATAGTGAACTAGAATACATATATCTCCAATTAACCCTGTCCTATGCCAGCTTCGGCCACCGTAACCCCGCAAACTTCTTAATCTCATCCACCCGCCTAGCTTTCTGCCGCCCCCTGTTACGCTTGCCTTTTCTTGGAATCCACTCCGTTACACTGGAAATTGCATAGGTTTTAGAAATCAACGAGCTTAAGAGGGTCGAATGTGTTAAACTTGCAGGTAAAGCATGCGAACTCTTTTGGGCTAGCACTTGATAAAGTGAAGTGTTTGTCTTAGAGCTTTTTTTTCTATATACGATATGTGCTCGTTCCATCGAAGGTCTGAGGCTATCTGAATTCCTAAGTATTTAAAAGCGTCGACAACTAAGAGGGGCTCATTGGCTATAGGGTATGAAGTATTCTTTTTGCGTGTCACTGTCATTGCTAATGTCTTGTTGGAATTCAAAAGTCATTTGCCACGTGGAGCACCATTTTTCTACTGCAGAAAGTGAATCGCTTAAAAGGAGTTGATCTTCAGGGCTAGAAATTTCTTGATAAATTATGTTATTGAACGCTTTGCGGCGGGATTTATACCTGACAGGAAGAACATTCTCTGTCTCCTCAGAAGATCCAGATTTCGGTAATGGGCACCGCTTCGCAGCTACATCTTCACGGCGTTGCTCTTCATTTGGGCATTCGACGGGCTGGAGAACCCACCGCAGGCTTTCGGGCTTTTCCGTGATGCACCTACTCACGCCACCGTATTCCACTGCACAACACGGACTAGGCGATGTCGCAGCATGCCCAACTCAACTCCTGAGGAACTCAAGGGCCTTTTCAGCACTGACGCATGTAACGTAACCGACGTTTCCGCTGCTGGGGAATCCGCGGTAAGCGAGGCCACAGGAGGCAGATGCCCTTCTGGAGAAAGCTGAGATGCAGCAAGTACGTCTGCAGCAGGCGTACTTGCTGAAACTGGGTCTTCATCGTGCGTCGAGGCAATATTAACAGTTCCGATAGGTGCTGCTTAAGCCATAGCTCATACCCTCGTTCCGCCCATCAACTGAGATTTGGCTCTTGTTCGCTGTCGTCATCAGTAGCATTAGGTCATTTGCCTAGGCGTATGACATTACGGCCTTAGACTTAATATACGAAATTCATGTCGTGTGATCCCTAGCAGCGATCATCTTTGCGCCTTTTGACAGCCACAGCTTTAATAAACTCCATGGGTTATAGCCGCCGCTATAGCGCTGCCCTGTTTCAAATGAATATTCGTTTTGCAAGAATATTCGAACAAGCAGCGGATACTATTCCCACAAATATTTGATTAGTATTCGAGTCGGTTTCTAAAGTGCACTACTCGCAAACCCCTACTTAACGTAGATCTTGTACACGTCGTGTCAACGGTACCACAAAGTTTATAATTATCAGGTGTTCTGATCATGAGGACGAATCGACGTTTGACAATGCTCTATGTGTGGAGTTTTTGTGAACGTACGCCACAGCTGCTATGGTCTCGAACAGTGTTTTTCTATAATTCCGTAATAGCGTCGCACAGGAAGTGGCATTGCCCTCGTCGAGCAAATGTAACTCGAAATAGTGCTGCCGACGGAAGAAGGCCGTTTACAGTTATAGCACAGCATGGCAGCAAACAGCCCAGAGCGCGCAGAACATAGTCTGCGGTAATCTAATAAAAAGGTACTTCCTGCAGAACCGGACGTTTTCCGGCATCAAAGGCACATCACTGCCAAAGAGACATATAGCCTCTTATTTCTTATGTTGTGCCGAGAAGTTCATTACATGACGTGAAAGTCAGTGTTTGCAGCTTTCGAAATCGTTACAGGCGTTCAGGAATAAGTGTATTTTTTACAGCTTTAATTTTATACGCATAATTGACGTCACACCTTAAGGTCATTGTGGTCAGGACTCTGACGCTAAGCATAAATAGGTAGTCGTGTCTAAGCCTGAACAGAGCACGTCGACTGCCCGTCTCTTGAAGCAACAGTGCTCATCGCAGAGTGTTGGTGAGTATCTACAGGGAGAAAACTATTCTTGATCGTGAGCGGACTGGAATATCTTTTTTACCTGAGCTTTTAATTTTTAAATCTAGCGGTCATCATACCCTGTTACACTTTTATGATCTCTGCGTGCCTTTGCTCATTTTGTGAACGGAATCTGTGGCAGCTAGCCTGGCCCGCGAGCGGACCCTACAATGGAAATGTGGTCAAGTTTATGTGAACTATACGCGTGAGGCAGACCTAATTTGATGTAGCTGGATTGCAGCTTATTGCTGATATGCTATTCACCACTCCATCTAGCCACACCTATTGTTCACAAGAGCCATTTGCTCTCAATAAAAACGGTCGGTATGTATGCGATTTACCCATAGACAACTTTGGCTAAGAAAGCAAATCTTATCTTTGTATAGTCCTTATCACCAAAAATTATACACCTTTACCTCACATTGCACAATGTAGCACACCATTAAACACTCGAGCCGGTGTTGAGTGCTGTGTCCCATCTTCCCCAACTTGTTAACACCGTCATTCTTTGAAGCACAGTGTGTTGTATAAAAGGCGTCTGAGATAACTTCAACTAAAGGTTTAGCACAAAAACTGGCTCACTTCGTAAGTAGTCAGCCAAAGCATTATTACTACGCACGTTCTGAGTTACACGGAGTATTTTTATTCTTCCAAATACTAATAATACCACTTGCTTGTAAGGAAGTGAAGGAGGCCGTAACTTTCTGGCTGATGGTGGACAGCTGAATCGCGCTATGAATAAAACGATCAAAGAGCTCCGCGGGGGGCGCTCGTGAGGGAGTGTCACGTGCGGAAGCACCGGGAATGCGCAAATTATCAGTACGGTTACTTATCTCTTGCTATCTCCCGTGTATGCAGGTGGCGTCTTGCCTTGCCTGGACTATCTTCAAAAGTGAATATGGCCCGTGTCCGCACCACTGTAATGCTCCTGGCTCTGGTAGCTCTAGGTGAGACTGGAAACAATGCGTTTGTCTTACTCTTTATATACACTCTAAACACAAAAAAGCAAAAAAAATCATAAATTGTCCTGTAGCGCACTCCATTTTATAAAAGGCAGTGCGGTAGAGGACGGCATACTTCCTTTTTACTCCCATACAGGTGTATTCATGTTTCAGTGTAGGCGCGATGCTGCAGCACGGTTGACGCAGTGCGTGGCCGGAAGACATCGTAAGCGCCTGAAACATGGACGGCGCTCATTTAGACTTTAATTGCGCATTTGAAGAAAAATCGTAGAAACAGAGAATGACGTCGCTGGGTAGTATTACATTCTCCGCTTATAATCGGGTGTGCAGTCCTGTCTGTATCTGCGAGGGACAAGTGCTTCTTGCGTCAATGCTACGATAACTACAGGAAGGTCGAATCGATTTTTAGCTTACACGCGTATCATTCAACATTTGAATGGGGAATTTCTAGAAGAGCTGAGACTTACTGAAATGTCTGACCAGCTCGCAGCAGCTTTCGCCCGGCAGCATGCGCTTCGTATCAGCCTACAGTGGCGTCTGAAGCTGTTTATTGATGCTTGTTGCTAGGCTGGCTGATTTCATGGCTTCTAGCAACAGCAAAACGAGCAAACAAACAAAATAAAACTTATGCATAAGAGACGAGGCTAACGAGACGAGCGCAAAGTTTAGTCTGAATTAACTGACTTCGATGTAACAGATGTATAAGGAAGTGAGAAAAAAAATGCCCCGAAAGGAGGGGTAGCAAGTAAAGCCTCTGCGGATGAACCATATAAGGAGAACTCCAGATGCTTGTGGCTGTGAAATATGTTTCATTGTATAATCTGAAATTGAAATTAGATATGTATCGTTCGCATTGACATACGCCGAAGCTTGACTTGCAACCCCTCTTTTTGGGACGATTTTTTATCAGTGCCTGTATTAGCCTCCGCCGCGGTGGCTCAGTGCTTATGGCGCTCGGCTGCTGACCCGAAAGACGAGGGTTCGATCCCGGCCGCGATGGTCTAATTTCGATGGAGGCGAAATTCTAGAGGCCCGTGGTCTGTGCGATGTCAGTGCGCGTTAAAGAACCTCAGGTGGTCGAAATTTCTGGAGCCCTTCACTACGGCGTCCCTCATAGCCTGAGTCGCTTTCTGACGCTAAACCTCATAAACCATAAGCCAAACCTGTATAAGCTGTTACTCTGAACTCAATAAAATGAGCTGCGTATCAGCGCTCGTCCCGTCAATCTTGTGTCATGTGTATATATTTTGCTTGCGAATTTTGTTATTAGAAATTATGATGCTATAAAGAGACATTTACAAAGCCTCTTGATAATATAAGTTTTTTTCGTACGCTATGGCAGACAGACATTGTCGTGGCGTTGTGTGTTAAAAGGTATCTAGTGCAGCAGAATTTTCCAAAGTCGGGCATCAGAAGTGAGGGAATTCTTCTTGAACGAAAAATTCTTAGTAAATGCGTTGATTAAGTCCCTGCCTTTTGTACACACCGCACGTTGCTACTACTGAAGAAATGATTTAGTGAAGTCTACAGACCGATGTCCGGCGCAGCCTTTCGGTTGCACCGGTCTTTTGGACACACGACCAAACTTCATTATTTAGAGGAAACAAAAGTCGTAACAAGAGGGAGTTGATCACCGCCGAAAGTAGGTGTCACAGTGCCATGTAATCGCGTGATACAATAAGTTTCGTAGTTATTTGTTTTGATTTGTTTTCTTTTGCAATTCTCCGATTTCCCGCAGCCGCCCAGTACGCGGTTCCTGCCCTTTGCCAGCCAACTGCAGCTCGTGTGGCTGGTAAGTTGTTCGTCTGAGCAGTGCAGTGTATTCCATAATCGTCGCCGGGTTGGGAGTTACTTTCGGGTCGCAGGTTAGTGAACCAGATTTTTCGGTCACCTGGAAAATGATTCGTCCTTCTGAGAAAACAAAGCCAGGCACGATGCGCGTTCGTTTATTGTGTTATCAACAGCTTAATGTTTAGTATGAATTAACTGACTTCGATGTAACAGGTGTATATAGGAAGTGAGAAAAAGAAATTCCCCAAAAAGAGGGGTAGCAAGTCAAGCCTCTGCGGATGAACCATATAAGGCGGGCATTCTTCATGACGCCCAAGCAAACAAAGGAATGTTGGTAGTATATAGGGCCCCATGGCCTTCGAATTTGCATATATGATACTATATATAAGTTTCTATGGCTGGGCGTACCAAGTCATACACATATCTAGTTGCTGTCGCGCCACATTGCTAGGTTATTTTATAACAAGGAAGTAATTGCTTACTGAATCCTCCTAAGCGCAGCCGTACGGCTACAAAGGAAAGCTATAGAGCTTCAGCGGAAACTTCTTGCTTGAATAAAAATTTTTCCTAGCCCTGAATTCGAACCCGAGACCACCGCCTCAACGGAGCAGTCGTTCCACCTTACTACAAATCTGCTCCACCCTGTGGGGATGGTGTTTGTCCGATGTTAACATTGGACCAACACCGTTCCCACATCGAGTTGTTGATTCATTCGCTTTCGTCTTACCATATGCTAGTCTTCCTGCTTAGCTCAGTTGGTAGAGGGTCTGCTTCGGTGAGGCGCAGGTCCTGGGTTCGAACCCCTGCGCAAGGCGAATTTTTTTCAACTACGAAGTGTCTGTGGAAGCTGTATAATTTACATTTGCAGGCGTATAGCTGCGCTTGGCTGGATGTCAATTACTAATTACTCTCGTATTATAATTATAACCGTCCTGTGGGATTCCCGTAAACATTGGACTAACTACTAGGATTTATAGAAAGCAACTTGCCTTGAAATCATTTTTAAAGTTGGAATCGGCCACTGACTAGTTATATTTGCTTGCATAACTCGTGGAAGGGGGACACAATGCAGTGGAAGTGCAGCGGAAGGATATGCTTAGTTTCAGCGGGTGGTTAGCTCGGGCTTTCCGCTCTTACTGCATCCTTGAAAACGATACATCGGTGTCATAGAAACCTCTGATGCTGTGTCGGTTTCCTGCGCATGCTACAGGCTATCTTGCTTATTTCTGGTACCCCCGCTAGATATTCGCTATCACAACTCTCTCGAAAACAACGTCATGCGGCCAAACGCCAAGAGGTGTCAGAAACATATTCCCTACAAGTGAGCCCGTTTTCATCCGGATGCCCTGAATCTAACCCTCACAGTTTGGGACTTTCCGGGAACGGCACCTGGTCTCCACTGTAAAAAGAGCTGGCCTATCTATATGCTGTTAAGATTTCCCAGCACACAACCTAAGGCCCACTGCTACACATCTTAGAAAAGAAAAAAAGAAAGGAAACACCACTTGTACTCTAAAGATATAAGCCGCTGGCTGCAGCCAAGTCGCATTTCCAATACAAGGCTTTTCCCTGACCTCGTGAACAGGCATGTCATCCTTCACAGGCATCCATATGGCATCACTGCCGCGTGCAGTTCTACCTCGAGTCATGACTTTGTGTCTGCTTTCTCTGCAGATGCCGAACAGGCCCGGAGGGGTACTGTCGCTAAAGACATCGCAAATGGCCTCCGTAAGGTCCAAGCGGCCGGCAGATCCAATCCCACATCCTAGGACCGCCATGTAGGACTGCACGTTGATAAGCAATAAAAATTTTGATTTTCAGAGCTCGTAAAACGACTGTTCTTCGCTCTCTGGGTGTGTGTAAGTCACCTCCAATGTGGCGTTAAGGTTATCGGTGTCTCTGCAGCCGACCGTGACCAACAAATTTTCTTTAAGAAAGAGTTAAATGCTCAAAATAAAAAAAAAACAATTTGAAGGAAAAAGCAGGGCAAATAAATGCTCTTTCAAAAAGCATGCAGGCAGAGCAACGTTTCCAGTGCACGTAACTAATCAAACAAGCAAGAATTGGACTAGCCAGAGCGCCAAGGGTAATCACGTTTTCTAAATTTTAAAAACTGTTGCGGCTATTACTGACTATCGGTAACAAATCTCTACTTGAAACGCTAGGCGCCTAACTTTGATAGTTAAAAAGTTAATCATCAACAATTAGTTAACCAGCTTACTACTTTAATACTATGCTGAAAAAGCCATATTTTTAACTAAAAAAAAACTATTTCTGAGAATTACTTAAAGCCTCCCCTGAACCACCTGGTATAAGCTGTTACTTTGAAGGCAGTAAATTCAGTTGAAAGTTTGTGCTCGTCCCGTCAACCTTATCTCCTGTTTATGGCTTTTTTGTTTCCTCATTTTGATCTTATTAGAAGTCATGAAAGCAATTCGCCTACCAACAAGTACTGATAAACAGCTTCAGAAGCCACTGTAGACATTATATTGAGAGTATGCACCGGACGAAAGCTGCTGCGCGCTGGTCAGACATATCAGTATGTAGTTATAGAGCTTCTAGAAATTCTTTTCTCGTTAAATTTTTTTCAGCTCTCAAAAGCTGAATTATACACGGTTCAGTCAAAAATCGATTCGAGTTAACAGGAGATTTCTTAAATTGACTCGAAAAGCACTTGGTACTCGCCTAAACAGACCGTACGGCCCAGCTACGAGCGTTGAAGGTAACACTACTCAGTGGCGTCATTCTCAGTTAATACGATTTACTTTCAATGACACAAACTAATTGAGTGCCATCCATGTTTCTGTCGCGTACGGTTTCTTCCGGCCAAGCCCGGCGTCAACTTACCTGCAACTAACATGCTTATAGAAGCCGTAAGAAAAACCGAGAGCTACCAGAGACAATAGCATTACAGTGGTTGTTGCTACTGAAGGAAGGATGAAAAGGAAAGTGCACGAGCCTGCCCACTGGCTTGAGCTGAGCCCCAATCTCTGCCTCGTGCAGACAGAAGAGAGTTGAAAGATGTGAGAGGAAAGATTGAAAGAACAGACGCGCGTCGCAACCACCGCGTCCGCCGGAGCGACGATGCCGTTGTAACAGATACCCCAATCCCCTGCCTATATCCCTCTTTACAGTGGTGCGGACATTCGCTTTTAAGCATAGTCCAAGCTTGTAAAGAAGCCACCTGTATACAGGAAAAATAGGAATAGATAACAAATTGCGCTGATGGGGTTCGCATTCATGGAGCTCCCGCGCCTTGCAGTTCCCTCACGGATATCTTTCATCGCTTTCCTCACGGCGCAGTTCGGATGTCCACCATCACCGAGAGAGTTGCTGGGCCGTTCCTTTAACGGAGCAGTCTACAGACGCAAAACACGTCTTTTCAGCAGTGGGAGGGGTTGTAACTCAGCGATAACTTGGAGGACCAACGGGCCCTCATCCAACAGGCCTGCAGGGCAGTTCACGCCAGTGGAGCCCTGGAATGAGGACCCAATCCATAAGCTCGAATAACTCCCCTTCTGCTTAATAAATGTTTTCCTCCTCCTCCTCCTTCGCCTCATAAGCACGTAGTTTTGTTAGTATTCGGAAGAATTAAAAATACCTTGCGTAACTCAAAACGACCGTAGCAATGTTGCTTTGATTGGACACTTCCGAATCGAACTAGTTTTTTGCTAACCCATTAGCTGAAGATAGCTGAGACACCTAGTTTACGGCACATTCTACATGAAAAAAATGACAATGTTAACAAGACTGGGATGGACACTTGAAGAAAAATGCGCCGCAGTGCTTGCCACCAGCTTAAGTGTTTAATGGCGTGCAGTGTCGTGCAATTACATCATCATCACCAGCCCAACTACGCCCACTGCAGGGAAAAGGCCTCTCCCATGTCTCTCCAATTAACCCTGTCCTTTGAAAGCTGCGGCCACCGTACCCCCGCTAGCTTCTTAATCTCATCCGCCCACCTAACTTTCTGCCGCCCCCTGCTACGTTTGCCTTCTCCTGGAATCCACTCCATTACCCTTCGCATTACATGACCTGCCCAAGCCCATTTCTTCCTCTTGATTTCGACTAGGATTTCATTAACCCGCGTCTGTTCCCCTCACCAACTCTGCCCGCTTCCGGTCTTTTAAGGTTACACCTATCATTTTTCTTTCCATAGCTCGGTGCGTTGTCCTTACCTTAAGCTAAATATTGTGACGAAGACGAAGCTGGCAGTGGCGCGGGACGGAGCGCCCGCGCTAGGCCAGCGGCCATTAAATCATCTCGTCTCCATCGTTCACCTCGCCTCATTCTTCGGCTGGCCGCCACGTTACATTTGGTGTGAGGTGCTGGAGTCCCTTCATCGCCATCCTGGTCACGGAGCTTCGGCGTCCTGGGCCTGCCGTGGACGTCGGCCGTGAGTAATTGGTCAGCGCCGCACGGCCGTGCCCCAGCCCGCCGGACCTGAACCGATCTCGCCGCTCACCCCCGCCCCGTCCCCCGTCCGGACCACAAGACACGACGACACAAGACCCCACCGACCCGAGACCCGACCGCCCCAAGACCCAAGACCCACACGTGAAGACACCGCCCCCCTGCCCCTGCCGTCCGGTGCGTCCACGGACCTCGGCCGTCAGCTCCTGGCACCCTCCGGCCCGGATGCTTCGTGGACCGGGACTCATTCTCTCATCGTTCTCATCGTGGCGGCCAGCACTGCACCATCTTCTACATCCTGTTCAACCCCCCATTCAAGACCATCGCCATTTCGCCGTCTGTTCGTCACCGATCGGGACGATCGCTCGGAGGCCCCGGGTAGTGTGACGAAGACGAAGCTGGCAGTGGCGCGGGACGGAGCGCCCGCGCTAGGCCAGCGGCCATTAAATCATCTCGTCTCCATCGTTCACCTCGCCTCATTCTTCGGCTGGCCGCCACGTTACAATATTTTCGTTAGCCTCCACGTTTCTGCCCCATAGGTGAGTGCCGTTAAGATACAGCTGTTGAATTCTTTCTCTTGAATGATGTCGGCAAACTGCCATTCATGATCCGAGAGAACCTGCCGTATGCGCTCCACCCCGTTCTTATTCTTTTAGTTATTTCCCTCTCATGATCCGGATCAGCGGTCGATACCTGTATTATTTTTTGTCAAGGATCCTACAAAAGATATTTTTGATCTCTTCTCCAAATCCGTCGATGGGGCAATCGCCCACACGTCCACATTTTTCATTGCGAGCAAATGCTTACAGAATTTCTCGCACCGCTTTCGAATTATTCTTGTGAGCAATACGCGGGGCCCGATGGAGTGGTAAATGGCATATAAGGTATAAGCTCTAATTCAGCTAGATAAGATCAGACCTGTACTGCCTTACTGCATAAAGTCCATAGATACTTGGCCACTTTTACATGAAAGGGCTCCCGTCTGCAAAGTATAGAAAGGCATTCACAGATCCTTGAAGCGTTGAAAAGTAATAGGACAGCTAATGTTAAAAGAACAAAAGAACTTAAAACTTAAAAGGTCAGACAAGAAAAAAATCACAGTCCCCTCACGGCCAAGAATACTTTTCTCCCTGTGTACATATCAACAGGGTGCGATGCTCTTGCTTCAAGCCACGAGTAGTCGACGTGATTTTTACGGGCTGAGACACGATGACCTGTTTATGCTCAGCGGCCTGAACACCACGACGTTAAGGCGTGACGTCTATTCTAGCCGTAACATGGAACCCTGACAAAAGAACACCCATTCCTGGACGCCGGTTACGATTGTAGAAACAGTAAACGCTGAGTTCGTCGTCGTGCAAGTGCAACGAACTTCATGGCGCAACACAGAAAATAAGAAGTAATATGTATATTCTAGGCACTGTACTATATGTGTCGTTCACAGTGTTGTGGCTGTTATTCCGCAAGATGTCCGGTTCCGCCGGAAATGCCTTTGTATGGATTAACAACGGACTTTTCTCTTTGCGCCTGTAGTCTGTTTACAGGCACTGCTGTGCAATAATTGCCAATGACAATCTTTCGCTGGCCGCAGTATTTCGATTTATATCTGCCCTACGAGGGCAATGCCACGTTCTGTACGCTACTACGGAACCATAGTAAAGCATTGTTTTAGACCATGGTACGCGTGGCGTATGTTGACCCAACCTTTAAATAGAGAGCAGTATCAAACGTTGCTCTATTCCCAGGACGTGATACTGATGACCGGATAATCATAAGGTGCTTCCGATTATTAACATCGATAATCATAAACTTTGAGGTTCCGTTGACACGATGTCGACAAGGTTTATGTTTAGTAGGAGTGTGCGAATAGTACTTTTCGAAACTGAATCGAACACGAATAGTGTTGTAAAAGACCGAATCGAATACGAATCGAACAATGAAACAACTGAATCGCATAGAAGCCCAATATTTCTGTGGATTTTCGTTATTTGTGCGAATATTCGTATGAAACGAATATTCATGCGAAGCAGTGCAGCATTAGAGCGGTGGCATAACTCATGGAACTAAAGCTGTAGCTTTAAAAACACGCAACGCTGATCTCTACTTGGAAGGGGCAGGGGGCTGCACACGACACGAAGTTAGTATGCCAAGTCTGTGACCGTTATGTCATGCACACAAGAAAACGACGTTAATGACGACAGCGTCAAATCTCAGTTGGTGAGCGAGACGAGAGTTTGATCCACGGCCCCCGACATCAGAAATGGCTAAGCCCTGTAGCATCGCTCAATTTCGTAGGCCATATCTATCACGGCAGGACTGGAGCGTCGCAGCTCGAGTCAGGCTATGTATGTAGTAAGACTGGACACATTGCTTTACGAATCGACAGCGGCGCAGCGCTCAGCCGTCCTTGCCGCATAAAGTCACTGGAACGGGAAAAAGTTGAGAGACCGGCGGCAGGGCGCTGGAGTAGTGTGACGCTGATTTTAAAAGGAATAACGCGTATTGAACGTCAATGCTGTATGGCAGTAAATGAAGCATGCCGCTGCTGTATCAATAACTAGGTAACAGTGCGCTGCAGTTATTTTTTTAAGTTGCGGATTTGATCTCGGCAGTGGGTCGATGGGGGAGTAATGCAGAACTGTGCGTTTGTCGCAATTTAGAGGGCGCATTTTCGACTGTAAAAAATTTACTTTTTGTAACATGCATGTGGCATAAAAGATATAGACGTTGTATTTAAGCAGTGCTAAGACAGGGACCAGTTGGTTTTGTATTTCTGGTTAGTGTGCTACTAAGACACATACGACAAACGAGACAAAAGGCACTCGCAAGAAAAAAAAATGCGCTGTGTGTGCAGTTTTTGTTTTGCCTTGTGTGTCGTGTGAGTCCGAGTAGCGTGCAGTAATCAGAGCTGAAATCAAGGTACCTGTGAAGGAATGAATTTTAACCCTTTTTTTGCGAATGATTACCTCGAGAAAAATTCGTCTCACAGTTGATATGACAAAAGTGTCGGCAATTCGGGAAAGAAAGTGTGATCTTCGTGAGCTGTCCCTGGCTGTAACAGGTATAGCAATGCAGCGACAACTCTGCATTGTGAGGTTCTCTTCCCGCAGAGAACGCACACACGGCCACAACACCCGTCACGCCATGGATCGTCTCCTCGTCTACTTGGAGGTGACGGGACTGGACATCTACCTGTAGTCGTCCAGGCACCACCAGCACAAGGTCCTTCCCCTGGCCACCTTGCGCATGAGGCCCTCTTGTCCCCCAGACCATCATGGAGGGCAGGGGCACAGACTCTTCAGCCAATGGGCGTCGCGGCGGGGAAGAGAAAAAGAACACGCTCATTTTCATGCTCCAGTGGCTTTATTTGCCGCACAGACCGACGGCGCTAGCCTGCTGTGCGATTTGAGAGTGAGCTCTGTTTTTAAAGTAGTTGTCGAAAAATATGCGGTGTGCCTTATTCAAGCTTCGAGCGCCAATTAGTCGACATCTTGAGGAAAGAGACGATTCGTTTCGAATAATTTTAAAAATGCACTGTTTGATTCGTCCACTGAATCGTATAGCAGTATATTCGATTCGATATTTGAAAATTTCGGATATTCGCACAACCCTGATGTTCACAGCATGGACGATGCTGTAGCGCGAGAGCGAGGTGTCATTGTTCTCATCGAGGAAGTATTACTTGATGCGGTGCTTTCCGTGAGCACCCTAATAGTGCGAGGTAAAACTGTGCACCTGAACCATAAACAAGCACTTCCTGCACAACCGGACACTTTGTAAAATAATAGCGCATGACGCACGAGATACATACCAGCTTGTTTATTATGCTGCGCAATTAGGTTCACTGCTTGCCGATGAACTCATCGTTCACTCGTTAGCTGTTTTCTATCGTCTCCTGCGTTCGAGAAATGAGTATGATTTTATTTTTAAAGCTTCCTATGTGAGCGGCAACGATGACGTTGCTCATTCCGGTCACGATGGTGACCACTTCGACGCTGTGAATAAATACGGCGACGAGCCGGACTCCATCTCAGACCACGTCGAAGGCCCATCCTCGAACCGAGAGCATCACAGCCTGTTGGTGAGTACATGCCACTGATATTCTTGTTCGTGGGCGAGTTCTCATTTTGTTAATATATCCCTTTTATCTGCCCATATCCGCACGTAGCGATATGCCGTACTTTCTATGGCATCTCCGAGCTTCCGAGAAAGACGGAAGCCGTCATAGACAGGCGTTTCACATAAAAGTGTGGTTGCCCGAACTAAGCAGCATGGCGAGAAAGGAGCCATTTGAAGTAGTCAGCTCTCACCCAATAGGCCGACTGCGACCAGAGGGGTTGCTTCCAACATTACGCTTTTATGCGGCAGTTCCATTATTTGGGCCAGCCAAGGAGGAGGAGGATAAACTTTATTTCCGCCGACAAATGTATCAGACGGTGTAGGGTTGTAACCCCATCAAGTGGCCATGAGCCCGAGGCGTTCGGCGACTTCTAGGGCTCTTGTCACAACCCGGATCTGTGTGTCCTAGTCGGAACTGAGCAATGCGGCCTCCCACTGGTCTGGATTCCAGAGCTGCAAACCTCGAGGAGGGGAGTCCCGAGGGCAAGCCCAGAGTATGTGGGAGAGAGTGGCATGTTGGCCACATAGTTGACAGGAAGGGTAGTAGACCACAGGGTATATGCGGGCATATATCGCGGGGTTGGGGAAGGTTTTCGTTTGGAGTTGCCTCCACACAACCTCCTGGGGCTTTGTGAGAGAACTATGTGCAGGGGAGATATAAAAGTCTACCTAAGCGGTAGTGCAACGCAGAACCACAGTGCCCTAGAGCATGCAGCGTCATTAGAAGGTATACGCATTCCGGTTGCCTGCCATTTCTATAGAAACACTGCTGTTGTAGCCAACTCCTTGGCGCATTGACAACAATTTACAATAACTTTGACAAAACTTGACGAGGAATTCTAGAGACATTTGCAACTATATGAAAACTGTTATCATGAGTGTGAGTGCCATATCGATAATTGTGGCGAACAAAGTGTTAACTTCGCAGTTCCCTATTTGGACGAGAGAAACGAGGTGGAAAGGCGGGGTGGATAAGCAGGAGAAGAAACCGGTTTGCTTTCCTGGAATGGGAGAAAGGGATGGGGGAGATATAAACTGGAAAGCCTGAGTTAAATAGGAAAAGTGCATGACTAAGTCGTACAGTCTATCGAGCAGGCATGATGCATCCTCAACAACGAACCAGGGCCTTGCAGGCCTTCACAGCTGGCCATAGCGGCTGCTACTGATACTATATAGGATAAGAAAGGTTATGCCTTACACCTCTGTATTTTGTGTATCCATATTCATGTAATATGCACGAAATAAAAAATTTGCGGCTATAGTCCTCACTTCTTCGCTGGCTCCCGGTCTTGTTAACAGTTATTCTGGGGAGAAAATTGCGTCACATATATTTCTTTGAAATACACTGATAGAAGAAAATGCAATGAATTACTCTGCTATTTTTTGTAACCTAGATAGAACTCTATCTCATCCCGTAGAAACAAAGTGCCACCTTTCCACAAGAGCTTACAGGCTATTGCAGCAATGCCTGTTTTTCACTCATTGCCTGTGGACATGGGCATAGTTTCTTGAGCTAGCTGTGATCTTCAGAATGCTGCGCGTTGTAGAAACTTTTAGACTACTTTTCTTTTTTTCCATCGTTGTATTGCATTGCACCTGTCGATTAACGAATATCTTTGCCGAAAGAAGTACGACGTAGCGGGCAAATTTTCAGTGTTTGTGGAATCTTCGTGAATATTACCCTCTTTAATGTTATTGTAATCTATTTGATGTTACTGTTTCCGCGCAGGTGAAATCCGCTGCTTGTCGATCATTCTATACAGTGAAAATGAACTCCGTTCGATCCACTGCCATGTTTCTGCTCCTGGTTGCTCTTGGTGAGACTCTGAAAGCCTTGCATCTTTATTACTAGCCATGTAGACATGTGGGCGCGATATTTTAGAGCGTTGCCTCCAATAGTCGCGTTACTGAAAGTTGCGTTAATGTAAAACACAAGGTATCAAGTAGGACGAGTGGGTGGTACCACTGGTACTCAGATTGTGAACCACATAATTGGCGTATAATGTTCGGAGTGGTATCAAACATTTCAGCGCGTTACGGAGCTTAAGATAACTAGTCGAATAAAAGCGTAGCATAACATAGGGATTCGCACCGACTACCTTTGGCTACCCGACGCGTGACCTCTTGAAACTTCAAACGTCCATTACGGCCAAAGTAATTGACGTAGGGCATTCGAAGTGGTGTCGAACGATCTGTCTTCTTGTGCTGTATACGCTGGAAACAAAAAAGTAGATATCAGGATAAAACCAAAAACTTGTAACGGATATAAAGAAGATGGCTAATGACGCAATATTCGTTCGGTATTGCTAACGCTCAATACTCATACGCTGCCTAAGCGTTTTGCTCTCTCTTCTCTTTGCTAAATGTCAGGGCATGCCGCTGGAACGGAGCAGCAATATAAAACAAAGATCAAACAATGATCACAAGATATAAACGTAAGAAACGTGAATGGCTTCCACGCAGGCCTCCACTTCCTGAACTTCCAGAATCGTTGAACTGTGCGTCGCGTCCTCTTAACATTGGCGCGAAATTTTGCTAACTATTGCGTGACCGCGACAGAAAATCATGTAGCCTAAAAGGGCATGTTGAGAAAGTTGCCAGATGTTCATCGATCTTACTAAATTTCAGTCAAGCATTTAAACGCAGTCGTATGTAACCTCAGAAGCACGCTTGAAAAAATGGTTGTGATAGTTGCAAGGCCTTTTAGTTGGCTGATTCCCTGACTCGCGGTAATTTTATACATACCCGACAGTACGGCCTTAACGCTCGAGCAGGCCAGCAGTCACGTCGGCAATTGTAAAGAATAACGTTTAATGCACGTTGGTTCACCTTGAACTCTATGGTACGCTTCCATCTTTACAGCACTGAAAAACATCGCCCAGCACATAGGAAGTTGAACACTGGGCAACAGAAGAGATAATACATGAGCTAGCATGAAAACATCTGTCAGAACCGGTGAAAGCCACAATGAATGTTTCTGGTTAGCGCGTCATTCGCCAAAAGAACAGTTAATACAATCATTTGATTTCATTAATTTTTTTGTTTTAAGCTCAAGGCTTACAAAGGCATTATAGAGGGAACGGGCAAGAATACACAATGTACACTGAATTTTCATTTTAAAAAATGTCCTTTTGTACTTCACCTACTCACTGCAGTCACCATGGCCGCGGTTCCTGCCCTCTGCCGCCCAGACGCCGCGCGCCGGTTTGGTGAGTATCTCGTCTGAATGCCGCGCCGCGACTGAATAATGTTGTGGTGGCTGTACTCTAGGCGGCAGTGCAGCGAACGAGGCTTCTGGATCGCCTCGAGACCGAGCGTTGTTGTCCAGGAAAAATAAACGGAGCACAACATTCACTTAATCATTTGAGACAAGGCATGGCGTGCACAACGCAACAGTAGACGGAATCAACAGCGACGGAATCAAATGCTATGTGCAGGTGTGTGCGGAATAACTGGAAATTTCTGCGCTGACTGTGAGTGGTGAGCTCCAGTGAGTGCCACGGTACCGAGTTCAAGTGGGGTGAACCCATGCACTCGCTAGACGGCACGCGGTCTGCTCCTGCACTTCTTCCTCCCTTCCGTTTTCACCCTCTCTTCTCTTCCCTTCCCTCACAGAGCAGTTAGCTGCCCCCCCCCCCCCCCCCCCCCACAAGAATGGCGCTTATCGCACTCCTCCTTTCGTCAGTTTTCCCATATCCTCTCCTTGTTGTACGCTCAGTGCTCTACTCTCATGGACAGGTAGAATGGGCGTGGCGTACGCAGCATGCTTCCTTAACGTTACTCGCCGCGGTGGCTCAGTGGTTAGAGCGCTCGGCTACTGAGCCGGAGAACCCGGTTTCCTTCGGCCGCCATTGTATCGTTCTGTTTATTTTGGCCTCATCGGTCATGCCGTGTTAGCGCGAGTGTGCAAAATGCCGATTCTTCCTTGCACCACAACGTTTTTGTATAAATTACACACCAAAGCTCTACCTTTTAACACGAGGGTCCACAGGATATTTCTGCACCTTATATTAAATGTCGTCTGTGCAACGTGCACTTTTTTTTATTACATACGACACTAAGGTAAGACTTTGTTTTAAATTCCTACAGTGTACGTTACCTTGTGGCCATTCAACCTGATTACGAACCAAGTGACATGTTTTTTCCTCACTGGACTTCATAGCCTGTGGAAAATGCGCATGTTGGATCCAACTCAGGGACATTTATGATGAAAGAGACTTTCTACCGGACTGGTTTCCGTTGTTGACAGGGCGTATATCGTTGCCAAGCTAGGGCAGTGCAGCCACTAGGTGAACCTTTGTAAACGATCTGCCTATAGCCCTTTCTGTAAATACTATGTTGGAAAAAAAATTGCGGCCATAGCATAGTGCACTTGTACGGTGACCAGCGGCAGTCACGGAAATATTTATTTTATTTATGCAGGTACCTGAGAGGCTTCAGACAAATATAACCTTTTTCAGGACTGCTAGTGAAGTAGTTCTTTCTCACCAAAAACTGTCGATTACGATGGGTTCTCCTGGCATGCATGCCAACATACTTCTGAAGGAACCAGCGCACAAAACACAACGGACAAGAAAAAGGCGGTACACGACGGACAGGAGCACTATGTATTACCAACTAGCCCAACAACAAGTGTTGCGCATGCCAACAGTTGGTTCTTCGTACTAATCCATCTGGTACCGTCGCCGCAAGCAGCTCTACGTCGAGCCAAGATCCTGTGTTCATTTTATGCGCAGATTCCGAGCAAGCCCGGGCGGGCCCCTTCGCCAATACCGTAGGCAATGCCTTCGGAGACGCTGGAGCAGCAATCGACAAGTTCTTCCACGGCGCTTATTACAACCACTGTACATTGAGAAGGAATAAATGTCCTGATTTCCAGCGCTTAGCACGTCTACCGCCCCTTTTCTCTCTCTCGACGAGTACCACAGAAAGAACAAGCTTCCAGACAAGTGAAGAAAGTACTAAAAAAAATTCCCCCTGCATTGCACATCACCAGTGTAAACCACCAGCTTGTAAACCACCATGGACCCGTGCCAGAGGGCGCGCTAAAAGAACACGTCATCCTGTGTAAACGTGTCACACGCAAGCGCCAGTCCGTGCGTAGTATGTGCCGTCTTTGACAGAAGTAACCAGAACGCTTTTACCATTTGTAAGGCTGTAAACGTATCAACTAACCGTAATCCGCTATCCCGATGCGTTCCTGCAAGGAGCCATCACCACATGCGTGCTTGCGAACGCCTGCTACTGGGCAGGCACAGCTCAGTCCTCACGCAAGCGGATCATGGTGACGCTACACAGCACCATGCTCTGCTAAATCACGCTATTGCCATCCGGAGGAATATAGCGACATAGCAGGTCTAGGTCCCTCAGGTTACCCTCGCAGCCCTACAACGGCCGCCAGCCCAATTTTCTGCGGTTACAACTACATGGTTACATTTACTCGCACAGACGGTAGCTGCACTTCTCTTGCCTACCGCTCTGCAAACCTTTTTTTTTTAAGGCGAAAGCCTTTAATGGCTCATTCTCCCTTCCGTCCGTTCGGCGTTACACCCAGCGCCTGGGGTGACTCATCGACGAGAGCAGCTGCCAAAAGGTGACGTCATCTTCGTCGACAGGTGGAGCTGTCGATCGCTGCTAGTGGAGGGGGATGGCTCCCAAGCGGTGCAGTGATTCCGCGCCAGGTGGTAAGACTCAGCAGAGGAAGGGCGACGTCCCAGTCGTAACAAACATAGGCAGTCATTGGCAGTTGAAGTAGCGCGACAAAGGCTTTCGCCTAGAGCACTTTAGGCTGCCAAAGTGCCCCCATAGTTTTTCTAGAGCGAAAAGCTTTCCTCCTACCATGTTGAGTCTGTAGGTCATCTGGCTCTTAGATATGACCTCTAACGGGGGGTGCGGCGTCTGTGCAAGATCGCGCATGGCAGGAGCCTCGATCATCTCTTCACCTTCGTCGCCACAGCTGTGAGCTTGGCAGCCACGCCCGCTGCTGCGCTGGCTGCTGCTCGGCCACTCCTTCTCGCCAGTTAGAGCATGTGATGTGTGACGTGATTCGCTTTGATGAGCTAAGCCTCAGCAATTTTTTTTTTTTGTGCTCGCGTGTTTTCTTCGTTCAAAGGATGCGAAAGACATTATTATACATGTCACCCCATGGGATTCGCCTACAGGAAATAAATAATGTATGTTTGAATTTCTTCTTGACGCTCTTTCGGTTTCATCAACTAATGATGGCTGTGACGTTTAGTTGAATTTATTTCACGTGAGGCGCGAAAAAAACAGGAATATAACTGCTGATACGTAGTTCGTTGTAATTCTAGATCTTGATGGTTTGGTTTGTGGGGTTTAACGTCCCAAAGCGACTAAGGCTATGAGAGACGCCGTAGTGGAGGGCTCCGGAAATTTCGACCACCTGGGGTTCTTTAACGTGCACTGACATCGCACAGTACACGGGTCTCTAGAATTTCTCCTCCAAAGAAATTCCGGCCGCCGCGGCCGGGATCGAACCCGCGTCTTTTGGGTCAGCAGCCGAGCACCATAACCGCTGAGCCACCGCGGCGGCAATTCTAGATCTTGAAGCAGACTGATTTAAGTGCTATAATGAGTCAAAACAACTAATCACTGTTTGTATTACAGTTTTTCCGTGCCTCACGTCACCTAATGTTCAACTACACGTCACAACCTTCATCTGGTTGATGAAACCGAAGCAGCATGGGAGAAAAAATTATTTTCTAAATTATTTAGCCGCAGTACGCGAATACCACATGGTGAATCCATGTATTCTACTATCTAGGGCGATGACTATCCTTTCAGAAGGGAGAGAAAACATTGTCAGTCTTTCTTGGTTCAGTGCAACTCCGCAGAGGCAGCCCTAACGGGCGACAAGTGGGCAGTGCACAGGTCAGCGTTAACTCCTGAAAGCTCTTCAGATAAACAGCTGGTTTGGTTTGGTTTATGGGGTTTAACGTCCCAAAGCGACTGAGGCTATGAGAGACGCCGTAGTGAAGGGCTCCGGAAATTTCGACCACCCGGGGTTCTTTAACGTGCACTGACATCGCACAGTACACGGGCCTCTAGAATTTCTCCTCCAAAGAAATTCCAGCCGCCGCGGCCGGGATCGAACCCGCGTCTTTCGGGTCAGCAGCCGAGCACCATAACCGCTGAGCCACCGCGGCGGCTTGATAAACAGCTGGATCTAAGGCGAGCAACCCACGTTCAGGACATCTGCACAGTAATTTGCATTCGCCCATTTTTGAGACTGCTTCCTTCAAGCACCATTCACATAAGGCGGAGCTGGACCACTCCCCTTCCAGAGACAGGCTATGCTTAGCTGAACACAACCGCAGCATCTTACACACTCTCAGACACATCTTATCACATTTCTACAGATTCCTAGAGCCTTTCTGCAAAGTCAGGCCTTGGGCAGATTTAAGGATATAGGTTGGGGGGCCCCCATTTTTTTTTGACAAAGAAATATCAAGAAATGCCTTGTACCAAGGAGGCCCCCCACTGCCTCCATCTCACTCCCTCTAAGAGCTGCTGATAAAGCCACCCCTGTGTTAAGCTCAGTCTTGCTTTCCTTATGCTGCAGTTCAAACATGTTCATTCACCTTTACAAGCCAAGGCTCAGAACCAGTTCCAGACACTCCCTGAACTCAGACCTGAGCTTATCTAAAATTGCTTCAGCAGCAACTGGTGCAGCGAGAGATGACACGTACAGACAAGCACAGTCTTCTGCTATGTGCCGTTTCCCGTTGCACCAGCTGTCACTGCAGCATGTCTGAGCAAATTGCCCAAACGTTCACGCTTCTTAATCACGTCTAAGATTGGTTGGTTGGTTTATGGGGTTTAACGTCCCAAAGCGACTAAGGCTATGAGAGACGCCGTAGTGAAGGGCTCCGGAAATTTCGACCACCCGGGGTTCTTTAACGTGCACTGACATCGCACAGTACACGGGCCTCGAATTTCTCCTCCAAAGAAATTCAACCGCCGCGGCCGGGATCGAACCCGCGTCTTTCGGGACAGCAGCCGAGCACCATAGCCACTGAGCCACCGCGGCGGCCGTCTAAGATTGCTTTCCAAGCAAGATAACCTTTGAAGAAGCTCTGTGGAAAGGCTCTAGCTTGCGCAGTGCTCTAAATCATGCCTCTTAGAAGCCACACATAAATGAAATTGTGTGATGTTAAAGAATTAACACACAGGCTTTAAATCTAGCTCTTTAGAGAAAAAAGCTAGCCTGAACAGTTCTTTGGCTGGCATGAATATATAGGTCTTGAAAATGGAACCATAGGCACTTCAAAGTGCTTAAATTGCAGTAAACAAAAAGTAACAATGCTTCTAGAAAAACACTCACGGCAATAATTTATTTCACATTTTTGCACAACCGTGACATCAATCAACTTGGTCATGACAGTGAGTGGTTCGATGTTTGGTCAAAGAAGCATACATTTCGTCCAATAAACTTGCAATGCAATCCAAACCATTCTGTGCTGCATGTGAACAAACAAGAAAAAATAAAACCATGCCAACACACACAACCCACAAGTCTATTCAAAGTAAACCCAACAAAAAGCTATGATGTTAGAAGACATCAGCAGCAAGCCAGACAACCTTCATCGGCTTCCAAGGAATTAATTCGTTCCAAGAAAATCTTGTATGGCATTCCATAACAACTCAAGCATAGGCAAGGCATATATATATATATATTGCTTATTAATTCTTACATGAAGTAATTAGGGAAAATATGAAATGAGAACGTCAACTAGATGCTTTAGAGAAGAGTACAAAATAAACAGCTATAACGTGAAATTTTTTAACAAGATATGCTCTCGCTATGTACACCAGGCTCTGTGAGTGCGATTTTGGCAACCACACTTGCAAGTTGTGCACAGTTTAAAAAACGGTGAAATCTGTGCTGCGTTATGTACAGAAGAACAGCTGCTGTACAAACACAGGATGAGGGAAGGGAACGGCGGGGGTAAAACCTATCATTTGGCATGTTCGACGTCGAGACGAACTTCACAGAGTATCTATATATGCAGGGCACTCTAGATCAACGATAAAAACACTCTTCAACGACATAAAAAGCAAAGTGTGCCCTATTGCACTGGACATTCGGCATGCGCGTCGTCTTACCCCTGCAAATTGGCTAGCAGCAGAGAGCTCTTCTGGAGAAAAACAAAAACACTTTGAGATGAAGCAGAGTAACAAGCACTACTGGCACAACAAGCATTTGTACACATACAGTGGACACGGACACCATGCACAGCAAAAAATAATAATAAAAAAGACTTCCCTTCCAAAACTACATCACTGCCATTTGGGCTAAACTATGGAGCAAACAAGTGCACTTCCATTCAGGAAGAAAAAACAAAAATTCACGGTCACAAAGCCGCACTTCCATTTGCCACCGCTGTAGTCAACGTGCAGGCAAAGTTCTCAAGCAAGCATGGAGTCCAGTTATTGTTTTGAGCGTCTGAGCAACTTGGTGTCTTGGCATATGAAAGAGGAAGCACTGCTATCACTGTGCTTCAGGTCATGCAAAAGTCACTTCTTTTCTTCCTGGGTGATAAAACTATGCCACAGCTGAGTGAAGATGATGCGCTGAATCACTGTCAAGCACTGTCCTTCAGGTGAGCCAGACTCCTTGTATCACAACCAATGGACTCGGTTTTAACACAGCCTGGCTCGTTCATGGCAGGAATTCCACGTAGTTCTCGGGTACAAGACCGCACCGTCCATTCAGGTAACCTTCCAACCAGCCCCTTTCTCGAGACGGTCGAACTGCAAATGCAAAGGTACAAGTTTTAACCACTACTAAACTTTTCTACTTATGAGAGTCATCGAATTTGAGAAGGCAAAAGGAAATTAAAAATGTCTGCCAGAAACCTAGCTCTGTTCACGGCTTCATGCTAATGAACATTGCATGTTTAACACTCTGCTTCACTATCACCGTAATGCTCAATGTGCTGCTATGCATTAAAGTAGTACAAGTTTCACCTGAAGCTTTCTTTTTTGCTCTAAAAATTTGCCATGCAGCACAGTACACTAGCCAGGATATTAATAACAAGGTAATTCTGGGGATTTCATTAGCATTTTGAGCCATTATTCATATTAAATTCTTTGAAATCTACTTTCTTCACTACAAAAAAAAAAAATCATTCAAAATAAAATTTTTACCACCAAAAGCAGCAAGCCTAGATCAAAACTTGACTCTGTGGCCAGAGGAAGTTCTTTGCATGGTTCAAATTATAACTGCGAATAACAACTCTGTTTATGAAATGCCTGAAATGACCGAATACAAGCATAGCAATTTTCATTCACAGAGCAAGGGAGTGGTCACCAACATGCAGGCAACGGTTGTGATGTCACACACCCAACACTGTCTGTAAAAGTCAGCTGATCCAAGGCCACAAAAAGGCAAAATTTAGAAGTGATTTGTGCAGAAGCAAAACATTCCATGCCTGTGTAATTTGACAGAAACAATAAGGATGGAACATACAGTAGAAGTTTCGTTCGAATATGGTAACCCTGAAAAACGCCTTTGAAGCTTGAGTTAACAAGTACTCAAAAGAAAGAGAAAAGGAGGGTAGGCAGTCAAGTTCTCGAATATTGCGCTGAAAAGCAAAGGGGCTTACCATTATCAATTATCTGGTTGGGCTCAAATGAAAGTTCGGAGTTGTTTTCTCCAACGCACGCATACAAGGTTCTCACTTTCCTGCAGAGGCAAGACAACACCACAATAATTTCATACATTCTTAAAGGTGCACTGAAGAGGAATCTGAACTCGTCTTTTCGCCGCGGGAACTCGATCTACACGTTCTGAGCATTCTTAGAAACTTCGATTTATGGCCCTGTGTGGCCGATTTCCCTAATTAAATCGAATTAACGTCCGGCTCCCACCTTTTTTTTTTAATTCTCCCCCGTACGGTGGGCGGAGTCGACCAACGCGTGGAGTGCCTTTCAGCCAGCTCCGTGGAGGCTTTGCTTTCGCTTTATTTTGTTTTTTAGGTTTCCGTGAATAAATAGTTTCATTCACAGATAATATAGCCGCAAAATAAGCTCGCAGATATAAAAATACGCGCGGACTATTTGCTTCTACGGACTACTATGTATTACTCCGCCGATGGCAGAGCGGCAAGCCGCCACGGGACTGGGTGAAAGGCACTCCGCGCGTTGTTCGACTCCGCCCACCGTACGGGGGAGAATTAAAAAAAAAAGGCGGGAGCCGGACGTTAATTCGATTTAATTAGGGAAATCGGCCACACAGGGCAATAAATCGAAGTTTCTAAGAATGCTCGGAACGTGCAGATTGAGTTCCCGCGGCAAAAAGAAGAGTTCAGATTCCTCTTCACTGCACCTTTAAGGGAGACACGCAACACAAAATCAAGCAACTCTTAGAACAGGTCAAACTTACCTGCCGCCAACACTGGGATGAGTTGGAGTGGACAACTGACTAGACCTAGACAAAGAAAGAATGAATTCCTTTCATATAAACTGTGGCAGTAACTCAGTCTGAATGAAGGAACGGTACGCTCTTATCATCTCCCACATATTTAAATGCATTGAATTTGTAGGGGGCTCGTAATATTGTTCCCTCCTCAAGCCACTGCTAGATGAGCACTTAGATCCTGATTAAAGTCCGATTAAAGTTTTGAGCATGCTGGACATGCAACGCGGAATCTGACCCACAAATTGACCTGCTAAATGACAAGTGGTGCAGGCACCCAAACTTGTCCAAGTTTTAGCAGACAAATTTGTAGGCAAGAAAAAGTAAACAAAACCTTTTCTAACTGCATGACTTCTTCCTCATTTCCAAATTATACACAACCAAGCAATTTAGCTGCTTAGTGCAATTACTGGCTAGTGAAACATATTTTCTCCCCTAAAATGTATAAAAATTCTGGTGGTGCATTAATTATGCCGAGCGAAATAGGAGCAAATGTTTATGATTTACAAAAATAACGCATGCATCAATATGCGAGTGTTCCTAATATATGGGTAAACGCTATGCTAGCTTGCATTGCATTTGGACGTTTCCTGAGCACGAGGTCAGCAGCGGCAGCTTTTTCAATCCAGACTGATCAATCACATCTTTGGAACTGGCGTGATGCCGAGCACGAATGAACTCGGTCCCGACTGAAATTGCTTGTGTAGCAATGCCAACTCTCTCTTCAGATCTGCATTCAGTGACCCTTATTCACTGAAGCAGCGCTGAAAAGTGCCAGTGTGATCACTGTATCATTCACCACACTGTACTGCTCACTGGAGCCTGCGTGCACCTTTCGTGCGTAATTAACAGCTAATCGTTTCTGCTGCTCTTTCTGTAGCTTGACAGTGATTAGCTTTGTCGGACTAAACAGTGTTTCATTCCAAGCTCTTATTCCTCAGTGAGGGACTTATTTCTTCTTCGGCGGATCATCTGCGGCAACAACACAAAGCTCACAAACAAGATGAGCATGCGATAATTATGCTGTAGATACAAAGATACTGAAATTATAACATTTACACATATCATGAGCATTTTATTTATTCAGTGCAATTCCCATGAAATTCGCTCCCCGTTCGCCATGTCTCTTCACTTGAATTTTTTGAGTGGCTTTTCTCTCTTCAGCTCTTTGAAGTCATGCCTCTTCTGTTTTCTCCACTATGGCTTTTTGGCCCTTCTGCAAAGGCTTAATTCTTCTATCCTGCTGAGCTACACCCGAGAAGAATGCCAGAACAGTGCGGCTGGCTCGACAAATGTACATTTTAAAGCACTGTGCACGTGGAAACAATTTTACTTACTTTGAGGCATCTAGGATGCGAGATGATGAGTGATATTCTTTTGTAGCTGCAACAAGAATAAAAAAAAGTAAAAGGTGGAGGCTGAAACATACTTGATGATATCTGAATGGGACAACAAACTTCTGATACCGACTAGCAAAATGAGCCCCAGGCAATTACGCTTTGAACATGCATGGGATGATTACCCACCTCATAAAATGCAAAAACTGCATCGTACTCCAGCAGATGCAAATGCAAGCTGTACATTTATAACTAGAGTATACCTTCGTTAATTCGAACTTGCTAATTGGGAAATTTGAATAATTCGGCCTGCCACCGGAGTCCCACCAAACACCCATGTAAGTCTACGGCATTGGAAGCTCGTTTATTAAGACATTTAGCGGCTGGCTTCAGTTAATTCAGACGGGCTCCCCAAGTGGCGCAGTGTCGAGGTATGACAGGCACAGCAAGCGATCGTCTAGATATTGTCATGAGGCCTGATCTGCATATTACATTGTTTACCGTGCCAGCAGGCATGCTGACAACTGGCAGGCCACTGTTGATAGGCAGAGCCTGGTTGCACAGTTTTATTTTCAGGGCTTTGCCACCAGCCAGCTGAGCCTATTAGATGCATGCCGTTTAGAAAAATGACTGCCTTGTTGCTGATCTTTTGTTTTGTTTTTTGAAGGCATCTTGCCGCTCTGGCGCCGATGTGTGCTTCCCTCACTTCCATACATGTGGCATTTCTGTTCTGCAGCACGTTGAAACTCCGTGCTCATCACAAGCTGTTCGCCTTTGTGTGGTGAAGACTACTCAAGTGACATGAGCGATGTCATAAGTGACAAAGCTCCGGTGCTACTGCGTTGTGTCGCACACTGAAAGAAGCCGTGGAGACGCTTGCCGTTATGAAGCAGTTCTGCATCCGACAATCCTGACAGCATGCACCAATTAAAGCATCTGATGGGACTGTGAGAAATTGATGTTGTCAGGCAGTTTTAATTTCAGAAAGAGAAGATGATTACCCGGGCTTTCAGTAAATAAATTTTACTTTCACGTGAGCAGTTTTTTGGCAAATTTTCTTTTTTTTGGGGGGTGGGGGGGGGGGGGGGGGGGCATTACATAATTTGACATTCTAATAATATGGACATTTTCCCCACCCCCTTGAAGTTCAAACTAACAAGGTTTTGCTGCACTGGAGCAGCTGCTATAGTTCCACAAATAATCATAACACAGAGTAGCAACCTACTGTTTAATGAGCAGCTTAAAGGGCAAACTAATAGTAGCTGCAAAAGCAAATAAACACACACACACATACATGCACGCATGCACACACGCGCATGCAAGGCTAGACAAAAACTTTTGCCATATTTGTTGCTGCAGTAGGGAAACACACAAATATGTGCTTTATGGCTACGAAGCATTTTGCCATGCCATGCTGCACTGTATAGTAAATGCCAGCATATATGTATATATGGAAAAAAAAAAAAAGTGCGCTCTATCTTGTTGAAAGTACAAAATGGTTGGTAACTTGTCGCCAAGTGTTGCGCCACACCTGCTGCTGCTGTACTGCTTACAATTCAAGAATAGACCATTCATCACAAGTGACCTTTTACTTTACAGGCCACCAGCTTAAGCTTGGAACATTCTTCGGTGCGGTTCTGGTGATCCTAAAAGGGCACCAAGAATTTTTCTTTCACAGGACTTGCGAGAATTTCGAAAAACAGAGTGAGAAAACGAGGATGGTGTGATGAGAAAGGCACAAGCACATAGCGCAGACACGCAGTGTTCTCATCCATTTGTGCAGTTTTCTGAAATTACTGACATGCATCAACTAAGCCTGCCACATATTAGTACTATATTTCCGAGAACTGACTCTTGCTTTGTAAATGTGTTTCTCTGAAGCTCTGGAAAGTCAAGTCCGAGTTTCATGCTAAAAAGAAAAAAAAAGAAAAAGTCGAGCAAAGGAGGGGCTCCAAACGCAATGTGAGTGCGTGTTTGTTGTCTGTGTGTGGAACTCACCGGGCACTGGTGAGTGGTGGCTGAAGGAAGCATTTGAACGCGAGCTCAGGGACTCTGTGCTGCTGCTGTTGGAGTTCACGTTGTGACTATTGTCCCTGGGCCCATAGCCTCTGGTGGGAGCTGCAGCACAGCGGGGAGACGAACAGAGAGAGAGAGAGAAACAGAGAAAGACCCTCGACTCTCCGACAGAACAAGCTCCAACATCTAGCTCAACTCTGTAGCCAGCTTTATTCACGGTTCAAAAAGTGCTACTACCAAGTCATACCTCAAGTTTAAATTCCATGCGTTTTATGTTTGTGCAGATTTTGCGCTGCAAAACTAACAATTCGGAAATAGGATACCTGTCTAAAACAACAGTCTAAACTACATATTTCCCAAGAACAATATCAAAGATGTTCACTTTCATTCAAATTCATCTTTCTTTCCACTTGATATTAGGTAGTTCATAGTGCCATGTATAAATCCAGCCCCCAAACTCCTGGCTGAAAAGTCCATTTTAGTTATACAAGTTGAAGCACCCCACCCTCCCTGCAGCTCTAGCTAATTAAAAAAAAATGGATAGTACATTCTTAGTGTGTGCTCTTCGATATGTAGTTTCTCATGATTCGATCCTTGCTCACACTTTCTTCATGTACCGTATTTATTCGAATCTAGGCCAATAGTTTTTTCAGAAAAACGAGATGTAGAACTCTTATGTCGGCTTAGATTCGAGGATTTCGTTTCGAGGTTTCGTATTCGTAAAATACGAATAAATGTAGCACGCAGGTGGCACCCCCACAAAACGCCAACGAAAGACAGCACTGTAGCCGCTGCTATCCGTAGCCGATACTGATCAAAGCACACATGAGCACTGGCTGCCATTTTGGCCTTGTTCTGTTCTCGTGCGGTGGCGTGAGCACATTCGCAGCAGTGAAGTTTTCGTGCATGGTTTTTATCACCAACACCATGGCACCAAACAGGCAGTGCCATTATAGTGCCGCCTTCAAGCGGAAAGTTATACTCGCTGCAGAGCAGTCGTCAAATCTTCAAGCCGGGCGGGACTTCGGCGGCTGATCCCGGGCTGGCGTTGCATATGTCTCCTCGCCCAAACGCCAGCCCAGGATCAGCCTGAGCGGGTTCCTGGCAATAAATGTCGTTTGCGTGCTGTACCTCTTGTTCGCAGTTGTTTTTTCGGCCTGCCTACAATCGAGGTAAGTTTTTTTTTTTTTCTGTGGCCTTCAACTTTCGGGTCTCGGCTTAGAATCGTGGCCGGCCTAGATTCGAGTAAATACGGTACTTCTCGAACAGTCGCAAACTTTTCTCGAGTGCTTTGGCAGCTCAAAGCAATAGATCAGCAATGACACGGTTGCAAGGGCAGCAGTTGGAGGCAAGTGGAGATCACAGGCGACAGAATAGTGTGGCTTCCATGCCTTCCACACTCTCGTGCAGCCCAGATGACTAGCTTGTTAAGCAGCAAACCGAAAGCTGACAATAGTCATGTAGTTTCGGAGTTCAGTGTGACGCATGCTCTGAAAATTAGCGGAAGTTTGCTCATGTGCTACTTGCCCGTTTGTCAGGGAGAGTGACCACCAGGAGCCCAGTACATAGCACACAGCTCGAATTTTAATTTGTGGATTCGATTTGCATCATATGAATTGACAATCTTTTTTGTTTGCTACATGGAGCTCAATGCATTACGATGGCAACGGGCACTAGCATGGGGCGTGTGCTACCCAGCTTGGCTGAATCTACCTCAAACTCTGCAAACAGGTCAATTCTACATATAGGTCGATCCTACCAGTTTTGAATTGTCATTTCTGCGCAAAGAAAAAAAACATTGGAGCAGACACTTAAGCTCTGCCTTAAGGGTATGATGCGACAGCGCAATGGGTTGATTCCCATATACGCAGAAGGTCATTTTCTACTTTACATTCATAGATCCCAGGGAATCGTCATACCACTCCTGGTACAGTGGTTAAGCTATGTGCCACTGCCTTGCAATGGCAGGTGTTCCCAGCAGTGAGCCTTGTGTTGCCCAGGTCGTTCTTCCCGAGCGACCAATCATTAATTTAATTGCCACCTGCCACGGTGGGCAGTCTGCTCACAGTCCCGTGAACAGGTTGTTATGAGTGATATAAGATCGGCTATTCAGTGATATTCAATATGGGCGTGGATTATGGACATCCCAAAGTGCCGTTGCCCGCACTTCCATACAGCGTGGTATTTTCAACACTCTGGATGGTTTGCACAGCGACTACCCAGGGGCATAGCAATTGAAAAACGTCCCTTTCGAATAGAGCAGTGCTGATTACAGTGAACAAATGTGGATCGTAGTGCAAGTACAAATGCTTTCCTGCAGTTTTCCAAGTCACATTTTATGTTGATGCGGCGTTTGCTCGTTATGCTGTCACAAGATTGCACACTGCATTAAATTCAGGTCTGTGCATTACGTGGACTTTTACTGAGCGAAAAGCTTGGGTATGTAGACAGAAATGCATAAAACCATAAAATGCCTGCTGTAATCACCAATACTGCAGTTCTTCAACAAAAAAAAAAGTGAAAAAAGAAAGTGGTAACACGCAGTAGCTTTGAGATGTCTACAGCCAGCCATGCCCACAGTCAGCAATGCCTACAAGCCAATGAAAGCAAGCTAGCTGCAGAAAATAATGAAATGCCTAAAAAAAAAGTTGTATGCACAAAAGCAATGCTGCTGGAGCTCTAGCCAAGTAAACAAATCTCATTTTTGTGTTGCTTCATTCACTTCACGGACTGCAAGTTAGAGAAGGAAAAAAAAGACCCTACTAGAAGTTTTGGGCACATTACATAAACAAGGTAAGAGCGCACAAAGACCGGCACTGATCATATTACCTAGCCATATATTACATATATTACAGTTGAACCTCGATATAACGAAGTCCTACTTGCAGCCGAAAATTTCGTTACATCGCGAATTTCGTTACGTCGAGGTTCCCATGTTTCAGCTGTCAAAATAAAGTATAACTGGTTCAGGAACACTGCTTGTTGATGGGAACTTGTAAATCACTTATTGAGGAAATACACAAGAAAATCGAGTAATAGTATCGCTAACAAGGGCACCGGATGTTTTTTTCTACATCAGGAGCATAATGAGTGATAGCAAACACCGCGACAGCATCATTTTTCTCCGCGTGCGCATAGCAAAAGAACGAGCGCAGCGCCTAGTACTGAAAGCAGCCACAAGATGTCGCTACTGGTATCATCATCATCAGCATTGAACATTTGCAGCTGGGGACGCATCAGAGAAAAATAAAGAAAAATGTTCGCATCGCTCACGCCGGCGCGGTGGGATTGTGCTCGCGGCGCGGTTATACTCCGACGTAGCGCGAGCGCGCGTGCGCGCGCGGCACGGCGACGTCACGTTCGCGAAACAGCGGCGCCCGATCGCCAGCGTGTTCGGCGGCTACCGGCTGCATTTCGCGCGGGCCGCGCCGAGAGCGCGCCGAAGCCGCCCACCCAGAATGCACCGCGTGCGCCTCCCACGCCACGCCTCCCCTCTACCCCCTTCGCCTCTCGCCTCCTCTGCCAGGGCACGTTTTTTTTTTTTTCGCCGCTCACCCGTTTTAAAGGTACGACCACACTATACTCCGTTTCATACATAGCTGTCAACGCAGCCAAGGCTACGGCGCCTGTTCGCGCTCCTCGTCCGCATCGTAATGTAGTGCGTCAAAAGTGAAAAGAGTAAAGAACTCAAAATTAAAGTTATTATTGGTTAATATTGCAGTATAATGATAATGGTGTTTTATTTTGCAGAAAGATTGCTTTTTCTTTAATGTTCTTCAAAACAGAGTGCCTTAGTTTTCTGGGTTTTTTTCGGCTCCTCCTGTATCAGGTTTTCGCAGCTAGGCCGGCCGGCGATGTCGTCTGCTTTCGTCTTTCGGTTTCCGAGAATGCGAAAATGGCACCGCTATCTCCTACTCGCTTGTTTTCTTCGCCCACTGCGGCTTTAAAAACATCTCCTGCTCGCATATTCTCCAAGCTGAAGCCTCCGAAAATTTCGAAAGACTGCAAGCAGGTGATCGTCAACGTTTACTGTAGCGTAAGGAAGCGCTTCCCGGAGAAGACTGCGCGTGATGTTCTCGAAACTGTGGGCGAGGTGACCGGGGTGAGCCCTCGGACAGTTGCGAGGTTCAAGAAAGAAGGTCTCTCTGCTGGAATAAGATCACCTTGTGTGCCGCATGCTAAAAAGTCGCTCATTGCCCGAGAAAAGCACTTCGCAATCACGTCCGTCGCCAATACAATACAGTGCCTTTTCCCTTCGAAGCAAGTAAAGAGCGCTGTGTTTTTCAAGGTAGGCATTAGAGTTTGACAGTTTCGACTTTCTACCTAATGATTATTTTAATAAAAATAAAAAAAAAAAGTGAAAAAAAAACAGCAAAAGCCGGGAGTCGAACCTTGGCATCTTGTAAAATGAACACACAGGCGCGCGCTTCGTACCACTCAGCCCCGACGCGAGGCGGACGGATACATTTTGCTTCTTTTTTGCAGAGGACTACTTTCGTACCTTTGGCAGCGTTGACAGCTATGTATGAAACGGAGTATAGCTCCACGAGTTTGTCAACACTGAAGACTTTTTTTTGTTGTTGTCTACGAGGACATCGCACGCAAAAAAAAAAAAAAAAACGAACGGACGCTGCAAGAAAATTCCAGTTTGCGCTTTCACGTTCAGAGTCTACAGCTCGCCAGTGGCGTCATGGCGCGGCGCGTCTTGAAACTTCCATGCCGCGGGCTTTGTATGCGCACGACAGATGGCGCGGCGGTACGTTCTCGCACACTGCCGGCAAAATTGGCGCGTAAAAGGGCAAATACAAACTGCGTTTCGTCTCGGCTAAACTTTTAGCTCTCATTCGATTGTCAAGGTAGCTCCTGGCACATGCATGCGATGCGCAAGGACTTCGTTACATCGAAAGTGCGGAGCAAAATTACTTCGTTAAATCGCGAAAAAAAATACATGGTTTTCAATGGGGAAGTGATTGGGAAATGAAAAAAATGCGTTACATCGCGAATTTCGTTACATTGAGGTTCGTTACATCGAGGTTCGACTGTAGTAAGAACGATCACCCACACATCAACCTAATATACTCGAAGTTGGGCATAGTAGACTAGAAGACTTTTGAAGACATTACATGACAAAGAAATGGAAGCTGGACAAGCTGGTCTACTTTTGTTTTGTTGCAATATTTGCTCTTTACGCAACAGAGGTGTGACAGACGAAGCAGCACTCCAAGAAAGCAATCAAGCATCCTTGGCCAATTGCAGCTGCCTGTCCTTGCATATCACATCACAATGACCTGGCATCAAATTGCACAGTCATGTCGCTGCCTGTGTTTCATTTATCCATCACTTCCAACATTGCCGTTTTAGGTAAAAATGAGACATTGGTCCAAACACTAACCAAATGATCACCAGACTGATCATTTCTTCCCTTTCATGCCTAATAAAGAAAACACTGCCCACAGCTGCAAAAAAAAACCCAGTGGGAGCTGGTGATGCCGTGACGCACCTGGCCGGGAAGAGTTGTAACCAGTGACGGTGGCCGGATGGGACGGAAGAGTCGGCATCTGGCTGGCACGGATCGCTTGGCAGGCAGCGGCGACCGAACCATACCGCTTGGCCTCCACGTGCGACTGGGTGTAGGGCCTCCCCGTGTAAGCACGTTGCTGAAAGTGATAGCCCATTAGAGCAAGGTTGAAAGGGGGAAAATTATCAGACCATCTATAATTTAGCCTAGACAAAAAAGGGAAGGAATTCTGCATTTAGCGTGATATGGAATAACCCCCCCCCCCCCCCTTCACTTCCCAAAGAAGAAAATAAAAATGCACCTTTGAAAATGTCAACGACAAAACATTTACTTCAGCTAAAAAATAAAATAAAAGGAGGATGAATCAGAGAGTGCCTTCGAATTGGGGATGGTTTTCAAGCATGGCAGTTGAATGCAGATCAGTTACATTTGTGACCAAGACGGGCAATGCAGCCCGTTTGTGGGCATGCAATGGACACTGCTAATCTTTTATCCCAGAAACACACAAAGAGAGCAGCAAAATGCACAGACATGCAGTCTATAGCCAAGTAAATGTAGCAGTGATTAAAAACAAAGCTAAGAGCTTGCTATGAAATTCATTAATAATACATTAAATAACAACAAATGATAAAACATTTCTGATGGCCGCTCTTATTCTTGGCATTCTTGATGAAGTTTGCTGAGTGCAGCCTGCCTGGTGGCATGTTGGCACAGTTTCGTTAATTTGCTGCTGGCTGTTTCACATTTATGCAGGTATGCTACTTTACTGAGCCTGCAAACCATCTGAATTTATTTTTGCTTAAGGGTTTTAGCAAATTTAGCAAAAAGTCCGTGCTAGCAAGCAATCTTGTTTGAAATACGTGAAGCACATGTTGATCAGGGCAGAGGAACCAGTGTTCAAAGACGTGCAGTTGTGACTAGACTTGAGTACGGTTTGGTTTGGTTTTTGGGGGGTCTTAAAGAGACTCAGGCTATGAGGGACGCCATAGTGGAGGGCTCCAGAAATTTCGACCACCTGGAGTTCTTTAACTTGCACTGACATCACACAGTACACGGGCCTCTAGAATTTCGACCGCCGCGGCAGGGATCAGACATGAGTATCTTTGAAACAAAAGGCTAACAGGTATTGAACCTCCATGATACTCAAACTAAACTACACATAATGAAAAAAAATACCGGGTGCACACCAATTATGCAAAACAGCATTTAAGGTTTTTTTTTTTTTTGCATGACACATGAGCTATTACAGCTTCAACACAAGTCAGCAGTGAACCAATCTAAATCAACCCTGGGTTCTCAAACATCAGCTTTGTCTTTTAAAAAAAACAACAGAAGTAGTACACCCCATATAAGTAGAATTGAGAGGAGTGTGACGAACAGCAGTTTCCCTTTCCGTAATTCCTTTCCCCCCATAGCTAAAAACCACCCTAAATTGATTTCCTGGGGAGTCAGAAGTGTCATGAATAAAATTAAAATTTCAAGCCTCGTAGAAGTGAAACCCACTAACCCACAGCTGCTCAAAAACAGCAAGGATTAAAAGAATGCTTAACCCTCCTCCGCAATACTGCACATACTCCACTGGCCTTCGCTCCGACCACACAGCCAAAGCGATAAGGCCATTGAGCTTTTAACAGCCTCACCAGTTTACTCACCAGCTCAGAGACGGACGGGGTGTAGCCCGGACCATCTGCACTGAGCGCAGGTGAGAAAAGGTGCGTCACAGGCGGCCGCTCCCTCAGCGTCACCTCTGAAGACTGTGTTCCCTGCACGGCATCTAGTGACCGAGACCCTCCGGTTGCCGCTTTCACCTCTTCTTTTTGTGGGAAGGCTTTGAAAATCTGCACCATCGAACAATATTCCACGAGTAAACACAAAGGAGAGGAAAAGAAGGATTCTATCATGCTGTAGACAGGCACCAAGTACTAGCTAAAATGAATGCAAGCAGTAAATCCAATCAAGGAATGTCCCAGTATTCTGCACGCAAAAAATAATCGATCAAGCCATCCTGTTGCCCAGTATGGGTGCCACCAGATCTGAGGATAGTCAGCTAACAGCCATTCAATACGTACTGACAGACCCCTGTACATCAACGCTGCACAAAAGCTTTCAATACCCTCACTAATTTTGACTCAGTTATCGCACGCATCACATAAGTGCTGCTTCTACACAAAGTAACTCAAAGCTCACAGTGACAGTAACCCCTAATACTTGTGGTAGTACTTCATGTATCCAGAACAGTATGTCATAGTTTGCAAATGTGCCTCTGGCTAAAAGAAAAGCGATGTATAAAGCTTAAGTTGAGGAAAACGCAGCGAGCGATGGAAACAAAAATGGTAGGCGTAACGTAGGGAGATCGGAAGTGGGCAGAGTGGGTGAGGGAACAAACGCGGGTTAATGGCATCCTAGTCGAAATCAGGGAGAATGGGCTTGGGCAGGGCACGTAATGCGAAAGCAAGATAACCACTGGTCCTTAAATTTCACAAGTTTCTAGTGGTTAGCATATCATGCACGCAAGAAACACACAATGTTCTAGTGAACTGAATCTGAAGCTTTAGGTAAAATTTACACAGCTTTTTTTTTTGTAATATTTACCTTATCACAGTTCTCTATCAGGATCTCGACAACCACATTGCAGAATTTTATGTCCATGATGGCTGCCATGGTTTCCTCTTCTGGGCGAAGCAACGTCGGACCAAAGCAAACGCCCAAATTAGACACGGTCATCAGGTTCGATGATGCATAATTGGAGACCCTGAAAACACATTGGTGCATCAACGTTTGCACAACATGAAGGTAATAATGTCTGATATCATTTGTTTCCTACACAGTCATAGACAACATAAGAACAAGTTGTCTATGAATCGGCTTGAAAGTTACCATGCAGGGGCTCGCATTAATTACGCTGAACATAAGTTATGCCATTATCACCTTTCTGATGCATCAACGTGCAACCTACATCAAGCTCTCTTATTATTCTTACATTCTTGTGTTCTAATTGTGTCAGCCCCTAGTTTGTATTCCCAAGGTGGACAAAGTGTCAAAAGCAAAGTGGAAACTGAAAGAACCATTAAGGCTTACTTCTGCAAGTGCCGTATCAACAGGGCGGCCATACGCTGGTTATCAGTGGGAAGCTGACTGATGAGCTCTTCAATGGCTGCTGTCCGCTTGACCTTGTTCTCTTGCTCTGAAACCCCACGATTAAATGAATGACATGTCATGGGTGACACCTCCAAGCAGAACACGGTCTATATTATACCAGAGATCATTCAACAATGTACTCCGATTTATAATGCTCGTTGTTCCCATAACAGACACCAATGAATTCGTACACAGTGGTTCCTGCCCTTATGCTCATTATGTCAAACCACTAAATGTGTTATATACCGTATTTACCCAATTCCAACGCGCACCTTTTTTCGGGGAAAATACGTCTCAAAATCGCATGCGCGTTGGATTCGAGTGAAAACCGAAACTGCCCCATAGCTGCCCATCGTCATCGCCATTATACGATGTGGGAGCTCACTAACTGCTGGAAACATGGGAGCACGTTTGCTCGTCGTTTTCTGCGTCGCAGGAGCCGTTTTCAACCGGTGTGGCGCTTGTCATTGGTCGCGTGCTCAGCGACCACAGACCGCGTTCACGGCGACGGTATCCCGTGCACTGCCGCGGTATCCCGTGCACTGCCGCGGGCGGACGCCTCATCACTGCCGTTGCACGATCAAGATACGCGGATCGAAGAATATGTTGATGAAACAACGGTTATCGGAAACGCGTCATTTCGGCGGTAAAGTTCCAAAAACGATGAGACTCCTTTCTGTTTTGCGGCCGACTCTCTGACAGAGATTACATCGTCCGCAGGCGGGGCACGCCGCGCCGCTGACGAGGTCGTGCATCATGCCGATCTCACAGATAACAGCGCTCCCGCGCCCGTTTTTACAGTCGAAGATCTTTATCTTTCGCTCAGACGCACTGACGAAGTCATCGATGCTCCGCAAGAAGCATCGCCGTTGCCGCAGTTACGCCTAGCAGCAGACGAACCTCCCATAACCGGAGCTCTCCGCTTGCGCTTGGGGCGTCTTCCTTTATACTGATGCTTTGTCAGGAAATTGCGTGAGCGAAAATCTCGTTTCTCAGTCACATCCATAGCGGAGATAGGAGAAAAACCCGGGCAGAAGCGTTGGTTCACGTCTCGGTGGCGGCAGAACGAAGAAAGAGCGTCTGCGCCCGACCGTGCGGTGGAATGCTCGTAGCCAATGGAACGGCTCCGATCGTACCACGTGATTTGAAGGGCCAGTCGCGACGCTCGACTCGGGCGGGAAACGATCTTTTTTTTCGTATTTTTATCAAGAATGCGCCGCTGCCGAAGTGGCTTCTCGTAGACGATGGGTAGGCCTACTTCCCCGCGAATATTCAAGAGCGGGCGACGCCGTGGAGCGAAATGCCGCGTTCCCGAAATTCGGTCAAATTCGCACTTTCGCGAGCCACCGCGAGTGCTTTAATTGTATTTTTTACTAACTTCCCATTGATTATCGGCTTTGATTTTTTTACACATAAAAGAAGAGGCTTGGGGGAATACAAAACGCAAGAAAATACAAAATCGACTTTATCGAAAAAAATCGCGGTTTTTTCACCCGCATCTCCCCTTAAAATATAAAAACGGTTGCAAATTATTTTCATTCGTGGAAGTCACATGCACGTTAGAAGCGGGGCTTGTAGTTTTTTTTTTTTATTACCAATATTGGGCGCGCGTTAGAATCGGGGCTTGAAAAATTTTTTTTTTTTTTGGTGCCGTAAATTGGGTGCGCGTTGGAATCGGGGGCGCGTTGGAATTGGGTAAATACGGTACTTTCATAAGCTTGCAGCTATGATTGAAAAGGCCTTCTTTTAGCACAGCTAATCGGCTCCCTCATGCATGGGCACAAACTGTTTATAATGCAATCCCAAGACTTAATGTCTGCTGAACACATGCACCAACAAGGATGTGTTTGACAAAACCCAGAGCGCTGAAAGCACTGCTTTCAAAGCTACCCCACCCCCTAATTTTTGACAAAGGCTTTTCTTTCGAACAAGATGAGAAACAATGAAATCTTTCAGATGTAAAACAGTGCTAATCACATTACCATCATAATTAACTCACACCTGAAATCTCTGACACAGTATTAAGCTATCCTGCATATGTGATTACAGAGAATATATTGCCTTGTAATTCTGGAGGAGTGCCTTCATAGATACTCCCTGAGCTCCCTGTCTTCCTATTCACAATGTGCCTCCTAGTGATGCGACAGAAATAAAGAAGTTACTCCATAGGTTGTGTTCATGGGCCAGTCAGTGGTCTACTGAGTTCTCGATTAAGGTGCATGGGTTCGATCTCAGACACAACCATGTTTTTCTTAATGACATGCTATAAAGGGACTGTGGGTACAGCATATGTACGCTTGTTTAGCATTTTTTATGGTCCAGTGCGCTAGCATAAAATACTACTAATCACTATCTGACAATGCCCCTTCGGGCCATAGAATGAATTCTTCATGCACAAAGGTCAGAATGTTTACCTGCTGCTATATTTCATAGCAATTAAAGGCATCGGCAAACATTAATTTCTAAATGTTAAGTAATGGTCAGCAATACAATGAATTCTTCATGCACGAGAAGTCTTATTGTTTACTTTCTGGGATACTATTTTGATAACTAATTTCTAAATATTAGGTAACAGTAAGGAGCACCTGCTTCGTTCTTATTTTAAAATGCTATAAACACACCTACAACAGCGGTTATACCAATTATGTGCCTTAATTCCAAATAACCTTCCGCGACAATCTGTGCACAAATAGCCGGAACCAGAAATGCATGAATTCACGTCATCTACTGAAAATTCTCTCTTATAACCTTCAGTTGTTCTCTGCCCTCAAAATTTGCACAAAGGTTGTGTTTTGAGGACTGTTTCATATATCACTGCATTAGGTATTACTACACGCCCAGTTCATGTGGTAGAAATAGAAAGGTGTCATTAGCTGAGGACAGACAGGTGGACTGACACCTCCATCTGCCAGGAGGATAAAATAAGCAAACCTGACATTGGTTTCTGCGAGTTCTGTCCTATCCCAGCAGATGACAGCATCAGTCCACTTAGCTCACAGGCTCGGTAAAGCTTACTTTTGTGAGCACCAAGCTTGCCAACGATGGTGTTTTCCTCCCATTTCTAATGCACACCATAGGAAAATTTTGAAAACGAATGCATTAATAAACAAAGCAGTATTGTGACTGGTGTTTAGATGAGTGAGCAAGTTGCTGCAAATGACAGAAAATGTATCAGAACAAAATTAACTGTATATTTTGAATTATTGTCCAACAGCCAGTACTATAAGCAATTTCAAGCCGCCTGCAAACAGCATGCGAACCAGCCTTTACATAGCCAAGACTTACAGTTTGAAGCATTAACATGTGTCATGCAAAACAAACCAGATGTCAGCCCAGTGGTAAAAGCAGGAAAAGCTATACAAAATGCAACTGAGGCACTCTCAAAAAACACCTCCAATTGGGCACGATTGAATTCAAGGAGGGCAAAATCACAACTCAGAGGCTGCCAAGATCAGAGCTTCATTACAAAGGCCACATTCTCAAACAACCACATTTAACGCCCCTCTGTCTTTAGGTGCCTACTGACACGTGTAGGAAAACTGCCTATGTCAATTCAACGGCAGATAACTTCATATCAATAGCTAACATGCATTGCAAAATCGATCAGTTTATCACAAATTCCTCTGAAAACATGCCTTCTGGCCTAACAGCTCAGAGGTAAAACTTCTTACGCCTGTCACTAAGAATGAGTCTCAGGCCCCTGAAGTGAATTTGGAAAAGCTGGAGTGTGCTATTGCAGGTTTGGAGGCCAGATGTGGATTTGGCAGATGCATTCAAAGGTGCTGGGCACACTTGATGTCCCAACACAGATGTGGTAACACGTGCAGACTTTTACTGTGGCAAGGCACCATGCCAAATGCTGTGTCAGGCAAAAGCAAATGCACTGGCCATTCGAGAATGTGTACCCATAGCAACACATGAGTGTCGAGCTCCTTAAGAGGTTATGCTCCTTAGTGCAACAGCCCACTTCGTGGGACATTATGTGAGCCGCGCAGCCAATGGCAGGATTGTTAATGCAGGGCAGGGGAACTTACTCGCTGCACTAATAAAGGCAGTGTGCAAACGAAACGTCATCAGTGGTTCAGGCAGGTTTCTGAAAGGAGGCAGAGGAATTACTCGCTGCATGGGTATTCACACGATGCTTAAGTTGAGCACAATCGCAGCAATAAAAAATAATGCACTGCTTTGGGCTACAAATGCAATTTACGGGGAACAAAGAGAACAAGCCCACTAAGCAGTTGCTCACAGCAAGGCATTAAGCCAAAGGAAAGCATGACAAAATAGAGCAACGTACTGACAAGCGATGGTGAAAAAACAAACAAAACATTAGAATAAATATGTATTAGGCCATAGAAGCAGCTCACTAAGAGTTCTCCTGAAGTTGTAAAAATGTTTATGGCTGCCTTCAAATTGCGTGTCCGTGACGAATGTGGATACTGTAAAGTCTCCACAGCATATGATGGACACAGAAAGGGATGTCACCCTTAAGTTTGCTTTTCAGAAATGCAGCTCTAGTCTGTCTTGAAGTACATCATTATTGGAGTAAGCAATCACAGTGATGTGAAATTTAGCATGGTTCAATTAATTATCTGGACTTTGATAAGAGAGGATCTGGCACATTTGAAGAGTTTCTTTAATGGGGCAATCCATGTCGAGTGACAAAACCAGTGCATGTTGAACAGTTCTGACCTCAAGTAGAGTACTAGGAAGCTACTTTTAAGATCTCATGCAAACTATCTCAGTCAGTTATGCACACAACAGTAGTATAGAATCAGAGAGATGGTCTGAGCTAGCCTTGTAAATATTTCTTAGCATTAAGTGTCAAAAGATGGATACTTCTACTGGTGGAATAAGAAAATGAGACAGAAAATACCTGCAACAATAAAGCACCACTTTTGAAGGCATTGCATGCTAAGAATTACAATTATGTGAATGACAAATGAGCTGAAGCTTGCAAGTGGGAGCTGTTTTTTGGCAGCAACACTCAAATGAAAACTGTCATGACAGAATAAACAATGCTAGAGAGCACAGATCAGCAAAAACTTAAGCTACATGACCAAGAGATGACTAGTCAAGTGACCCACAATTTCGCAAAGCATGCTTTATACACTGGTAATAAATACTGTCACATATAGACACAGAGCACTCATCTGTTCTGGTCAGGCAATGCCTGTGAAGGTCACGAAAAAAACATACAAGTAGCCATGTGCACATCAAGAATGAAGAATGTGCACGACAGATGCTGCATGCTCTCCTACCTGAAATAGTTCTTCAGGGCACTTGTTATTGTCTTGACTTCCCACTCCTCACTCATAAAGTCAATGTTCTCTGTTCGTTTTGGGTCTGCGAAAGAATAAATTCACACAAACAAAAGATGACACTGGACGAGTCAAGTCACTGACAATTTTGGCACAAGTACCACGTTTCACAATCAACTTTAATATCAAAACAATTTTTGAAAGTTACCGAAAATGACATAGTATCAACCTGCAATCTTATGTCCCTCATCACCATCAAACCTCTATATGCCTTTTATTTTCCCACCACTCAGGTAATACTGTTTCCTTGGGCAAAGAAGAAATTTGTTAAATGCACATTATATGTCCAATAAAGTGACCTTCAAAAACTAATAAAATTCGGTAAAATCTGCACAATCTGTGAGCCCTCACCTTCTAAAAGCTGGTCAACTATTAACTGCGCAGGTCATGCGAGTGTACTAAGCAGCACATGGGCCAGCAACACAGGCTCCCTTATGACAAGCACTATCTCCACAGTCAAACTACTCAAATGTGTGTTGCAACACAGCATAACGTCAGGCTTGTTCACGACTTGACCATTTGCTATTGCAGAAGGTTCGGTTCCCGACTGTAGATGTCAAGTTGGTGCAGAGACAGAGCTACAGTGCTGACAGAATGGCAGCAGAGTATGTAATAAAGAAACGAAGAACTTACCAAATGCCACCTGAGTGAGTTTGGCAACCTTGGAACTGACACCCACAATTCTGTAGAGGCCCTGATCTTCCAAGCCCCTTTCTTCAATAGCTTCAATGCAGCTACGCACAAAGGCAAAGCCAGTTTCATCGAGCAAGCCTGCAAGCAACATCCAGAACAACGTTTGGCTTTCTCTACAGCCCAGGTGGGGCTGCCATGCAAGACAAATCCAGGAAAATAGGGGAGGAAAAAAACAACAATTACACGAACGGCAAAACTTTGACAGAATGACCATGCAGAGAGGATCATCATCCCCAGCCTAACTACGCCCACTAAAGGACAAAGGCCTCCCCCATATCCTTCCAATTAACCCTGTCCTGTGCCAGGCTGTGGCCACCTTAACCCCGCAAAGTTTCTAACCTCATCTCACCTGACTCTCTTACGCCCACCGAACTAAACAAAGAATCTGTGGTAAAAGAAAGGAAAAGTTACAACTACATAGAGCTTTTAGCCAGCTCAAGCCATGTGGATTTTTTTTCTTACATATTCACCATCACTTGGTTCAGATGCACACTTTAAATTTATTACTTCTGAAAGTGGTCGAGTTTGTAACCGTAAGGCTACACCTTGCGATTCTGCAACAAATAGCCATGTTGACCATATCATCACCTTGACTAAACACTGGGATATAATCTCATGGCCAATCCTATAATTCGCACCCAGAGGAATGTGCCAAATGAAGCTAAATACTGAGCTCATGACCTCTTAACACTTAGCTGCAAAATGCCTTACCCACTAAGCTAGAACTAGGGTAGAAAAAGGCCTTCAGAGTCAAGAACCTAATATGTGGGTTCATTAAGAACCAAGGTTGCGAAAAGCCTGTCATTTGTCTTGATCAGAACTGATAGCAAGTTCAATAAATAGATAATTCAGGGTCTTTATGGGGGTATAGGCTGCCAACTAAAACCCACCACCTTCAAAATGTTCTCATAGGCAACCGCAGCATTTTTGCCGCATTTTTCCCCCCACAAAACAAAGAAAAAAGCCTTACATCCTTCCTGCCTTGTGGCTCTTCCTGGTGGTGCTGTTGTCTGCAAGTATACAGAACCAGGTTTTCTCTATAGTCGGTGGACAACAAATGCAGTCGAGTGCAAAACACTTTGCCTAAAATTCAGTAACAGCCTTTAGAAGACGAATGTTTTGAAAATTATGCTCTGAAAGACGTCACCCACCCTCTCAAACCCAGTAAGCTCAGCCATGCTCGTAGAGTTCATGTGCAATGAAGCACATAACTGCGAAAAGAGTTACTTTGCCAAGATTTATATTCAAGCTTTAAGGCTTGAACACAACTTGAACACAAACTTGAACAACACATCTAGACAGGCAGGTGTATATACTGCATTTAAGAGCGTACATTCAGGGGCCAGTTGGTGCCACTTTAATAATTTCGGTACAGAACAAATATTTTTCAGCTTAAATAATAAACCAATTTATTAGTTTCCTACAAAAAAATACCAATTTTTTTACCCAAATGTACAAAATGTCTCACAAACTTCAATATAGTCAGAAACTGTAATATTAAAATTCCAGGATTTTTGAAATTAACACCTTAAGGATAATGGCATAATTTACTTTTTAGAGATGCACATGATGCCAGAAATTCAAAACTGATATTAGTACTGGTGTAAAAATCTATCTGCAAGGAAATAGCTGAGGATGAGCTTCCGTTGTGCGGACAATTCCCTTCAGTTGTGGCGAAGCTTGTGTTGGCCAGACTGGACGTTACCTAAACGATTATCTACACGAGTACGAGGCACCCATGATCTGTGCTTGTGGTTTGAGTCTGGCTGTACACAGCCTCAAGCACGGGTAGTACCCGCTGCTTGAAAGAACATGCACGCTTGGATGTGCCGAAGACAGCTAGAAAGACAGGCATCTGAAGCGGCGCAGACCGTAAGATTTTGTAGTGATGTGTGTTAGTGTGCCCTCGGTGCACTTTTACAAAAAGAGCAAAGGTTTCAACGGTGTAGCCCAATTTAGCGTTTGTTCTTGACTTTATTCTGTGCTCCGCGGCATAAAGTGTGTGCTTGTCATTGTTCATGAAAAAGTTGCTTTCAATAAAGGTCAGCTGCAAGTCTGCACTGGTCCTACCCTCACTCTTCCTCCGTCCTGTCCTGTAGCAGTTTCCTGTCACGAGGTATATACTGTGCCCTAATCTATACATGGGCGGGAGTTTAGCTTGCAGTTTTGTACAGTCGAGTGAAGCAAGGGGTAAGCAACTCACAGGTTCCCTGCCGTCCATGGCATTGAGCCACTGCCTACAGTCGTCTTCGCTCAGTGCCTGGAATGTGTACGTCGTAGTAGGACGGTCCAATGCTGACAGGTCAAAGCAGAACCGCTTGTCTATGCTGTCATTCGTTCGCCTAGGAAAGAAAAAAGATACAAAAGATAAGGGGACCACACCCAGCTTTGTGAATAACTGCCACAAGGTATTACCAACTCTTTTTGCAAAAGTTTATGCTCAGCTGTCTACATGCCAAGTGCATTATTAAAGGTGCACTGAAGAGGATTCTGAACTTGTCTTTTTGCCGCGGGAACTCGATCCACACGTTCGTAGCATTCTTAGAAACTGCAACTTATTGCCCTGTATGGCCGATTTCCCTAATTAAATCGAATTAACATCCGGCTCCCGCCCTTTTTTTTAAATTCTGCCTCGTACGATGGGCGGAGTCGACCAACGCGTGAAGTTCCTTTCAGCCAGCTCCGTGGAGGCTTTGCTTTCACTTTCGTTTGTTTTTTAGGTTTCCATGAATAAATAGTTTCATTCACAGATAATATAGCCGCAAAATAAGCCCGCATAAATAAAAATACGCGCGGACTATTTGCTACGACGGACTACTACGTATTACTCCGCCGATGACAGTGGCAAGCCGCCACCGGACTGGGTGAAAGGCACTCCACGCGTTGCTCGACTCCACCCACCGTACGAGGCAGAATTAAAAAAAAGGGCGGGAGCCGGCCGTTAATTCGATTTAATTTGGGAAATCGGCCATACAGGGCAATAAGTCGCAGTTTCTAAGAATGCTAGGAACGTGTAGATCGAGTTCCCGCGGCAAAAAGACAAGTTCAGATTCCTCTTCAGTGCACCTTTAAGTTATTAAGTTCTGTTGTGTGGCGTGTGCAAAATACTGGACTTTATGCTACATCCCTCATCACCAACTGCAAAAGGTCAGCTGTGAGCTTTCAAATGAAGGTGACTTCACTCAAGGTGGACAAAGCTGTAATACGCTGACAAGTATGTTTATTAAAGGGACACTGAGGAGAAATTGAAGTTGGCTTGTATCGACAGAATACCAGCTCCTGATTACAAAAACGCCACTCAAACTGACAACAAAGCTCTTGTAACGTAGAAAAGAGCAAGAACCAAAATACAGGTATCGCCGCCACAGGCCAAACTCGCAAGTACAAGCGTGATGAGATCATAGAACAAAACAGTGTTGCTAGAACGAATGGTTCTAGCAACACCAGGAACCGAGAAACCATGCATCACTGAGGCGCAGCCAATGCATGCGCAAATCTCCTTGATGTCGCCAGATGGCGCCACGTGCCCGGCTGCTACGTGCGCTCCTGAAGCATCGGGACAAATCAGCGCCTGTTTTCCGGCGGTAGGCGGGCTCCCGGTATTCCGCTAGCGGTAACAAGGTACACGGTATGCTAAAGGTGTCTATTTGCGAGAACTTCGTTGACGACTTCGAGAACGAGATCCATCGTAACGCTGGCAAAACGCCAGTGCAAACGTAATCGAAGCGACTGTAGCGACGGCTGCAATAGCCGATAGATGCCTTCAACGTGCGGCCGGCGGTAGCTTTCTTTTCGGCTGCTGCTAGGCCGCACTGCTGGCAGCCAGAAATCACGGAGTCTGCGTTACGTCATGTGCACGTCATGTTTCACGTCTCTTAGTCCTCTGTCGTCATAGACGAATCCCAAGTTTGAATCAGAGCGGCGGGAAAAACTTTTTCAACTTCGAATCCAAATTTCTTAGAAATAAATGCATCGTTCGCTGCCGGCCAAGTGGCAACAAAGCCATGACATGCCGAACTATCGGATTTTACTATAAAAAAAATATTAATAGTGCTCTCCTCAGTGTCCCTTTAAAACCAACCATATTTTGACCACTTTCATCAAGTTTCACTATTTTAAGCATGAATGAGGCTGCCGGCACGTTCTGGGATGACCGTCTCTGTGTGCAACCATGACGACAAAGCGGGTTGCTCATAAGGTTTTCGTACAAACTATGAAGAATATGCCGAAGAAAATTAGCAACCAAACAACAAAAACGAGCTGTCGACACTTAGTACAAGCTTGTCACGAGCAATTTTCTACATCACACTCCTGAAGCAACTGGTTAGCAGCAGAGCACGCAGTGCTGAACACTTGTCTGTATAAGCAACCTAAGATCCACAGTTACCGCTTCAGAATTAAACGATTTGCATTGCTGATACGTTTTATTCAACACAAACTTTTGTTAGACCTTTATTTTAATCTCAGAAGCTGACTTACTACGAAGTCTCAAATGAATTGGGTTTCTTATAGACGATGTCAGTTGTATGCCACTGATAGCCACGAAACAGCTTGCTTGCATAGAATTGAAGTGGGAGACCAAAGGTGCGTGGGAACATGCCTCTTTCCATATCCTTTAGAGTTTGTTTCCCCATGATGTCCTTTCTAGTTACTTTAACTAACAAGGAAGGGCGCCGGCGTTGCAGCGACATGAGCGGCATGCACCGCTGCACGTCACATGAGGGACAGCTCTCTCTCTCTTTAGCTGGGGAACCAGTCGTGTACAGATGTTTCGATGCGCTACTCCGCTCTCCGCCAGTGAGGCGAGGCCTAGTGAAAACATTTTCCCTCTAGCTAGTCTCATCCAGCCTTGGAGCTGCTCCCCTGCCCTAACGTGGGCGAACATTTGCTTGTAACCTTGCTGGTGAGTCAGACGACCTCGATTCCTTAGTGTATTTTGCTGCTAGATGGCGTTATTGTTGATGTTGCAGCAATAAATGCATTGTTTGTGTCAGCCAGAGTGTCGTTCCTTTGTTCCCCCTCACAGCAAGGCCTGCCATGGTTGGCGTGAGCTCAGTAGCAAGTGCGATCACGGGGGGAGAATGTATTTACCCCCTATTACAACCCCATAGATGAGAGCATGCGCCACATTGTCGTAGCAATTGAGATAAGAGAAACTCTGCTACAAATTAATGGCGCCTCACAAAAACTAGGTTAGGCATCCACACATACCAAGTGAAACGTAACAATGCTTGCAAAGAGGATTTAGCTAGATAGTCACTGGCCCCAATACAGTTTTCAACACAAAAACCGGTGAAGTCAATTTATGTGCTTTGTTTTCTTTACGGCTTGTTAGGCATGCTAGGCTTGTTTAAACTTATTGTGCACTTCCCCTGCTAGCGAAAGTAGGTACCTGTATAAATAAATAACTAAACAAACAAAAATGCCTCATGATGTTATAAATCAATCAATATTGGCATTGCTGACATTCTTCAAAAATGCGGTCATTAAATCATTATAAAAGTACTTGCAGCTGAATTTTTGATGTTCTTTAAGTTCCAATGACTTCTAACAATACTACATGATCCTATGCCAGCTACTATAGATACATGCTATACACCAAAAATGGTAAAAACAAGGCAAAATTGAATAAAATTATTACATGATTTTCTTTAAATAAAGTAGTGGACAATTATCATGGAAGAAGTAGGAATGAGCAATTCTGAAATTTCACCCTTCAACCTTTCATATAAGAAATGCTGCCATTACCTCGAATGGGGAAATTTAAAGACAACCATGATGAATACCGTATATAGTTGTGTAAGAGCCGCACTTGTTTCATGATTTTGACGGGGTGTGGCCTTTACAGCAGACTATCTTTTCGGTAAAATTTTCTGACTACAGCGGTGCCCCTATCATGCATCCATGCTTTATGCTGTGACATGCATTCTTATGACTAATTAGTGTAGCCCTGGTAAATCCTTCAGATATATAATGCATGGAAAGTATGGATGATATACATGAGCAGAGTACAACAGACTGCTAGATCACTTTACTGGCAAACGTCACGGGATTCTAAGTTATTAAGAACCTCCGACGTTCCAGCACTTGATGTTTTGGCCGAAGTTTCGGAGTGGCGCACGAGCGACCCGACCCGCATTTGTAAGCCTTTCAACACGCCTGTTTCTCCGCGCACTTCACTGTTGAATGCCTTGCAGAAATCAATTACACATTCATTTTAATGTGTTGGCTATGTGATGGTAAACTGGTAACAAGGTTAGCCTTTTTATGATGAACTGTGGCTATATTCAAAGCATTTTCGAAGCAGTTTCGACGTGAAGCATGCCAGGCCTAGAGATACAGGGCAGGGCGAATGAAGCGCTACTACAATGCACATTTCACCAGTGTTTGTTCTTTCTGCTGGGAACGGCTATCGCAAAAGACGATTTAGTAACGCTGCGGCACCATGTGTTCATGGTTTCAGGTGGAGTCTGGAACATGGGACAATGCGGGCAAAATAACATGTGCACGAAACAATTCTTTCGCTGAATTTTTGTTTTTCAAAATTACTGGCTGCCAAGTTGGAGGTGTGGCCCGTACATGGGAGCGGCTGTTACATGAGTGTATACGGTACGAATTTTTTGCAAAGAAAACTCAGCTGTGACGAGCTTGCTGCAACTGCAACTAAAGTAGAATTCATATTATAGAAGCCACGTTTGTGAAAGAGAATGCAATACGTTACCTGACACATTCTTTGAGGCTGAAGGTGTCTGTTGTACTCTGAAAAAGCACAAAAAAGTGATACAGTGCACCAAAAATACTGCCACACATCAACTCAAATTAGATGCTGTTATGTGGTCAACTGCCTTAGCGTAAAATGAACAAAAAAGAACAATGTGGCACATTGGCACAGAAATGAAAGCCAAATACGTATTACTCACAATTTTGCCCACCGTCTGCGAGTATGGGATCATGGTAAACTTGCGGTTTTCCTTTTGATACTGGCAGTAATGCTTGTTCCATATCGTTGTGAGGTGTTCTACAGTAAGAACATATCAAAGTGTGAAAGAAAAGTGAAAGCCCTTCAAGCTACAAGAAAGTGTTCACAAATGAAAAACAGGTTAATAATTACTTTACCATCATTTACCCTTGCTTTTCCATTGCTGTCTTATCAGCAACCATACGTTACTTTTCTGGGCCGTGCTCAACATTCTCAACAGCTGCAGCAAGCCTCATTGCAGAAAATACCAATTTCTTTTATATTATTCACACAAGCCTAGAGGCACGGGTACATAGAATGACATGTAAAATGTGCACCACAAGAAACCTGAAATTAGCAACCCTATAAGAGAGAGGGTCCTACAACAGACCAATTTGCTGCAGGCTTGAATAAAAAGCATACATTTGGAAAAAAAAAACGTTGTTTTAATGTGTTTCAGAGCATTAGCTGCTTAAGGGAATTTTTGTGCAGTAACCAACATCGCCACTGTAGTTGTTTGTAGTAACCAAAACTAACCACATTCACCTGATATGCTCACAGTCAACTAACCCTCCCACTTCACAGTGGGGAAGCACAAAAAGTTTGGGAGATTAAATTATTAATCATCCTCACATCATCATCACCATCTTCATCATCAGCCTGACTACATCCACTGCAGAGCAAAGGCCTCTCCCATGTCTCTCCAATTAATCCTGTCCTTTGCCAGCTGCGGCCACTCTATCCCCGCAAATTTCTTAATCTCATTCACCCACCTAACTTTCTGCCGCCCCCTGCTATGCTTGCCTTCTCTTGGAATCCACTCTGTTAGTATTAAGGACAAGCGGTTATCTTAGCTTCGTATTACATGCCCTGCCCAAGCCCATTTCTTCCTCTTGATTTCGGCTAGGATGTCATTAACCTGCGTTTGTTCCCTCACCCACTCCGCCGCTTACGATCTCTTAACGCTACACCTATCAATTCTGCACTGTCCTTAACTTAGGACAAACCCTTTTCGTTACCCTCCATGTTTCTGCCCCATATGTGAGTACTGGTAAGATACAGCAGTTATACACTAGTATACACTTTTCTCTTGAGGGTTACTGGTAAACTGCCATTCATGATGTGAGAGAACCCGCCACATGTGCTCCACCCCATTTTTATTCTTCTAGTTATTTCCCTCTCATGATCCGGATTGTAGACATATTCCCTTACCACTTCCAGCACCTGGCTACCAATTGCAAACTGCTGTTCTCTTGCGAGACTGTTGAACATTACTTTGGTTTTCTGCATGTTAATTTTAGGACCTACCGTTCTGCTTTGCCTGCAACTCACTGATCATGTTTTGTAGCTCATCTCCTGAGTGACTCAGCAAAACAATGCCATCAGCGAATCGCAAATTACTAAAGTATTCTCCAATAACTTATCCCAAACTGTTCCGAATCCAGGCCTCGGAACACCTGTTACCCACATAGTTCAATGTACATGTTTTTCCTCTTACAAATGCAGGGGGCACTGTACATGGCTTGTTCATCCCAACACCAGTCTACATGCAAGTCCTTGAAAGCACAGATCCTTTGTGTGACCAGAAGCGTCAACCAATAAAAACCTTCACATTCTTTAAGGTTTCCTTCTCGATAGCTATAGCAAAATACATGCCAAAAAGACGTAACACACAGCTGCTGACCGAAGCTTGTTAAGAATCCTCAGTGGCTTCCTAGGTATGAATGTCAAAGCCACATATTCTGCGTTCATCAAGCACTTGTGATTATTTACATTCGGCACCTTATTGCTGCAAAAGCAATTTCTACCCTCCACAGGCATTGTACAAGAAAGCATAAAGCATCAAATAAATGGGCAATACCACTCAAATCATGCAAACTTGAAACACACTAGATATTGCAAACAAGCAACAGTTTCGAAATATCAATATCACAAATTTCCCATGCCAGCCGCAGCCTGCCTATCAGGACGCCGAGGACAAACTGCAGTTAGCCTATAGTGATTGAGAACCATTTCCTAATTATACAAAGAAGCTGCCTTTGTAGAAAACAGCACTTTTATAAGCTAGGAAAAGTAAAAAACTGAGACACAAATATTGCCGTCTATACCTGCTTTCACAAGCAAACTGCGATGACATCAACTTTTCTTTTTATGCAAGCAGATCTCTGAAGCTAAAATACACTGCTATGCACTTCCTTCCAGTGATAATGGAGTCCACAATTCTTTCGACATCCTCATCACAGCCATGAGTTTGAATAGAATAGCAAGGAAGAAAGATAATCAATCCATTTTTTGCTAACCAAGAACATCAAGAGAGCTACAAAAGGACAAACTATCAAATTTCATTACATAAAAATAACCGGATGGAGTTGTTTTTTGAAGACGCACTGAGTACAACTCCATCCAGACATTGTTATCAGTAAAAAATGGTTCTCTGGCTCTTGACTCTCTGGCAGCATCAGTAAACTGATTATCATCAGTAAAACTGATTCTCTGGCAGAAAACAAAAGCATTTAGCAATGAGAATATTGGGTTTAAAAACTTCCCACCAGCCGATTCAAACTTTTGGTGTCCTTATCAAAATGGATTACCACCGTTCTGAAGTGAGTTGGTAGCATAACGGAGCTTCCTCGATCCATGCCCAAAAATAGGTGTTGACATATGCATTTTACTTGCGAAATCAGCCGGCAATGGCGCAACCTGTATTTCATTTTTTGGTCTTTCCTAGATTATAAAAGCTCCGTTTTTGGGGAGAGTGCTATATTTTTGAGCACAGCGTGGTATGCTATCCAAACAGGCCAACTTAAATTTGTCCCCAATGTCCCTCCAAGGTGCATTTTGAGCGACAAGGTGTACACACATGCTCTGCAATCTCTGTACAGGCACATCTGTGCGGCCAGTGGCCAGGCATTTTTTCACGAAGTATCAAAACGTGAAACCAACATATGTGACACGGCTGTACATATTGGTCATCGTCGCTTAACTTCATGTAGTTTGCCAGAGAGGATAACACACTCACTTTTCTCCATGAGGAAGAGGTAACCTTGTCTAGTGTACATTTTGTTTAAACAACCAGAGTCCTGCGGCTTCTGAGGTGGGGAGGCAGATGGGTTCCACACAGCAGGCCAAGCATGTGAGCCAAAAGAAAAATAAAAAGAGAACACATGCACACACATAAACACACGCCTAGGTACAAGCACACCGAACACCTCGAGCAAACACCACGGCGCATGCTCACAAGCATTCAGGTGGGGTGTTCACACAGGAGGTAGAAACACAACAGGGCTACTTGCACCACGGTTAAAACATACGTCCAGGATTTCAAAGAGCCAGAAGCGCCAAGTATATTTTAAGCTGATTACAACAATGGGGGAGCGGTGACAAATGCAGCCCTGATGCATGCGATGACTACTCGTGCCTGAAACGAGCAGGTGGGAATGCAAGAGCCACATAAAGCCAATTTTTGAACTGATATTGTGAATGCTGAAAGTAAGCCTACAAGTTTCCTTGCTGCCTTAACAGAGTGCGATGAAAAGCTTCGAACATGCTTCTTTGCAGTACCGATGAGAAGAAAAGAAAACTGGAAGTAAAGGGAGGTCTACGCTGATCCCTTTGCATGTTGCCTAGATATTGATATTTTTCTCCAGGTAAATTTCCTTCTACTTACGAACCCCCATGTGCAGCGGGCACTGACTTAGATTCCTGACACTGATAATAAATTCCACAAATTGTGTCCATAGTAGGAGCACTGTTTCTCGAGACAAAGAAATTTGTTAATTTAATTGACTTTTAAGTCCCCAATTTCTGAACTTGGGATGATGATGAATTTTAAAGGTGCAAGGGCCAGAGAGTTCCACGGCAAAAGGTGTTTTCGTTGCACAAGGCGGGGGGGCAAAGACCCGTTTGCAAGTTTATCACCCCCGGAGACGCCGAGTAGCAGTGCAGGGGAAAACTCGTATCCACTGGAAACCAGTGGGTACCCAGTGGCGCTGGGGATTGAACCCCACACCTCCCACATACGAGGCGGAATTTCCGTTGTGCTGCGAGCTTGTGCTTTTGCTGAATGTGAATTTTATCTGAGGAAATGCAAGCTAATGGTGAAAAGAAGTCTAGCAGATCATCAAAAAGAATGAGCACCATATGTCCCGGACACATTTTGTGATGAAGTTTTGATATTTGAGTAATGGCCATGCCATGAAAAAATTTTGACAACATAACAGTAAAAAATAAATACACATAAAGCCGTTAGTATCAGGAGTGTTCAAATTATCTGAACATTTACGTTCCCTGGGTTAAATGGACAAAAGAAGCATCTAAAAAGAAGTCAAATATTCAGCAATTCACATTAAGTGGAAAAAACACCAGTTTTGAGAAGAACCATGATCATTTTGTAAGTGAGCAGAGTGAACAGTGATAACCTAGAAATGTGGGGTGAGTTCTTTAATGCTTGCATAAAAACTGATGTTTATATTAAGTTGCATAATGTGTTAAACTCAGCAAGAACTGTGCTGCATGCGCATGACGTGTAGAGTTTCTTTGTGACTGACTTGTCTTCTTGCCTCACGTGTTGTTTATCAAACAGTATCTTTAACAAGCTACATACCACTTTTACAGAGTGATGTCATGAGGCCTACATATCACCTACTACTCATGCACAATTTTATACCATTAGTAAACAAGAAAAAAAAATGGCTATAGTTAGAGTACCCAGCAGACAGCTCCAAGGATCACAACGAAAATTAGTTTTCTGCCAATAATTCGACCATGAACAATACAAAACTCAGTCATGCGCAGTTTTTTTTTTCACACAAGCCATTGCTTCATTTTAGTGTAGCCATGCCATATTAGAAAGAGTTTTGTGAATACGTAATTAGGAGCACATTTCCAGGACATGTGACTGTTTCTTAACTAGTTCTCATCAGCAGTGATTCCTCTATCATCAGTCAACATGCCCTAAATTAACACCTGCAAATGAAGGTTAAGCAAGAAGCAAGAAATCTTGGATATTGCGCACTAAAAAAGCCGGACATGCTGTCAAATTGCAAATGAGCATGCAAAAGCAACCAAAATGTCAAGAAATGCAAACCGAACAAAGATTTGAACTATTCAACATGATCAGCTGCAAAAAAACCTAGCAGACACAATTCGATGAGGGAGAAGAGTTAAGAGTGTTTTGCCTTCAATTAAGCTGTAAATACACATACCTTTATGCATCCACAGAGCTAGACCTCTCAACGTTTCTTCCGTTATATTTCCAAAATCAATTTCTAGTCCTGATGAATATATCTGTTAGTGGAACAGCTCTAGATGCTCTGTCCAAACCTCCGAGATTGACGTTAAAAGCTTACACTGTACATAAGAATCTCGTAGCAAGAGGACGGTAAAGAATTTCTGCAAGTCCACAGTTTTCTTTTCTGAACATAAAAAGTGTTAAAACTCCCATTCAGTTTCAAAAATGAACAAGGTGTCTTACTGTCTTACCATAAAACAAAATCTGGAAAATGAGAACAGCCATTAGCTTTAAGTTCTCATTAAAAAACAAAACAAAAAAAATCAAGAAACTACTGCAATACAGTTCAGAGTTCAATGCTTGCTTCTGATTTTGCACACAAAGTACCCACAACCAGCCATGTGCTTGGGACTGTGAACAGAGTTAATGGCCAGAAAGTTGAGCATGCACAGCCAAGCAAAAAAATATAAACTTTGTTAAGAAAAAAGAGCAGCGATGATTCAGAACTCACGCTTGGTCAAGACAAACCCCACGGTTGCACACCTTAGTCATATGCATAAGATGGGATGAGGAAGCGGTGAGTATTACCGTTGTACGCACCTCCAACATTTTCTTCATCAAGTGTTCCGCCTCACTGTGTGTGGCTTCGAAGTTCTCCCTTGTCTGTGGTTACATGCAAGACAGAACCAGTCATGTCAATGCCACTGATCAGTACACGTTGATGCACAACACATAAGGACAAACAAATAACCAAGCACTAAGGTATTTGTTTGGGCTAGTCGGTACATTGTTAAAACTGAAGGCACAGCGCACGAAAGACAGGACACTAAGGTAGGGACGAACAAAAGGTGTTTGTCCCTACCTTAGTCCTGTCTTTCGTGCGCTGTGCCTTCAGTTTTAACAAATAAAAGGGCCTCAGGTTTTCTGGATGTCAACCACTAAAAAAAACAAGAAGATCTGCATTGCCAACAAAGGTGCCATAAGCACTTAATGCAAATGCCTTACAGTGTGCTGTGTGTTCATTTCCAGCATGTTTCATTACTTAACATCCGTCACAAGATCCATAAGTATGCTCTATAGCAAACCGATGAAAATATTCATGAGCAACAACAATGTGCATCCGTGATGACAAGCAGTCAACAGTTTCCAGCATTTCAACTGCTGCAGCGTAGTAAAATGAAGTTTGCCTGATGAACGTTCATGCTACTTACACAATGCTAAACTTCCACAAAGCTGCGACTTTTGGCATGAAAAATGAGCTTAACCCTTGACATCCCAGGAAGATGGGAAGAATAACGACTTTTCTTGGCGCTCACCTTCTGTAGCCGCACCTGCAGGTCTGTGTTGAAGCTGTTGAACTCTTTGGCTACCTCATGGCCTAGAGGGATAATTAAGCAACTGAATAAATACATTAGGCCTCTAGAAGACATTCATATACATCTAGCAGAATTTACAAACACTGTACTAGTACTAGGATAGTAGCAAAAGGAGTGGGATGACACTCATGCAAGATGTAGTTCGCACAGAAATAATGCCTTTTATTGTGAACTTTAAAGTGAGCTTCTGCAAGTCTTCCTGGATTATGAATATTTAATTCGTCCAGGTTATCTGCCACCTTTTAATCTCTGGACCCACAGGAAAAATCATAAAAAAAATGCTTACAGCTAACTACACAGTTTCACAAGCCTGCAAAAGCAAGCCTGACAGTGCTGTTTACGGTACAAAAAGAGTCGGGGAGTGACCGCCATGCTAAATAACGTCGACTTCGAAATCTGGCTTCAATATTCCTTTTCCTTTTTTTTTGCTAGGTCTACAATGACTCTCATATAGCAATTCTGGGAGTTTCCATACACACAGCTGTTAAGACAACACAATACAGACCTTGGTGATAGAATGTCAGCCAGCCATACATAAACCTCAGTATCTGCCAATTCAAGAAAAGAGAACGTCATCAGTCACTGCCTGAATGTTTACAAAGCCAAAATGCAAGCGGTGCACGTAAGAAGTGACGAACTGACCGTTTCAACAAACTCTGTCTTCTTGCGCTCTTGAACTTTTTGCAGGAGAAGTACATACTCTAGTGATGCCTTGAAGAAGTGAATCTTCTCCATTTCAAGCACAGCAAACGCCTGTAAGAATGGATAAACAATACTGAATGAGTTGCTAACAGAGGAACTGCGGTCAGGATAACATGTTACTGGTGCCACGATTGATTGCTAAATAATAAACGAGAGTTCGGTGCTAAAACACGCAGTGTTAGCGCCTTTTCTAAGTCTGAAACGTTCATACATGAAAAGACCACGGAATTATTCAGCAGACGCGGAGTCCGTAAAGCGCCAAGAATAGACACGCGGATGCGTTCGCACTTTACTGGCTTCAAAACGACCATGACCCGACCGCGGATCAAAGCGGCGACGTCAGGACGCGCGCTTAAAGCCGCGACCGACGACGTTTACGCAGAGATTTCGCGACAGCCAGGCACTAGAAGGTAGACTTCACTGCCGGAGCTCGACGTCAGTTAAAGCGTTCGAAAAAGAGAGAAAGCGAGTCGCCTTCGAACTCTAGATGTCAAGGCCACAGAAAAATGTGTGGGGGCGGGGGGAATTCCCTGGCCGACAAGTCGAATCCGCTATACTTTCTCACAACTAGCGCGAAGTGGAATGCGACGCCAGTCCACGCAACCTCGAGAAAAAAAAAAAAAAGGCCAAAGCACCGATGGAGAAGGGACGACACGCTTTCGCGCGGTCGCCCCTGCAAAGCGGAGCGAGGCGCGCTAAAGGGCGACGGTCCAAAAATGGAAGCTACGCAGGTCCTCAGCTCCGCTCATATCTGGAACGGCAGGCGAGCGCCGGTCGCTAACGCCGCTGACGTTGCTAAACACAGTGGCCGACCCACCTGCGTCGAGCAGTCGTCGAAGCCGACGCCGTGCGACGTCCGGACATCGTGGGGCGCCAAGCCATCGCGAGCAGGCAGCGCGTGGGGGAGGATTTTTTTTTTCTTTCCGCCCCGCCGAAGCTCACCTCCCCGCATGAACCGGGAGCGATGCGGGGAAGACGGCCTTCATCCTTCGATCCTCGCTCGACGCGCTTCGCTTATATTTTTTTTTCTTTCGTTCGCCGACGCCGCCGCCGCGCTACGATAAGCAGCCGCTACGCGGGGCAGCGGTCGACAGCGTTCCGACGCTACTCTCGAACGCCGAACGGCGGCGCCGGGCAAAATCGAAACTGCCGATCCGAAGAACGTCGGCGCCTCTGACGCCAGCTTCTTTTCCACTGTCTTCTACTGCTAAGTCAACGATACTCGAGCAAGGGATTGCTCAAAATTCGAATTCCACATTTCTGAATGAAAGAAAAAACAACAACAAATGTCTATTATATGTACGGCGGTCGCTAGCTGGTCGTCTCATGCGGAACTATTTTCAAGCCTTCGTTTGTCTACAAGGAAACGTGCAACAGTACGCCTCACAAGTGTGTTCCCCGCCTGCGCCTTTTATCGGAGGGCGGTAAGAAACGGGTTGGATCAAACACCTCTCGTTGGGGCAGCCGCGCGCACTCTACGCGGCGGCGTACGTCCGAAATAAAGCGGAGGCATATGCCGCGACCGATCGACCGGAAGCAAATCACTGCGCTTCTTACTTCCGTCTCCGAGCGAGTCGCACGTGGTGGGCTGCCCATGTTTACTACGACCGACAAAGGGATGCACAGCACCGACACTCGTCGAGGGAAACATCCTCTGCCGCTGGCTGGGCCACCTTTTCAAATGCACGGACATTGCAGCTGCGCGAGCAATGCGCGCCCCACTCGTCCAGTTGACGACCTTCGCGCTCCCCAAAAGCTGCGGGAAAATCTCTCCCGACAGCAGCCTTCTCTCCTGGCTGCGTTCAAGCAGTGGCTACGTCGTCAGTTACAAAAAGAAAAAAAAAAGAGAGAAGAGAACCTCTACCATTATGCTTTTTTATTAACGCGTTCGATCAGCGCAGCTACTTCGGCTTTTGCGATTAAGTGTGAAGAGAGCCACCAATTCGAAACAACTCTGGCTCAGTTTTATGTCCAAAGTTTTTAAATAAATAAACAGACTTAAGGGCTTCTTGACCCCATTCTTAAAGGATAAAATGCTACAGCATTTAGGTTACCTGATAGCAGAGGGATTTCAGCTTGGGGTATCTATCTGTTAAAGTCGGCGTCGTCGCTTCGGGGGTTGGTTGCGACGCGCGTCTTTTCTTTCAATCTTTCAACCCTCTTCTGTCTGCACGTGGCAGCGAGTGCGGTCCAGCCCCAGCCAGTGGGCAGGCCCGTGCACTTTCCCTCTCATCCTTCCTACAGTCGCAACAACAACCTGATGGGGTGTCTACAATGAGTGTCTAATGTTCTTGCGATTGAATTCCCGCCAAAACTATAACTGGAAACGGTTTCATAGCCTCTATATGTTATGCATGAGTCATGGCCTTCTAGAATGTCCCTGTACCTTCCACTGGATTATCATGTCAGATTATACTAATCCGACCAAAGACGCGTACACATAGCAGGGGGCACGCGTTCAGAATCTCCTCCGCACCGTGCAAAGCGATAGTACCCACTGCAACACCCTGCGAAATGCCCGGCGACGCACCCACAGCCGCGCAGCAATGGAGTAGTACTCACCTCTTTCTGCTGGGCGTCGCCCTTCTTGGTGGAGAGGCTCAGGTACCGGTCCAGCGACTGGCAGTAGCGGGCCGTCTCCTTGTCGAACTTCTTCTTGCGCTCCTGCGGGCGCCGTCACCACACACAGAGAAGAACGGTGGACGAACCTTCAGCACGTATATTGTGCGCAGCACGGGGCGTTTTTACGATTTCCGCCGCGGTAATTTTTACCGCAAATACCTTTTTTCTTTTTACAACATCGCTCATTTCCGCTTTCAAGTGCCGTAATAAAACACGCGATGAAACACGCTGACGGGCTAATTGGTGGCTGCATTGCTTATAGAATAGGAATTCAGCGCTACCTATTAATAAGTAGCGCTGAATTACTTTTATAAAAATAGTCAACCCCGTAATGACCAGGCAATAAAGATGAAAGATAAAATTTCCGAACTTCCAGTACTTCGCCATTACTGGCTTCAACATAGCAGAAACGCAAAAATGCACCGGTAGATTTACAGAGACGTACATTATCGCTGCTTAATAAAAGGCTAACTCTCGAGCGTGGAAAGTAATTTTTTAGACGATCAGAAATTTTTCTAAACAACATTTTGGACGCTCAGGACGTCAAAAAAAAAAAATGTTTGGCCCGTCGACTAGGGCCCACAAAATAAACCAACACCATCGTGCAGAACCCCCCCCCCCCCCCCCCCCCCCTTCCACTAAACATGGACGTAGTAAGGTGCCCCAAGATATTTTTTTTCTCCCCCTAAGAGGATCAGCTTTCCTAGTGTGTGACCTCAGAGCATGCATTCTGCACTTCTAGCATCTGATATTTTGCCTCCTCTTGAAGAAACACGTTGGAAATGCGGTTTTCGTAACACTGCGACGATCTGATGTTCTTTTAAGGGCACGAACGAGAACCATATATACGTGCAGTCTGCATCATTAGAGAGCCATAGGCATTTGCGAGGGAGGAATGTACAGAAAGGGCCCTTCATATTCTACGTGCGCTGCGAGAAATCTGAGGCGAGAAACACCTGGAAGGGTTTTAGCCACTTCGACAGCGGCGCCATACTGTCCAAGTCCCCGTCGATCGCATTTTCGTACGCACGCAGGCGTGCGCTGTTCGATGAGGTTTATACACCTCCTTCGGCGCGTGTTTATACTTTAGCAGTTTTTTCTTTGACAAGTCACGTGATTCTCTTACGGTCAGAAAAGCAGGGCCACGGTGGCGCGTCTCTGTCCTGGAACCGAGCCTTCGCGCCAGGCACTTCATATTGGAGGCTATGGAAAACCGTAACCTATATAGGCTATCAGGAGACCTCTCCAGTCGTCCCAGCTCTGAAGAGAGCGGCGTCATTGCCTCCCTTTCTTACTCTTTCTTTTCTCCAAGTCACATGCAAGCTTCCTCTACACAGCTGCTGCCGCTAGCCCCATGCAGTATTCCCACAGCCGGACTGCATTTCATAACAGAGAGCAGTTTTGTCTAAACGGCGATTTAATTTTGCGTTGCCTGTTTTATTTTTTGAAATGGCGCATATGGCAGTTCTAAACATGGACCAGCGTGAAATGCGCTTGCGAATGGTAAACTATACGGCACGGGGCACGGAGTCCTTAGGCATTGTGAGCGGCGGGAGAAGACGGCTGCGAAGGTCCAGGGCGTCAGACGACCGCAACCTCCACCAAATGAAAGGGGGTTCGCGTACTAGTGACCTCAGCTATACAGTTCACCAAACAGCTGAGCGGACGGCAGCAAAATCACAGTCAGTCTACACAGCCAGAGAGCTGGAGCCGCGCGCGCCGGCACACTTCGTCGTCAACTTCTTCGTCTGCCATCGAGGCAACCTGAGGCGCATTCATAATAGTTCAGGCGCGTTAATTGTAATTCACTACAATATAATCAAATATCTTCCTCAATGGAGAGTTTCCGCAGAAGAACGATAGCTATAACGTCACAAGTGAATTGCAGGTCACGTGAGCAAGAAAAACTACAATAGCCGTTTGCTCCCTCGCTGTCGTTCCGACCTCTGGGGGCGAATTTCAACGAAAGTAACGACTACTTTGTAGTTTTCGACGTCTCGCGTGATGATGACCCTACACTTGTGGTACCGCGGCCACCGTTCACCTGCTGAAACCGAAACTGCATGGATGGGGGTATTTATCTATTCAATGGTCGTAGGCAGATTCCAAGTGGCGATCTTTGTATACTAAAGCCTTGCGCATATCATTAAAGAAAAAAAAAATTGGCGTCTACACCACTTCAAACGTGTACAGGCATACCAAGCACGATTTCGAAGTCAAGTTATCCGCGTCGTTGAAACCTTGCCTGCACACATATGGTTTCACTGAAGCATTAACAGCCAGAGCAGCTTAAACTATTAAATTTAATTATCGAGATTGTGCTGGCGGCCAACTTGAGGAACCAGCACTTCGGCAACACAGATATACGTGACGAAACGCTCGAACATACGTCGACGTCAAAACGCGCTAAGCGCACTTCCCTTACAGACTTTTTTTTACACAGTCTATAGACTGACCAGAGACTTTCTATAGACAAATTGTAGAGAACAGTCTATAGGCAATACAAATGCTATAGATAGTCTATAGACAATCTACAGATGCATGACCATACACTTTTAGTAGACTTTTGTCTATAGACACTCTACAGACTATGAATAGACAGAAAGAAATATCTATGGGAAGGCAATAGAATAAAAAAAAAGTCTACAGACTGTAGATAGATGATTATTATAAGGGTTCACGGCTCAAACCGAAGCTGATCGCGACATTTGCATGCAGGGACGCGGAGCACGTTTCGACATCGACCGTTGCCTGCTAATGCCTGCCGAGGGCATCGACACAAGACAGCGCACAGTGCGGCGCCAAATTTCACACGACCATGAACCTGAGAAAGGCAAAGCAGCATAGGAGTTGTATAGGAGTCCCGATACTGGCGACAGGAATGCTTTCCCTCGCCCGTATAACGCGCACCCACCGTGACCGAGCCCTGAACCCAGCTGGATATTAATACGGCAGCAATGGCAACCACGGCAGTGCAACAGCGGATGTCCTGTGCCTGGTTCAGGGAGCGCGTATTGCGTAACGTGCTCGCGGCATGCACAGCTGGCGCGCTTGCACGCGACGGGCACCCACCTTGGCCTCGCCGATGTGTTCCTTTCGGAACCGCTCGATGGGCTCGATGAACGTCTTGTGGGCATTCTCCAGCTGCGAAGAGGAAAAAAGAGGGCAACACACGGGTGTGAGCTTCGCAGGTGGGCGACTCAGAATAGAGCCAACTATAATCAACTAATGAACCCCGAAACACCTTTCGTAACAGTTCCAAAATATGTTTTCTATGAAGGGCCACCATTGCAGGACTCCTTCAATGGCGACCAGACGCATGGACCGCGCCGTGAGGGAAGGAATGAAGGCGGGCACTAAAGGAGGCAGGGAGAGAGAGAGGCGCCGTGCTGGATGTTTCCGGATATAATTCGGCGTACTGCGATTCTTTAACACGAACTGACATCGCAAGGCATACATACTTTTCCGCATTTCGTCTATGCTGTCACCGCGATGCGATACCGCGATTACATTCTCAGCAGCCGAACGCCCAACTCCATACTCTAAACATGAATACGCCTTTACGGAAGTAAAGAGAAAGTAAGATGTCGTCTAGCGCACCCTCCTTTATAAAAGGGAGAGGACAGCTCACTCCGTGTTTACTCCTTTCTGTTTAAAGTGCAGAGAACCACAGTGATCAAGGATTGTACCTCCGCGCTTCAAAAGTTTTTTCCCCTCTACCCTTTGCTCCCACTGCGTTGAAAGGGAGGGGGGTCGTGCGACGCTCCGCCCAGTAAATGCGCCTGGTACGTTTCAAGACCGTTAGCTCTAATTCACGCATTAGTCAAGGTCGCGCTAGTATCAAATAAAAGGCCACTCAAGTGGGACCAAATGGTGGTACCATTGGTACACAGATAGTGGACCACCTTATTTGCACAGAATGTTCGGAGTGGTATCAAACGATTCAGTGCGTTAAGAAGCATAGGATTACTAGTCGAATCAAAGCGTAGCATATCATAGGGATTCGCATCGACCACTTATGGTTCCTCAAACCTTGACTTCTTGGAACTTGATAGTCCATTACGGTCAAACTAGTCGACGTAGGACATTCGAAGTGGAGTAAAACGATCTGTTTTCTTGCGCTGTATATACGTTGGCATCGAAAAGTAGATGTCCGGATATGATGAAAAATTTGTACCGGATATAGCAAAGATGGATAACGACGCTGTATTTATTGAATACTGCTAACGCTCGATACCCATACGCTGCCTCAGCGTTCTGATCTTTTTTTGTACACGGGCGTCGAATTCAATTAAAGCCTCGGCTAAGGCTCGCAACTAGCCGAATTCGCCGCGCTTGCTTTCTCTGCCACTCTGCTCCCATAGGAGGCAACGACTGCCGTTCATGACGTTGAAGGACATCGGCTAATTGCATCCACCAGTTCGCGCTAGCGTGATAGCAGAAGTGACATGGCAGCAAGACTCGAAAAAAAAAAAAAAGTGAGATTTTAAAAGCCGCAAGAAAAACGTACATGATTTTTGGAACAAGATCCTACGGTTTCTGCTGTGGGCACAACAGCTATTGAAAGTGAACTAAATGTTCTAGTTCACTTTTGCTGTATTCAGCTATATTTAGCTACGACGTCCATCAGCCCGTTATCTCACTGGGCGAGTTTATTCACCGTGTTCGAAACTTCCTTCAGGGTCCCTTTACAAGCGGAGGTTGGGCCAACGAAAGCTTCTTACGACATATCATTTCGAAACGCAGAGACGACAGAAAATTAAGAGGGCAGCGGCCAAGCGGACAAGTAGCACTTATTAAAAAGAAAAAAAAAAAACAGTTTTCTGGGGAAATAAAAGTAACAGTAATTGTCTCACAACTGTCTCACTTCTCGGTGGACGCACCAACCGCGCCGTCAGGGAAGGGAGGAAGGTGGGAGCGAACGAAGAAAGAGAAGACGGAGAGAGAGCGCGCAGATAATATAATGCAGAAGATCTCGTTGTTGGCGTTCACACTCGCCCTGAATCCACGCTCGCATGTTTATTTATGACCCTGCATGGGCGGAATGAGGCCATAAGAGCGCGCTGCACGCGGTTCGCGGTGAAATTGCCGGCAAAGAGCATCACCACCCGCGAGCGGTTTATGGAAACACGCGACACGGGGTTGGCTCCAGCTTAGCTGGCTGAGCTTAAGCCAACTCAGACGGAGATAGCCAGCGATCGCCGTCTACGTATCCGGCAATTCTTTAGCAACACTTCTTGCTGGCCGCGGTCGTGGCGAATATTGTCGCTCTTGAACGGAACTGGGCGCAGAAATTACACACACGTGAAAGAAGACTTTCGTGCCACAAAGGGGCCGGACAAGCAGCACCACCACCAAACACTACGACACGGCCGGAGAGAACCACGCCGTCTATTCAACTGCAGGCTCCAGATTCCCGCGTTGGCACCTACGGGCGCGCACGTATTCCTGGTGAAGTCGAACTCCGAATACACGCAGCTGTCGCTACCCCGAAATGGGGGTTCCATCCAGGGGACCAGTTACATCAACGATAACTGAATAAAGTTTATTACCACGACTCGCGCGTTGCAAGTTATGCTCAACGCGACCGTATACGTATATATATGTCACTGCACCGGGGAAACATCCCGCGGGCGAAACTGTCTCCGAAACGCCGAAAGCTGCAGCGCAGAGGTGATTTATTTTCAGAAGAACGCCACCACACACAGCTGCACGATGCGCGCAGCAACACACCCTTCCTTTCTGACTGAGCGTGGAACCGGATTCGCAACAGAGAGAGCGGCAGCAGAATAAAATGAGGCGTGAATAAGGGACTACGAAGCTTCGCGAGCTTTTCCAAGCCTACGCGCTGAAGAAGGCGGACGAAAGGAAAAGGCAAACAAAGCCACATGCATCTAACAATTTACTCCTCGTCTCCTTAATGTAGAAGCCGACGTTTCCGACACAAGATATCTCCCCCTGGAATCTTAGCTGGTCTGCACCACCTGCCTGCACCACCTAAGCCAACCATGCCAGAACGACGCCCACGCGGTTACAGTCAAGCGTGGGGCGTAGCCCGTCCTTCCACCTACGCACCCGTGTATGCAGCGTACTACATTCGTTGTCACGTATACGGTGTGCGCTTTAAAGACGTGGCTCACATTTAGTGCTATCCAGATGAGACTGGACTCTGCGGTGCGGACGCGAAAGTATTGCCCCGAAAATGTACTGTCGGGTGAGAAAAGTAACTGACCGTCCCCTCCAAGTTCCGAACCGTGCCGCACTGCACGCAACCTGACAATACAGTGCTGGTGTCGAGAACGGCACAGTGCGGGATGCATCGTCAAGTGGCGTGCAGTGCGGCACGGCACGGAACTTGGTGGTGGCGGTCAGTTACTTTTCTCACCTGATAATACTATGCAAGCAGGCATTAAACAACAACAAAAAAGGAAGGCTTGTACTCTGTAGCAGTCCAACTGTTTATCTATATGAATTCTGCTTATGCGCGCGCACGCATGCACGCACGACTTGGGCTCCAGCGGATGGCCTCGCCAAGTGCAAGACCGCGGCCAGGAAAAAGAAAGACACGTCAACTCGCTCGTCCCGACCGCGCGCTCGCCAACGGGTCCTTTGATCGCCCCTGTCAGTGGCCCGGCCGGGCGCTTAGCGCGCTCGTAAACGGACAATTTACTACTGCCGAGCCCGTGGCGACGCGATCCGCACACAACACAGGACATACACACGTGCCAAGGCGCGGCGGATTTGCACACGAGCTACACAACGGCTTTCGCCGTCCCTGTATACGCAGATGCGAGCGTGTGAAGGGCACGAGTATAGATAGATGCCTTTGCTACTTCTATACATACTATATAAGAAGGTACAGGAAAGCTAAGCGTCTTGTTTGTCTGCCTCCCTTCCAATATGCGGTTCATCTAAGCCAGGGGTGTCAAACACGCGGCCCGTTCAGCCTGCTGCTCACTATGTCATGCTTTTAAGTCAGGGGCTAGGCATACTTTGGGCGGAAATCGGGGCAATAATCGCTGCCTACCTTCGCACTTTCCAAACGGTCGTATACACGCAGGGTGTCGAACCGGCATTTTTTCGGGTTCGGTTCGGGTTCGGGTTCACGCCTTTCGGGTTCAGTTCCGGGTTCGGCTCCAAAGGGCCATTCCGTTTCGGTTCGAACCGGTTCGGACAGTTCCGAACCGGTTCAAACGGGTTCAAACGGGTTCAGGACAAAAAACATAGAACGCAGATGAGTTTCAGCCAACCCTGCTTGCGTTTTCATTTTTCTGGCACATCGGTATACAAAATAAAAAATGCAGATTTGTTTACGAGAACATAAAACTGATAGTTGGTAAGAGTTCATGCTTAAGCAGCGCAGTAAACAGGACAAAAGGAAGAGTGGAGGCGACGCAGACGCTGACTAACAACTGGTTATTACATTCTCGGAAAAGTGTATGAAGGCGCAGGACACAGTGAACAATCCAGAAAACAGAAGAATAAAGATTAAAACTAAAAACCGCACTGCGCATACACATCATAGTCGAGTCATGACATCTTTTTCAACGAAATATGAAGACTATATTCCATAGTAGACAGCACTCCGCTATCTCCTGGACCTCACGCAGTTGCCAGGAAAGCCTGACTCCTTCTCTACCAAATTGATGGATGGTGAAGCAGCACGCTCATCTGCTTTCTTCCTGATCATAAAGGCCTCCACCATCTCCCTACAAATTCGGTCTGGGTGAATAAACAGGAGACTTGTCTTTCTAAGTGGGGAAGCAATGAGCATTTGTTCGAACATCTCAGATGGGTGAAGAAAGTAGCGGTGTCGTACAACTTGGCTTAGCCCTGCAGCGAGTGCAACGATTGCTTCCCCCAGTAGATAAGACAAGTGTCGTGTTTCATAACCATTTTTGCATATGTAGGGAGTTGGTCGAGGCCTATGTGATCAGGAAGGAAGCAGATGAGTGTGTTGCTTTACCATCTATCAATTTGGCAGACAAGGAGTAAGGCTTTCTTGGCAGTTGTGTGAGGTCCAGGAGATAGGGGAGTGCCGTCTACTATGGAAGGTAGTCTTCGAATTTCGTTGAAAAAGACGTCATGACTCGACTGTGATGTGCATGCGTAGTATGGTTTTTAAATTTTAACCTTTGTTCTTCTGTTTTTGGGGCTGTTCCCTGAGTCCAGCGCCTTTATATACTTTTCCTAGAATAAAATAACCAGCTATTAGTCAGCGCTCCTGTCATCTGCCGTCTTCCTTTTGTCGTGTTTACTGCGTGACTTAAGCATGAAAAAATTGTTTAATGCGAGGTGTTCTCACTTTACCCATTTTACTTAATGTCCGCAGCAAAGACGAATTTGCGGCAAGAGCCGCAAAATGAAATGAACTCGAAATTAATGAAAATCAGCTATGTGTACGCTGTAATCCACCTTATGGGGTGTAAGGCGAAAAGCCGGTGGATTTTGCATCTACAAGACCCTCCTGACTGAGCAGTTCGGGAGACCCCGTCGCGCGATTAATAGGCCTCCCTTGAAGCTGGGATCAGTTCGGACTTTCTCGTACACAGTGTACTTACGGGGCCCCAAGACTGCCGCCGCACGCGCCCTCTACGTTCCCGCGCACCACTGAGAAACGAAACTGCCATGTATCGGTACCTACCTACAGACGGACACCTTTCCGTAGCCTCAAAGCCGACTTGCCAGTCCCCCCTCCTTTACTAAATGGTAAGAAAATGTGCGAGAATCCCTCCACCGCCCTTCTGCCGCCCAACGAGAGCCTCGTGGGGGCACAGGTTCTCCCTAACATCCAGAACTTACGAAACATATTTTATTTAAATCACCTATTCGACATCGCCTTTGTGACTCCCGTTATGTATCCCGGACCCCTATAGCTCATTATCTTCAAAAACACAGCTAATCGTGGCTTCTGACTACAGTACAGTAAGAAATTACGATATTGTCTTATTATGATGACGTCAACCTCCTCTCTTCTGATAAAAATAGTATCATAAAAAATACGCGCTTGGATGGGTTGAGAACGCTTCGTTTTTGCACGGACACGAATTGTCAACAGCCCCGACGCGGTGGCTCAGTGGTTACGGCGCTCGGCTGCTGACCCGAAAGACGTGGGTTCGATCCCAGCCGCGGCGAACGAATTTCGATGAAGGCGAAATTCTAGAGGCTTGTGTACTGTGCGATGTCAGTGCTCGTTAAAGGACCCCACGTGGTCGAAAATTCCGCAGCCCTTCACTACGGCGTCTCTCATCGCCTGAGTCGCTTTGGGACGTTAAAATCCAATAAACCATAACAAACATACCAAATTGGCAAATGCGACTTTTCCTGGGGCGCTATCAAGGGGAACCTTTGAGTTAACAAAATTTTTTGCGCCCTTGATAGAGTGGTAAAGTGTGGTTAATCTGGCGTGCGCGATTTGTCCACCAACTTGTTTCAGGCATTTATTTTCAAAACTACAAGCGGCCTCTTTCTGGCATCTATGCTTAATAGGCGGCTAAGTGCTCGCCTGTCTTTTCTGGACATGCTCGCGAGGAAAACCGCGTCGATGGCCTACGAGAGCAATCATTGCCTACGCGTTCGCCGGCTCGGCAAGGCATCCCGAATGGAAGAAGCGCGGTGCGCGTGAGACGGGGGCATCGTCGAGAGCGAAGCTACTGACCATGGTCGAAGATCAACTAACAGCAGCGATTTGATAATTTTGAAATCCTTGCTGACCATGCCGGTCACGTGGTATGCATAGCCTGCCCAGTCGTCTCCATCTTTTGCGCCGCTACCATATGCACGCATTGTCATACAGCGGACAGTGCAACGGATGCATTCTGCGCCACAAGTGCTGCGCTACTTCGTCGCTGCATCAGCCCAGGAACGACAGAAGAAGCTCGAAACACACGTATGCAGATTTCTGGCAACGCTTCGTTGATCCATAGCCGACCAGATGTTTCCTCGGATAACTACATTCCTGCGAACCACAAAATCGCAGAAGCGCCTGCTCTGACGGAGACGTTGAACACCAAGTGCGAGCTCTCCCTACTGCCAGGAATCATTCATGTGGCCGACCTGCCACCAGTTGCTATGCACACTTCATCCATGATTAGTTATACCCGTCCCTAAATTTGATAGTTGGCACCAAGGTCTCGACGACGATTAAATGACCGCCCTAGATAGCCTGGAAAGAGCAGCGACAGGCTCTGCTTTGCACTAGTAGGCACGCATAACGCAGTTTTATAATAAACAACACTTTTAGCGGCCTTAGTATTTTTGGCTGTTGTACGAAGAATCCACTTGCTACGAACATCAGATATAACGAACGGAAGCCGCGTGACCGTCAGGTTCGTTATAAGTGGGCTCGACTGTAGTTTCAATCGGTCACAAAAACCTTTTCTAAGCTTCAGACATGGACCCTGAATGTTAGGATGAACCTTCGCGCCAAAGGGAAGTTTGTGCCGTGGTCAGTGCATTTCTTCCTGTGCGAGCAACGAGAGATAATTTGAGAAATAAAATGATATTTTTGTCGCAATGCTATCTTGTTTTGGGACATACTTAAGCAGTCTCTTAAAAAACCCATTGACATCATACATTTCTTTAAAACATTTACATCTGCGATGAGAAACTCCGGAACTCCTTATGTAATGCCCTTATGTAATGCCTTCGGGCCTTTAAGGGACAAATAAATGAAATGAAATGAAATGAACTCCATGCGAACTCTTCGTGTTGATAGGACCGCTTAGCGTGTGGAAAACACGCATGATGGATGAACACGCAGAACCGCCGCGTTCAACGAGGTTCCTGTTCAGACAACAGTGCACTTTAGCGCAGGAGGAATACGCTGCGCAAGTTCGACCTCCTGACTGGTTCCCCTTTCTTGACGTGTGCACCGTCTGGAATTTTCATGTGCGGGCGGAGAAAGGGAGTTATAGTGGCATGAGGCCTTATGCCGAGATCGCTGAATTCGACGCTGTCAAGTAACGCATGAGGAGGATCAGAGAGGTTCCAAATATTCCATCCATGCAACAACCATAAAAATAAGCCCCGAAGACAGCCGAGTAGCCTAAGGCATCTGTAAAGAGAGTTTTCTGTTGCGCCGCCATGGGTACAAATCGCACTCGGAGTCAGAGAATAGAGTATGAGTACTCTTATAGTTGTTCTTTTTTACTGCGTTAATAGTATAGCTTGCTTTCCCAAAAATAACCGCACTATGTGTGTGTGTGCGGGGGGGGGGGGGGGGGGGGGGGAGTGCGTACGTGCAGCCTCCATCCTTGATGCACACTCCGGTGGGCGCACATCCGGGCATTCACTGGTAAAAATGCACCTTAAAAAACTTTCACCCATCTCCCCACCCCCCCATCACCCACCTGTACGCGATATAGCCGAGGCAGATTGTTGTCAAGGCTCAAAGTATTGAGTCGCCCAAGCGTTGTACGCGAAAAAAACGCCAAGAATCATAAGCCTGTCGTGTCAGACACTAAGAACCGGAAGTACGACAGCAAGAAGTAGATATGAGTCTCCAGACAGAGAACTCAAGGCCGAGCACTGCGATAACAGCGGATGGAGCCGCGCGCTGGCGACTGGCAGCAATTTTTTCTCAGAAGCAGAACGATTTCAGTGAATGGGCGTAATGAAATCACTTCATCGCCGTTACATTTCATCGCAGTAGCATCTTTATGGGCGTAATCACTATCGCATGCCAGCGAGCGCATATATTTCCTCATTACCCTTTTGATTATCCGGTATTTAATTTTTTGCTTATTAGATCATCTACACCATTGCCAAAAACCCGCCTTTCGTTCCTTATTTCCGTCACGTGCAATCAAGAATGTTCTAAAAAAAAAAGAAGCTGCACCAATGTATACATCCTTCCTTTGGTAATACTAGTAGTAATATCGCGGGTTTAACGTGTCGAGTAGACATTGAGGCTATAAGATATACGGTGTAGTGGAGGGCTCGAGATTAACTGAGATCAGCTGAGGATTTGGGGCATGCGACAGAGCACACTGGTTTTTGTATTTTTGAAATCAGCAGCAGAGCTTCACAACCATTGAGCTATTTTTTTCTTTGTTGCCCTACATCGTGAGGGGTTTTATTTAGAACCTGCTGTCTGAGGCAATGAGCGCCTACAAAAGTAAATGTTGCACTAAGTCTATGCGCTAGATCATCTGGTTGGTTGGTTTATGGGGTTTAACGTCCCAAAGCGACTCAGGCTATGAGAGACGCCGTAGTGCAGGGCTCCGGAAATTTCGACCACCTGGGGTTCTTTAACGTGCACTGACATCGCACAGTACACGGGCCTCGAATTTCTCCTCCAAAGAAATTCAACCGCCGCGGCCGGGATCGAACCCGCGTCTTTCGGGCCAGCAGCCGAGCACCATAGCCACTGAGCCACCGCGGCGGCGCTAGATCATCTCATTTTGTCCGGAAACAAGAAGTATGCCGAAATGCAAAAAAAAAAAAAAAAAGTGGGGCTGAACCGGCTCCCGAACCGGTTCGGAGCGGTTCCTTTGAATCGTTCCGGTTCGGGTTCAGTTCCAAGATGGCGAAAAAATTATGGGTTCGGTTCGGTTCCGGTTCCGGGCGAAAATTCGGGTTCGGTTCCGGTTTCGGGTTCGGTTCCGGTTCGACACCCTGTATACACGGCACGAAGGACGTGCTGCCCTCTACGCTTTCCCTTTTCTGGCTATTTATACATTTATTTATACAAAATACCTACAGCGCCCCCCCCCCCCCCCCAATTGGGGCATTGTTGTAGGGGGGGGGGGGGGCATCATAAAAGCAACAGATGAAATACAGTAATTGAGGCAAATGATGCAATGTACTGTGAGAAAACCCATGGACTATAGGAGGAGGAAAGGCAAAAATAAAAAGAAAGTCGCAGAAAGAAAAACGCCCGCGACAGACGCGGAGAAAATGACGTTCAAAATACAGCACTGCTTTAGCAACACAAAACTAGAACCCAATGCACCAGGATAAGAGCTATTGCTACAGTGATATTATCAGTGATACTAACAGTCATTCTAACTTAATACAATTATATTAACAGGTGATTTTGCAAAGCGATGTAAAAAGGTCTACTAGTATAGGTCCTACTAGTAGGTTCGTGAAAGATAAGGGTTTACCAACGCGGCACGCGCAGCGAGATGAGTTTGAGACCCTTGATTCTAAGGGGTTCTGATCTCCGCACTTTTGAAATATTGCTATTTACAAAAGAAGCTGCAGCCAAACGTAGGAAGCCAGCCAGCCTTACTTATCTAGGTTCCGTGCATCTTCCACTAGGCATTCACTGCCGTGTTAACACACGCATCGACGCCACACAGACAGGCTCAGCAGCCATGCCGGATCGGCTGCATCGCAGCGGCTTCATTTCGACGAAGACGATATGCAGGAAAGCCCGAGCATACAAGAACTACACTGTGCATTAAACCAGCCTAGGTCGAAATTAACGAGTAGCCCTCCATTAAACAGCACTGTTGATGGGCTGCCCAGAGCAATCGGCAGCAAGTAATCAACTGGTAATAATTAGCCATTAAACGCTGCAGGTACTCAAACGGCTTCAACTAGGAAGTTGCAGTGCAACAACGGAAGCGCAGAACTGAGAAACTTATGGGCAGACAGCTTCACTCTGAACGCGTTTTTACTTTTTCTTTTATACCCACTTCTGATGACAGCCCGCGAAAGAACGTGGTGTTTAACTTTTTAAAGCTGCAAGTGAGCCATGAGGCTGTGAAGAGCTCCGGATAATATCAAACTAACGCGCGCTGACATCGCATAGTACACTGCATGCCGTCTTTTGAATTTCGCCCTCACTGAAATGCAGCCGCCGAGACGGGGTGGTGGTGGTGGTGATGATGATGATGGGTGGAACAAAGGGACTCAGCGCGCAGCCCACTCTCGCGCACTGATGAACTGTGGGTGCTCGAAATCGGACGTGCCACGCCCACGGCCAGTAGGAGGGCGTTTCCATAGGCACGGGAACTTTACAACACGTGCTGCTGCCGCGACGCATGCGTTTCCGCTCTCGCACGACTCGTTACAGGCGCGAAAACACTTCCGCAGCGATTATTTCGCGGCCCGACAACGTGATCACTTAAATATTTCGCTGACCTCCAGCGGTATAAATGCTGATCAATGCATTTAAATGATCGAGTAAAAAAAGTGAGAGTCAAAAAAAAAAAAAAATCCTGCTCGCTCTGGGTGACGCCTGACAAAAAAAGTGTTTCTTTACGACAAGTTGTGCCGGACATTTTTTTTTTTTATTTTTCAACCAGGACTGACGTCGCCTATCCGGAACACCACCCCTCACGCATGCTCAGTATGCCGAAGTCAGAAAATGGCACGCGGCGGTCACAAGCAGGATGCTCGACTTACGAGAAATTGAAAAGCAAAATAATGTCCGGAAGAAAGAGAAAAGAAAGAAAGAAGAGCGAAAACAAAGAAGGAAAGGAAGAGGACGGCCAGGGTTGGATAATACGCAAGAACGTGCACGCGGCTCACTGTAATTCTCCTTCCCTTTGCCTGCTCCCAAATTCGGCCAACGAGGCATTGGGGGAAGGGGGGGGGGGGGGGGGGGGGAGCGGAAAAGCGACACAGCCTCAAGCTATAGGTGTCGCGTAAAAAAAATACCACTACCGTCGCCCGCGTGAGCACAGGCGCCGGAAAAGGTGCGTCGACGCGCAGGCCACGCCGATAAGCGATGTATACCACACACTGCCGTAGGGGCCGCCGCCGTCGCCTCGTCCGCTATTACCCGCTCCATCTTTGGATTTCCGCGTGGTCGCAGAACAGAGGGTCACGCCTTCAATTCGCGGGGAAGAAGAAAACGATGGAAAAGAAAACAACGGATGAGGGAGGTCCAATTCTGACAGCGCGCTCCAGTCGCCCGGTTTTACCTGGTTTCACCGCGCCTGCATTGACTGCGGTGCACCAGACGCAGTCACGGAAATATTCCTCAGAACGGACCTTGCCCAACACTACCAGGGGCGAATATCGGCGGGAATATGCAACGCAGCAACAAAATAGTGTTTTCGCGGTGCGCTACGCAAATCGAGTTTCACGACGCCGCGACGAAGGTGGCGGCGGCGCCGTCTAAATGCTGGACCACGCGTAAACGCGCCTCTGCGTGCCACTGCTGCTCCAGTTACGCACACCCACCATGAAGGCGCGAAGGACACACGACTCGCTGAAATCTCATTCCGGCGAATCGAAAGCGATGACTCCCCGTCGTCCACGACGCTCATTCCGATCCGAATCGGTCGTGTCTCGCGTTTCACGCGCGTGGGAGAGCCGGCCCGCGCGCGTTCTCGCGTCGGCGTACGGCCGTGTGCGGCTCGCAGCATTCGGCTGCGCGCGCGTTCGCCGTTGCATGCAACTCGCGCAGCCAGACACGAGGGGAAAGGGGGGGGGGGGGGGGGGGGCGACGAAGGGGAGGGTGAGGGACAGCCGACGGTGCCCTTGCCGTCGTCTCTCGGCGATCTTTTTCTTTTTTTCTCCACAACACCCAGCATCCGTCGCGGATGAAAAATAAAAGTGCAGGAAGCGGCGCGGCGTTATATGCAAAGAGAGAGAAGAGACAGACGCGGCCACGATTTCCAACACAAGAGTCGAAAACTCAGTCGCAGTTTGCCAGGGGGAGTCTGCGGTCTCGACAGGCTATATACCGTCGTTGTGCCGCGATTTCAACGGATCGCAGCAAAGACCACAGGTCCACAACCCACAGCCGCAGAGCCCCCTTGAAGAGCCTCCCGTGCGGCAACAGGGCCCTTCGGCAATGTTTTGTGTGCGTCATCGGCCGCCTACGCGAGCGAACAGCGGAGAAAACGGAGTCTCGGCGTCGAACACGCGGGACCTTTGTTTATATACTGCACCCGCGAAGTGCGCTCTTCTGTTTACTCCGCGCCGGGGCCAGAACCAGGACTCCGGGGTCCTTTCCCCAGCGACTCGGCTTGGGCCGCGGAGTTAATACAGCGTTCTTCTTCGACGAAGGAATGCGACCGGCGGAGCGGTCTGCCCTTTACTGTAGAGGCCTGGATGCCACCAACTCCAGCAAGCGCAACTCACACTGTCTGAGAAGCAACACCCGGCAAGGTTCCCTGGTACCCAGGGCGGGCGTATACGGAAAGATGCGACGAATCTGGGGAGAATTGAGGGTGCTTGGGGAACATATTCTCTATTTAAACACAGCATCCCGACGTGCAGAGGCTCGTGCGTCTGGTCCTGAATTTGCGAAATGGAAACTGAGCATAAAGCTTTTCCCCTTACGCGCAAATTCGCACCTGCGCTTTCCTCGAGCCCAAGCTCGAAACGTCGGTGGACACACTACACCCCACCCAGTACCAAATGCGTAATAAAAAAATCCCCCATTCCACGCCGGTTCTGATCCACACCACGGCGCAATACAGAAGGCGACCGCTGACGCCAGTTTCATCCCGGTCACCCGACATTTACTTACGCTAGATCGGTCCAAGGTTAGGCTAGAGTTTGGCTGAGAACTTATTTCTTGAAACGGGAGCTAAAAGTACGGTCGGTTGTGCGATTTTACTTCCTCTCAGAAAAATTTGACGAGGTCAAGAAGAAAATTAAGCACTCCCAAAGTTCTTCGCGGGCATGTAAACGTCGGGGGGTATATACGGAGTCAGTCTCCTACCTGTATAGTCGCGTCCTTGGCGTATCTGCCTCCGCCCACGGCCTCATCATATCGCCAATGACAAGTGTCGTACGTCGACCGCTCTTGACCGCCCGACAAACAAACCTTGGCGCTATTTCCGAGGGATCACCCTTCGCAATACGGTTGTACAAACATAGGGCAAAGACCAGGATGCCATAGCAAATGCTCTATCGTATTAAGTCGCGTTCAGGTCGGCTTCTTTTTAAAGCGTTAGTTCTAATACTCGCATCACTCAAGGCTGCGTTAATATGAACCACGAGGTCATTCAAGTGGGACTAGTGTGGGTGGTACCATTGGTACAGATTGCGGGCTATCTAATTGACGCACAATGTTCAGAGTGCTATCAAACGATTCAGCGCGTTATGGAGCAAAAGATTACAAGTCGAATCAAGCGTAGCGCATCACAGGGATTCGCCCCGACGTCCTTTGCTTCCCCAAACCGTGACTTACTGAAACTTCAAGTGTCCATACAGCCAAACTAATTGACGTAGGTCATTCGAAGTGGTGTCAAACGATTCGTCTTCTTGCACTGTATTCGTTGACATCAAAAAGTAGATATCCGGATATAACGAAACAAACATTTGTACCGGATATAGCGAAGATGACTTATGACAATATTTGTTCGGTACTGCTAACGCTCGAACTCATACGCTGCCTCAGCGCTTTCCTCTCTTTTTTTTTCACAATCGCGCTCTGCAAACTCCGGAAATAGGCAAAAACCACGGCCAGGGGGAGGCGCCAACCCGGCGACAAAAGCTGCAAAGGCAGGGAGAAAACGGACACCACGGTGTAAAGTCCTATGTTCTGGACGCTTTTGAGAATTCACAGCAAACTGATACCGCCGTAACAGCGCAAAGGCTTCACGCGCCCCTTCGTTTACACGAGTGCCGCGTAAACGGTTCTCAGACATGCTCCGAGATAGGGTCGATACGAAGATAATAACGAAGGTCACCGCACCGACCGAGCGCTTTAGAGGCCTCGCCGTGAAAACGAAACCTCCCGGTCCTCCCGAATGTTGGCCACCGTTCCGGACAGCATCTAAGCGAGTCCAGCGGTGCAAGAAAAAACATATTCTTACACCGTGGTGCGCCCTCTTACGCAGGGAGGCATCGAAAAATCGGGTGGCAGCACGCGAGTATTATGCCGCCTAAAAGTACGGCAAATACAGGGCAAAAGCAGCGAGAGCGCCCTTACGCGTGCAGTAATATAACGCCAAAGTATTTGCGCATCTGTGGATGATACTGCCATTAGACACCTCTAGCACACCGTATACCATATTACCATGAGGTTCCATAGCGCACAACAAGGAAGGGACAAAACACGAGCGCTAAACTTTCACTAAACGATTTTATTCAGTTTAATGGAAATTCAGCATTCGTGATATGTCCCATCCTTGTTGTGAGCTATGGAACATCATGTCGACTACCCACCAGCCCGAATCCTAACCCTTCTAAACCCTATCAAAGTTACCGGAGTATACGGGAAGCCCGCGCCCATCAATTCGCATGCGCAGAACATCTTGCGGGCGCCCGATGGAGCCATGTTACCGGCAGCTGCGCTCCCACCTGGGCCATCGGGACCAATCAGCGCGCGCGAACTGGCGATGGGCGGTAACGGGTACGTTAACACGGTATCCCAGAAGTGCCTATTAACGTAAGACATCCGTGAAGCTGCAGATGTTAAGGTTTTCTGCCCAACTTTAACGGAACGAATGCGTTTACGTCTTGCACCCCGTCTCGCGTGCTGTAAAGCGTCTTCACGCTTCGTTCCGGCGCAGAGCGCATGTCCCCGGTGATGAGTTTCTCACGGAACCGCCGTAGCCCCGACGTGTGGTGCGCCGTGCCGCTCGCCTCAATCGCATGTTGGCAGCTCAAGAGCTTCTGTGGGCCGACCTGTACGACATTCCAACCATTTTTTTTTTCTTTTATCTTCCCGAAGTCAGGGTGCCGACTTACATATACGTAGTATCGGCTAATAGTAGGCGAGTACACATACGACAATTCACCAGTGAAAAATCGTCCTTTCAGCCTACGGCCGGATTTAGGCGAAACCTAGGGGGGCTACAGAATGAAAACACGCGGCTTCATCAAAGCTTGCGGCCGCCGCCCATCTTCATAGGCCGAGGCGAGTTGTCCACCGCAAAAAGGGGGGAAGGCGACAAACTGGCGCAGCATTAAGAACCGGCCGGAAGGCACAAGACAGGAGTGAACGAGCGTGTCGAGACCACCTCGAACCTGTATCTGGCGGACAAAGAGGCCGCCATTCCTCAAGAGGCGATAAGCTGCAGCTTTTGCCGGCGCGGAAGCTATCCGAGTCTCTCGCAGAGTGACGGCCGTTAGAAGGTGGCGTCCAGACGTGCCCGAAGGCAGGAAGTTACAACCTCGCCCCTACCGCTCCCTCTCTCTCTCTACGGCACCGTTAATCGGCCCTGTTCGTACACCAAGGGTAAAGGCCGTTCGAAGTCCATTCAAGGAACGCGAGCACGAATTACAAGGGGCTCTGGAAACTTGGGCGCTGGCTGCGCCAAGATATGCAAAGCGCGTGCTCAAGATACAGGAAACGAGCGAAAACGTCGTGTCGTCTCCTCGAGAGAGACCGTCTCGCTGCAGTTTAGCTACCACGGGAAACTAAAGGGGAACTGCAGCGAACTCTATACAATTATTGTTATAAGCAAAATTTCATGACTCTTTCCGGGTATACGGTGACGTTTGTTTGGGACCGAAAAGACGCATTTAATGGAGAGAAAAGTAAACTTAGAAATTTTCCCGCCCCTAGATTCGAACTCGTGACGTCTACACAGAAAAGGACTCCGAGGCCACTGTTTTTTGAACAGAATGATAGCGTAGAAGAAAGGGGGGGGGGGGGGGGGGGGTACTGGGCCCTCTCAAGAGTGGCTGACTGATTTTCCATTAAAGTTTTTCCTCCTTCGCCTCAGGGAATCCGCGCCAAAAATTCTGTGTCAAAGCATCGCAGTTTACTAGCGAAATCATCCGCTGATGGCGCAGCGCACTGTATTTCGTTTTTTTTTTTAATTTCATAGCTTATATAACGGCTCCGCTTTCGGCGAGAGTGGTCCCTCTGTGAACAGAATGTGCCGATACAGGTGAACTTCAATTCGACCTCAGCGTCCCTCCAAAAGGCTGCCGCGCAGTAGGAGACGCAAAGTAAATTTAACGTGAACACGCGCAGGATGCGTCGTTTCGCCGCTGACTTCGTACGTACTCTCACGTGGGGCGCCTCAGTGCACGCGCGCATCGAGGTACAGCACGGTCCACTGTTAAAGGGAACATGCGACAGCGTGGCCACGACGCTTTGGGACGCGCTGCCGCCGGTGCAGGCGCGGAAAGAGCAGCCGCCGGTGCATACTGCGCATGCGCTGCCGGCTATCGCTGAAGCGCTAAGCGAAGTGCGGAAGCCCACACCATCTCGTGTTCCCTTTAACAGTGGACCACACTGTATGTACTACGTTATTGGTACGCAGCGTGGCCCCAGAGCGCATACCCAGTCGGCGAGCTGCGTTGAACGCCCAGATGCGCACAAACCTTTGCCCCACCCCATATTGACTCACGCTCACTTCACAACGCCGATTACGCAGAGATAGCCACAACCGCCTCTGTTACACACGTGTGCCCCGCCAATTTCCATCTGTGGTTTTCGTGTGCACTGCTCACAGCGTATTCCGGTTTTTAAGAACACTGCGCGGTTATAACAAGGCATGAGCGCCAGGACGCAAGAAAAAAAAAAGCAAAAAAACGAAGCAGGTATGACCATGAAAGCCGGCCGATCTCGTGCTATTGTAGCCTCCACAGTTTTGTTTCCGGGGTTCTTGGCGTGGCTAAGACTTCGGCTCTTGCATCGATGACAACGTGAAGTCGACTATCTGCATTAGCCTCAGTGCGGGTAAAGAAACAGCCGAAAGTAGCTCTCTGCGGTGTTCCTACTAGTCTACGGCCATGTCTGCCAGAGCTGTAACGCACCCTGAAGCACAGAGCAAGCATCAGGGGTCGCGCATTTTGTAACGATTACTTTGGCGATTCGTTCTTTTATTTCCTTGTCAATAGTCAACCCCGCCCTCGATACAAGTGTTGGCGAATGACGCTTGCCTAGACCTCAGACTCAAGACGTCACAAATTGCAACTACCTGTGACAGAAGGGCACAAAAAAAAAAATGAAAAGAATGAATCGAAAAAAAAAAAAGGATCGCTACAAAACGTGGCCCCTCAGGTCAGTGCCTTCGTTGCAGCGACCGCAGGCGAATCAATAGCCAGAAAATTCGGCTATCTCGCGTAATACTCCGCGCGGGAGTTTTTCCAAACGAGAACGCGAGGAGGTCTACATCTGTTCCTTTCACTTGCGCGGAAGTCGCAGCGCGCTGCTGGCCGCCAAGTTCCATCTCGTTTACTCTCTTTATTGGCGCTATTTCGCTACTGACATACGTACGCGGTCTTATCACTGTTTCGTCAAACGGGACGAGCTATCTAGAGTGCACATACACTCATGTCTGCGGTATGCAACGATTCTTTCGGCGAAAGATCCCGATCATGGAGTCAGAACACCACCAACAACGCAATCAGGTTATCTGAAAACTTCCCGCTCAAGTACTGCGCGGCCTGCAGTCACTGCATACGGTATTGAACCCCCCCCCCCCCCCCCCCCTTTTTTTTGTAAAGATGTGAGCAGGCTTGTCTAGTGCGGTGTGCTGTGAGACAAATGAAGTGAAATCTCAACGCAGCTGCTTTTTTTTTTTTTTTGCGGGTGCGGCGCTCGTGCCTTTGTCGTTCATGACGCTACGCTGCGGCGATTGGGGGCAAGCACTTTCTGCGGAAACCACTACCAACTTCGAAATTTCTCACCTTTCAATCGGCAGAGCACGGCTCGAGACAAACCTTCTCACCGAAGCTGTCTAAGTAATTAAACAGCTTGCTTTAGAAGTCGCCGTCCGCCTGGCTTCCTGGCGTGCCCGTCGTCGCTACCACTTGACACTATCAGCGTGTTTAGCCACAAATGTTAATTCCGCCCTCTTACTGTGTCCCCCAGCACTGATTTCGGTTCCCGTTTCCCGCGGTGGTCGTCAAGAAACATGCATTTTTTTTTCTGCGACCTTTTTCGACAACTTAAACGGCTGATGATTAATAAAAAAAAAGATGAAGAAATACGCACCATTCGGTCCCTCTCATCTTCGATGGCCCCCAGCAGCCGACCGAATTCCTTCAGCGAGCCGGCTGAAACACACAAGCAAAAAGAGCGCACGTGTCACACGCAATTACGTGCACTCGGTTCACCCGCGGACACGGGCTCCGACGACCAGCAGCAGTTTCTCACAGAACACTCGCCACAGGTGACGCCGGAAACACGACTGCGCGTCTCATCAGGCAGCGACAAAGGCAGGCAATAATTTCGCGCACCTTCAGTCACCGTCGCGAACGCTTGTCTCTCGCACGTGAGCTGGACCGCTGTCTGCTCGCCAGCTGTTTGCGAAAAGCAATGGCACGACCCCAGAATGGAAACACAGCCGCCAGGCAGACATCAAAGGAGAGAGACTCCGTAAATCTCGCGCTCCTTTCTGGCGCAGCTCACACGGAGCCTAAAGACCACGCGGTCCTCGCGAACGGTCCAGATGCTGACAGCGGAGCACGCACGTGGAATCGCAGACACAGCTCGTCGCTGCCGCAGTGACAGTCATGCAGCAGTCGGTTTCATTTGCAGGTTATTTGGTGCGATAAGTAATACTATGGCTTGGCCTATCGCTCGTTCATCACTGGAGAGAACATGGCTCAGCAAGAGACGATCGGGCATAGAAAGGCAACAGATACTGGCGCCACTCCCGAGTTCTCGACTGAGTGCGCAAGCGCCGCGAATACTGCTTTAAACTCACCGCGAAACCGTAGAAAACCCGCGGCTCTTACCTCAGTATTTTCGTGTGAACAGAGCTTCTTCCGCACAGCAGCTAAAAGCGACTAAGATCAAGCTTTTCGCTTTGCAGCGAAAACCTCGTTTTGTGGTATGCGATCACGAAAAAAATAAAAGCAAGCAAGCAAAAAAATCCCGAGAGCGGAGCGTAGCACGGGTTGCTAACGGGTTCAACGACTCGCTTCGACCGCTGTTCGGGGCCTGCCGTTCCGTCACTTCGCATGTGCGAGCTCCAGGTGTTCAACTGTCGCCGCGCCGCTGCGGTTCGAGAACGACACGGCACGCCCGCTACACAGCAGTGCGGAAGGCAACCGAAAAAAACAAGTGCGCCAAGACCCGTCGTGCACAGCCTGGCTTAGCTGCGACCAGGCAGCTGAACTTCGCACCGAATCGCTTAATTTTTTAATTCCCTGTACCTGTCTGCCACGCCAAAGGATGAATCTAGCCACGTTGCCGGGTCCTGCGCACTTTGGACACGAATCGCTCGGTCAGTGCGCAGCCGATCACCGAGCGGAACGGTGCCGGCCGACCCGCTAAAAAATGAAAAGAAAAAAAAAAAGTCTGGACACACCTATCGGGACAAGACCATTTTTCTAAATGTGCCTGCGACTTATTAAACTTTAATGCGCCCAAACTTCTCAATTACAAGTAAGGCGCATGCTAAGCTTATTTTACCAACACAGCCCGCGTTCTGGGCCAGACGTTCATCTCCTCAATGGCACACGTCGCAAGACTAGACAAATTCTCCTCCGAGACTCAACTACCAGTGGCATCACGAAGACATAGAGGGCTAAAAAAAGTCTTGCATCGATTAAATGTAGGGTGAAAAGATACATTACGGACTCTTCATGCTTCGTTACTATCACTGCCTCCTTTCGACCACCAATCTCTCAAAATGCATTGTCTCAAGGCGTTTTGTCAGCCTGTGGGTGGGAGGAGACTGGCCCTGGAGACAGTAGGCATGTTCCTTGTAACCAGCTATTGTGGCGAGTAACTCACTGCACCGTTGCGAAAATTGAAAGTGCGGGCGAAAATCAGCGGGAAATGCGTGACAAAGTGCTAATGAAGTACTATAAGCAGCACCAAAAGGTTTTCTAGCCAACAATGGCCTCTGTACACTTGGGGCCTGTTTTGGAAGTTTAATGTGTCAATAGGAGCCACAACTCACATTTGCTCCCCTTGCTGCAGAGTGATTGCACTGCACTTAAAGTGGGATGTGGTTACTGCCTGACATATTACTGCAGTAACACATGGACTGCAATGCTTTCCATGCAGTTATAAAAATTACTGCACGTGCTAGCAAAACAAAACGTGATGAAAAAGCAACAGCCAGCAGCTACTCTTCAAGAAAAAGAATTATACCCTAATGCACATGTGACAAGTGTCATATTCACAACCTCGGTGGACATCGTACCATGCTGCCATTAGATTTGGTGAAGTGTATCCCTACTGCACTGCTTAAATTAATAGTTATTTCTTGACACAACAAACACTAAATTCTAACAAGCCAATGCCTCACAGCAGCTTTGGTTTGTCATGCACAGACCTTTAACACGAAAGTGGTGTTAAGTGTCTCAGATGAACCAGTGCAAAAAGGACAACAGACAAGAATGAAGGACAATGGCACCAACAGAAGCGCAAGAAACAGAGACATTGCTTGGTGATAGATAGTAAATGTACTATGGGATTTCTTTGTCTATGGACACTCGCTGCAGATTGGTACTTGCAATAAAAAAAAATGCCCTACACTGCCCTTAAAACAAAAACCATCTTTGCAAGAAGGCTCTGGACAGAGTTTTTTTATATAACACCAGGAAACAACGAGAATGTTCCAGGTGTGCACCACAATGTTGCAGTTTAACGTTCTCAAGCAACACAAGGGCTATGGTGGACGCTGTAGTGGATGGCTCCGGATTCATTTTGACCCCCTGAGGATCTTCAATGTGCACCGACATCGCACAGCACATGGGCGCCAATTGCAGGTGTATAGAGATGCAGCAAGAGAGGCATAAAAGAATAAAAATGCTTACCAATCACGATTTCATCATCAGTCTGGCTGTTTCCAATGCATTCCAGTCTAAAATTCGAGAAACTGGTGGCAAGATTTCGTTGTGCTCTTGAGAGGTCTGCAAAAAAATAGGTATCATGCAGTTAATATACGCCTGAAGAAGTGCATTGTTCCTGTTCTTAAAAGAGGGAATATGGAGGCAAGAACCACAGGAGCATTCATTTTAGGTTTCGTGCTCTGAAAAGTTAAAACCGATTCGTTTACTCAATGCAACAGTTTGTAAGACATCAGATTCTGTCCAAAAAAAAAGTGCTGCAACATAATCTAAGTAATGCAATTTACCCTCTGTGCTGACAGGTCCCTGCCAACTACAAGAAGAAAGACAACTAAAACCAGAGAAACACGAAGCACTGTTACTGATGAGACATTCAAAACTTTTGCCAGTCATATGAGATTTCAAGTGAGCGCTACAATGAAGGTGCAGGGTAGTTCCAGAAATGTTATGTCAGTGTTCCAGGGCAGCTCACAAAAGTGTTTCAGTTTCATGGATGCATGTCAGAAGGTCAGATGTCATCACCAGCTAGTTTCAGTTCACGGTGGAACTAAAGCTCCTCGCGTTAGTCTCCTATCAACTTTGTACTCTGTGAACAGAAGCCATCTAATCCTACCAAATCTGGTAATTCTGCCTTCCTGCTTGATTCTCTGCTGCCTATGCTGCACTTTCCTACATTAGGTATCTGCTCCATTACCGTAACAGACTACCGGTCATATGTCCCACAGATTCTCAGTCCTGTCAAGTCCATATCTTCCACCTAAGGTTAGGCTAAGACATCACTATTTACATGATTATCTCTAATCCATGCTGTTGTTTTACATCTTTTAAGTTGCTCCTATTTTTCTTTTTCTTTAGCCTCCAAGATATGGCGCAAAGGTGAGTACTCGTAGGATACCACATAAGAATGGCAGAGTACAACATAAACAGATGTTGAATAAAGTTATCTTTATTAGTAGCATCAAATGAAATGCAAACAAGACAACTGAAATTCAAGACAGCAAAATGGGAACACCTAAGTGGAGGGAGACAGAATTCTAGCATCCTTGAATTTCAGTTCGAAGATGTGAAGGACACTCTAAGGAAGTGCTGTTAGACTCTGCTAGTATCCACACTCAAGAAGCTAATATTTTCGTGCTTTTGTGTTTGCATTTCACTCAACACTGACAGTACACTGCTGCATGCATTCGTTTCGAAGGATACTGGTAAGTTGCTTTTTACTTCTTGAGAGTGCCTGCCAAATGCATTTCAACCAATGCTTTTTATTCTCCTGCTAATTCTTTCCTTAAGATCTCAATCTGCTGCTGCCGCTTGGCCTCGACGTATTCTGTTTTACTAATTACAATACCTCACAGCCTATTGTACACACTGCTGCCCTTATGCCAGGCTGCTGGACATTAATCAAGTCTTCGAACCCCAAATTTTCATGACTATGATAGTATTGAACCAGTTTAGGTCCCCACAATCATGTACGATAATTCATCCCCTTGGTTACCTAAACTGAAATGTAATCTGCAAATAAAAAGTTGTGGAGGTGTTCTCTATTAACACATCTACCTATATATCAATACAATGGTATGAATATTTCTCGTAGACATGTGGTGAATAACAGGTGGAGAGGCTGTCTCCCTACCCAACACTGTCCTTGAAAAGCATATTTTTCACTGTCTGTATGCAGGACTGTGGTCCCTGCAAACTTCAGCCATTTACAGAATTACACCTCAGTTCCCATTTGCGCTTGTGACAGCAGCATTGTTCGAAAAATATCGGCCCGACAAAATAATGACAGGATTACGGACTTCCACGTGAACGCTTGCGGTGATAACATTTACCAATCTTTCGTTGTCAACCGTGTCCTAAGGCGCCACGACGAACAAATCAAGATAACGCGAGCCGAAATCGTACCGGCCGTTATGCCACGATTAAGCCACAAAAGAATGTGGGTTCGCCGTTCCAAATCATAGAGTTTCTTACTATTACCTAGAGGGAAAGCTGGCAAGCCGTCTATGGGAGTTTGCATGGAGACCCCACGTGACCACCTCAGCCACCATGGGCGCTCAAAGCATCATGGGGCGGTGAGCTACTTGTTGCGGAACTGTAACTTTTGGCCAAAAAATAATAAAAAAATAAAGCTGTTTGATAGCTACAAACGTCCTAACATTCAATATCTTGTCTAATGATTGCAACAAACGAGCAGAAAAGCATTTAAGTGCAAAGTTTGCCTAAAATAAGACATGACTAGCTTTCCTATTGGCCAAGTGATGAACACTAAAAAAACTAATATTTCGTAATTAACAGGCGCACTTTTAAAAGTAAATATGTTTTCAGAAAAAATGTTGTTGTTTAGATACTTTAAGAGGTTTTTTTAATGGCATTTCGGAAGAGTAAAACCTTTTATTGGCGTCGTGTGTCGCCGCGTCTTCACTACTATGGCTTTTGCACACTGCGTTCGCGCGAAAGTCGTCTGCGCACAGACGAACTACGTTTTCGGAATGAAACGCCTTAGTACTGCCACTCTGTGTTCCCGAAAAACTACGACTGTGCCGCAACAAGTAGCTCACCGCCCCATGATGCTTTGAGCGTCCATGTTGGCTGAAGTGCAGCGCCGCCAGCTTTCCCTCTAGGTAGTAGTAAGAAACTCTATGTTCCAAATCATTTGCAATGCGCGGCTTTCGTTAATGGGAACAAACTCCCGCGCGCGCGCACGCTCGACTTTTCCGGCTTGCCGAAAGGCGCACACCAGTATCCTCAGCGCCGCTCGTACCGACGCTGCTTGACGCGCCTGCCGTAAATGGTATTTGTTTATTACATTAGGAGAGGACGTGCCACCACACCGTACAGAAACCCGATCCAAGAGCGACACGCACCTGAAGCGACGCTACGTGCGAGCATCGGCACCAACAAGCGTTAGGTGTCGATGTGGGTGGGACTCCCGACGCGGCTTCAAGAAGTTCATCGACACACACTCATCGCTCGCACTGTCTAAAGACGGCCAACACAAAATTACAAACAATTCTTGCATTGCATTGCGCGCTCTTCAGACATGCAGCAGAAGGGAAGGGCGGCGCAAAACTTCCGAGAAAAACTCACTTCTAGCAGCGTTCAGCAGATCCTTGACCTCCTTGATGATTCCTTTGATTGCCTGGCTCGTCCGGTCCAGCTCGTTTTCGTGCGCATGGAGATTCTCGCGGAAATACGGGCTGTCAGTGAGGCAGTCTGTGAACTCGAGCGGTAACAGACCCATGGTCGTGGTTAACGGTGTCGTGATGCTAACATAGCACAGCTCCTGTTTACTGCTCCATCGCAATCCACACGAACGAAGTTCGCACTTGCATTGTTGCTAAACGAGCAACGTCTGTGACCTGTTAAAGCTCAGGAATGCGACACCTAGACTCAATTATAAAAAGTTAAAAATTGTTAGGTATTTATAGTACTTTTTTTTTACATATAAACGCTATTGTGAGAAGTTATGAAAAAAATGTTTTCATGCGCGAGCTATACTAAAAAACTTGCGCAACTATCAGCATCATCAGCAGCAATGGCGGCGCACTGACCGGTCGCAGTTTCCAAGTGTGGTTGAGGTGGCTGCGGCCACCGTTCGGTGGTACTCACAATACTTAAGGCTGTATTTTAATTTCCCTTGCGTCATTTACTGACTCAGTTGACCTGTGACTGCGGAAAAAGGGTGAGTTATCTTTGGTGATCGCGACGCAAAATGCCAACACCGTTGTCGCAGTGTGCGACCTCCGATCTTGCTGCACACCCTACGCACTGGAACACTGGTGTTTGAAACTGCATCACTTGGAATTTTTCTGTCCAGATCATGCCGAAGAAGAAAACGGGCCAAAGGAAAAAGGCGGAGAAGCAGAAGCTTCGGCAGAAAGCCATTCGGGGAAATGCGGCCCGGGTTAACCTGGGTGAACATCCGTGTAACGCCGTAATGGTATGCGTGCAGTGTTTCACGTCTGTTTTTTAGGTGTATCTGTGTGACGAGAAATAATGAGCATGTTTTTTATACATTTTTACAGGAATGTGACAAGTGCGCCAGGTAACCAGCCTTTTTTTTTTTTATTTTGATGTGATGCTGCTTCAGAACTCTCGAAAGGACGTTGACGAGTGCAGCCGGCTATCTTGTTTATGTATCCGAATGATTGGTCAGGATACTGTGCATTTGACAGCACAGCAGAATAGCTGATGTGTTATCAGTTGAAAGTGCCTGTGCTTAATTGTCGATGTGGGGAACAGTCAGCCTTCTTGGGTTGTGGATGTGTCAAGGCAAGCGTTAATGTATCTGCTGTAAAGCTGCCTGCTACAGTTGATACTAAAGGTAGAACAAAGACATCTGGTACGTATTGCAAGTACCAAATATGGTGTTGCCGATTTGTATGGAAATCAGTATCCCAGTGCCATAAATGGCAGGCCTCAGTTATGTTGAAGGATGGAAGTAACATGAGTCTGGTGTTATCCCCCAGCCTCTTTCAAAGGAGGTGGTCAGAACATTTGTTTTTCCACTCGCAGGAAACAGAAAAACCGGGCTTTCTGCTACTTCTGTTCTGCTGTTCAACGGCTGCCAGTGTGTGCTAAATGTGGTGAGGTTATTTACATTGTTTGGCATTTTCATTGTGGATTACTGATGAAATCAGTGTGCAGTTTATTGGCACTGCACACTGTGCCCTGCAGTGACAATTTATTTCACTTATGTGAAACTTGGTAGGAGCTGGTATTGCATGGCTGAAGAGGTCCTTTTGTTCTTTTTTGTTCTAGGAAAAATGAAGTGCATGATGAAGACTGGCGACTGTGTTGTGAAACATTCAGGCCAATTCACAACAGGACTTGGCATGGTTGTAAGTTGCAATCTCTCATGGAATTAAGTCTTAAACATTAACTTAACAGTGTTTATTGTGATCCATGTAAGTTATGATATTCTACTTTTTTTCGTATGTCTGTGGTCAGAATATGGGTACAAGGTCAGTCCTATTAGTTAAGACTCCATTATTGCATGCACTTTGCATGTCATCCTCTGAGTAATTATCTCAAAGAGCGCAGCTTTCAAAAATTTGCTGATGTGAGGGGTGCCTTTACATGGTTTTAGAGAATGAAACCAAGGTTAGAATGTATAGTCTACTTCTGTTTTTTTTTTTTTTTGATAAAACATTCTTGTTCTGTGTACCCCATTTTGTCTCCCTTAATTCTTAGTATAGCATACTAATTCCATCAAAAATGTACAACCAGCTAGCCCCCGTTACTGCCTTGCTTCTCCTAGGTGTAATATGGAGATTTGTGCATTGCTTACTTTTCTTGAAGGGCACGGAAACAAACATTGGGGTGACTTTATCCTCACTGATATCATTCTCTTTTGCCTTCTGCTCCGCCGCCGCGGTGGCTCAGTGGTTATGGTGCTCGGCTGCTGACCCGAAAGACGCGGGTTCGATCCCGGCCGCGGCGGTTGAATTTCTTTGGACGAGAAATTCTAGAGGCCCGTGTACTGTGCGATGTCAGTGCGCGTTAAAGAACCCCAGGTGGTCGAAATTTCCGGAGCCCTCCACTACGGCATCTCTCATAGCCTTAGTCGCTTTGGGACGTTAAACCCCATAAACCATAAACCAAACCTTCTGCTCCGTAATCATTATCATCAGTGGCCATTAGTGTAGAATAGCATTTGGTGCTTTAAGTGGGTGATTTATATTGTGCGGTCAAGCTTGTTGGTAGCTTTTGGTTGGTCTAGACATGCACATATGCTGCTAACAGTGGCTCTACTGTGGCTACACTTTCAGTAAACATCAAACAAAACCTGTCTCCATTCACAGCACACCTTTTTATCATAAAGGTGGGTTTTTGCCAGTTATATAAGCCCCTAGAGATATTTCTAGATGTGACCATCGCCACTTGTGGTCCATCTCTTTATCATGAAGATATCTGAGAAGGAGTCGGGAAACATATCTGTAGAGCACCGAGTTCTCTTGCGGTAAAACAATGTCTTCTGTAAAGACGTGCCTCCACTATCTTCCTCAGAGGTATGAACAGGGCTTACCTCTATGTGTTTTGGAAGCATACAATATATAATGGGTAGATTGCCGTAAAGTCCTCACGAAGAATAGAGCGATTGCAATGCCAGGTCTGTTTTTACCATCCATGCTGATAAAAAATCTTTTTTTGATAAAGCTCCCCTCTTGGTAGGAGTTACCTTCCCACTGTGTACAGTTGCGGGTAAAAAAGATTAGCACACATGACGGAACACCAGAGCGCCGGAATGACAATGCGTGGCGCTGCGGGTGGCGAAGAGGCTGATAACGAGAGTGCGGGGCCGTTCCCATTCTACAGTATTAGGGGGGTTCAGCGGATTGCCACGGATAGCAAAATTACTGGCTAAAAGCAGCGCTATCATCTATTGTTCCCGCGAGTTCCTTTTGATAGACCATCGCGGACATAAAAAAAGACAGTAATAAAAAAGAAGCCATCTTTGCTCATGATGACCGAGCCAAAATAAATGCCGCAGCACAGTCACGTAGGGTCGGCACTTCAACGCTCGGGCGTTGCACGCTTGATAAAGCTTACTTCCTGCCGTCCCCCCCTAGGCTGCAAACATGGAAACGGCCCGTTAGGCAGGTCTGCGTACTGCAGCGCCGCTTGGTGAGATATAAGAATTCTGATCGCCAGTGATCTGTGCTAATATTTTTTGCTCGCGACTGTACACCTGTGTGTATCTCATTGCTTTCTGCCCTTTGAGTGCTGTGCCTGAGGCCACAGGTAGGAGATACGATTAATTAACTTGTATTTCTTGCAAAGTAAATGCAAAAGTGCTTAACTTCAGTCCACAATGTACAGCTTCATGTCTCCCATTTTGGTGCCTCAGAATTCACAACTTTCTTAATATAAATCATGCACATATGTGGACACACTTTATGGGGTTTTAACGTCCCAACGCGACTCAGGCTATGAGGAATGCCATAGTGAAGGGCTCCAAAAATTTCAACCGACCGGGATTCTTTAACGTGCACTGATATCGCACAATACACAGTCCTCTAGAATTTTGCCGCCATCGAAATTCGGCCGTGGCGTCCGGGATCGAACCATGCGTGAGAGTGTTGGTTTAATGAGAATTTGTATTTTCATTTGTGGCTTCAGCTGTGAATTGGGATTGAACCCACACGAAAGTGTTGGTTTAATGAGAATTTGCACTTTTGGCTTGAGCTGTAAATTATTTTTCAGGGAGCCATATGCGACTACTGTGAAGCCTGGGTTTGTCATGGAAGGCAGTGTCTGACCAGCCACGCTTGCACATGTCCTCTGCAGGATGCTACCTGCATAGAGTGTGAACGTTATGTATGGGAACATGGTAAGGGCACAAGAGGCTAGATGACTCTGGGCAAATAACTGCAGATGCTCTGCCGTCTCCTGCTACCATCTCCTTACGCCGTGGTCCTTCTTTCCCAGGTGGACGCATCTTTAAGTGTTCTTTCTGCAACAGCTTTCTCTGTGAGGACGACCAGTTTGAACACCAGGCCAGTTGTCAAATCTTGGAGGCTGAGACGCTCAAATGTGAGTCATATTACTGTGGTTCTGTGTTGCTGTGAAAAATCACCATTTCATTTCTTCATTGGTGTTCAGTGTGTACCGGATAGACTTTCGCAATGAGGGCTCCCTGTGCATTGCAGTCTTTTTCACTGGGCTGTCATGTGCGCCTCGTGCTAGCACGGTGAAAGCGGCAGTGGAACTGGTTTCCGGCAGCTTAGAGAGGAGCCATTTCAACAACTCCCTTGCCCAGTCAAAAGGTCTCTATACTCCGTCTCACAAGATGTTTGCAGCACTACGAAAGGTACGAGCTCTCAAAGTCCAATCAGGATGGCGCGCACTACATTAGTGTGTTCCTACGTGCCTCTCGCACTGCCAGTCATTGACAGGTGGCTCCATCATGGTGAAAGAAGGCGTACTAGTAGTTAGCTTCTTTTTACCTCCAGCAGGTGGCGCTTGATGTCTTTTTATTCTTTCATCTGTTTGTTTTTGGACAGGCGGACGCTCGTTCCAATGGGACTGGCCCCACTTTTTCTTTTTTGTCGCCACTTGTTCGTATCAGTTCCTCTGTAGTGACGTTACAGTTATTTTCAGTCTTCCTGTCATGTGTATATGAATTTATTTATTCCAACATGGTGACTACACTATTAAGCTGGGTCGAATGCAGGCCGGGGCAGCCAAATGTCGATGGTGGAGAAATGCAAAACAACCACATGCGCTGCGCGAAAGTCAACGCACACGCGGTCAATATTAATCCGGAGCCGTCCACAACAGCCATTGCCATATCTCATGAGAGACGATTTACTTTCACTGCGACAGTACTGAATGGTGCCGACTTTTGCGCGCACGTTAGCAGGTTAATGGGGCTCATCTCATCGTCATCATAACTCCATCCAGCTCTGCTGGTTGTGTCAGAGCTGGTTGTGTCGTCCTCCAGGTTGACAACAATAGCCGGTCCTTGGTAAACAACATCGTCGATGAAGTGGTCCAGTTTCCTCATCACATCTTCCTCACTAATAACATGTTGCACGTAATTCTTCCATTTCTCAGCAGTCACTTGCATGATGCTTTGCCAAACCAGAGGCTCCACGTCTTGGAGATTAAACGTCTTGGTTCGACTGGGAACGAAACCCTTGACATCGCTCCAAACAAGCTCTATCGGGTTCACTTGGCAGTGGTAGGGTGGCAAGCGCGCAACGAGACGGCCAGCAGCTTCGGTGATGCAGTCCACACGGTATCGGTCCACACCTGTGTTCACGTTGTTGACAAGCTTCATGAGCTTGGCCTTCACCATGTCGCTACTCCACGCGACACCTTTTCTGGACGGCCAAGTCTCTATGTCCTTTTTTGAGGCCATCCGCCGCACTTTATCCTGCTTCACAGAACGATATGGAGCGTTCTCCATCACTGTAACGCTGCCGGCTTCTTCGGGGACAACATTCGGCCCGCCTTCAACGTCTGCGTTGTCCACTGGTAAAGTGTTCGCTCGCTCACCTGGGTGAGTTTTGCCGTCCTCTTGATGAGCGCATTTGTACTTGAACTGCCCCCGTTCTCGACGCGAAGCACTTCAAGAAGCCAACTGCGATCGCCTGCTTGGAAAAACGGCGCACTGTCGGTGTAGGGCACACAAACGACACAACCGACTCGGCCGGCGCCATGTTGGAAAATGGCAACGCATCACTACCTCGCAGCAAGCCTCCGCAGAGCTGTGTTCGTACGGGCTTTGTCTGTAAATTTCACAAGTGATTGATGCAATCTATACCATCTAAATCTACCAGTCCAAAGTATGTTTTCAATTGCTGTGCTTATTGTTTGATTAATAGTCCTACACTGCTCAAATATTCGAGGGACTATTTTTTGTGTTCCTGCAGCCCTGATTGGACGAGAGAGCTCTGCCTTCCGTAGTGCTGCAAACATCTTGTGAGACGAAGTATAGACCATGTCATGCTTATATTTCGACCAGGCTAAGCTTTTCATCTGCCTGCCTTTTTATTCTTTGCAAGCTGAGAAAATGGTTCAAGAGCATTTGGGAGTAAAAAAGAGTGCTAGCTGCAAAATATGTGCTGTTCATACATTGCGGGAGAGTTAACAAAAATTTAGGTTTATGGAGGTTTAACGTCCCAATGCGACTCAGGACATGAAGGACGCGGCAGTGAAGGGCTCCGGAAATTTCGACCACCTGGGGTCTTTAACGTGCGCTGGCATCGCACAGTACACGGGCCTCTAGAATTTCGCCTCCATCAAAATTCGACCGCTGCGGCCAGGATTAAATCTGCGTCTTTTGAGTCAGCAGCCGAGTGGTGCCATAACCACTGTGCCACCGCTGCAGGCTAGTTAGCAAAAATTGTCACGTGGCTCAGGATCATGCTGCAATAAATTACTTTATCTTTTTTTTTTTCCAGGTATGTCCTGCAACCGGCTTGGCAATCACTCTTGTTTGCGCTGCAAGGTAAGAAGCGTTCCAGTTTTGTAACAAAGTAACTTCTATGAAGTAAAACACGCTCTGAAGCAATTTGGTGCATAGCCAGTATAGACGAAGCCCAAAAGACAGCTCATATTGACCTGCGATTCACCAATATACTGGATTTTGTCTTTTCTTGCTTTGTCTACACTGGCTTGTATGAAGCTTCTCTCTCCAGTCTCACAAATGAAAATGTTCACCGTGAAGTGCTCTTGTGTGTCGCATCCGTAATGCAGTCTGTGTAAACCTTACCGAGCATTGACCCTATTACCATCTATGCGGCTAGATGTCATAAAAAAAAAAATGG